>NW_008334003.1:3576588-3623476 GCF_000622305.1 Nannospalax galili
ATATATTATGAATTTATCAAATTAGCTCACAGGATAGAGTCCGAGTAGTCCAACAATGGCTGCACCACACTGGAGGGGCTGAGAATCCAGTAGTCGCCCAGTCCATGAGGCTGGATGTCTCAGTAGTTCCAATCTAGCTCTGAAGGTCTGATGAATTCCAAAGGATTGGCTAGTCTTCAGACTACAGCAGTAAGACAAACTCACCAGTGAGAGAGGAGGCAAACGGCAAAAAGAAAGTGCTCTCCTCTGCCACAGCCTTTTATAAGGCTGCCATCAGAAGGTAACACCCACATTTAGGGTGTGTCTTCCAGCTTCAGATGATCCAATCAAGAAGATCTCTCATTTCATTAACATTCCAGCTCCAGTCAAGTTGACACCCAGGATTAGCCAGCACAAGTGGTACCAGGAGTGGTTCTAGACAAACAGCATTGAAAGGATGGATTTCTTTAATGGGCTGTAGCCAATGGTTTGGCTGGATGGTCAGGGACTTGGAAGGAGCATGACTGGAAAATTGGTGAGAAAGACATTTGGGGAAGAAGTATGTGGATAGATCTCTCCAAATGGGCAAAGGATGTGACGATACTTGTGTCTCATGTAAATGCTCATTGAAAGGTGCGGTCACTGCCAGCAGCAGCTGCTCCTCTGTTCTTGTGGGTGCCACTCCTTCATTCTCACGGGTGTCAAGCCTGCTCCTCCGCTTGCCCTGGGCTGAGGCCTCTCTTCTGCTCTCCTGGTGCTGTCTCCTGTTGTTGCCGCTTCTGCCCAGTCCCAGACCCCAGGTCTGTTGAGGAGACTGTATCAGCAGAGCCGCATTTAGACACAGGAGACCAGGTTCAGTGACACAGGTCTTGTCTATTGCAGGAAGGCACAAGCTTATATAGGGGTAGTAGTCCAATCACAGCACAGAAAGTAGGATACCTTTTTAACATAACAGGTTTTGCATCCTATCACAGTAGAGCAATTAGGATAACTTATTAGCATGACAGACAGTGTCCTATTAGCATAACAGACTTAACCTCCTATCACAGAATAGAGGGTAGGATGCCTCATTAGCATGCTGGGTTTCAGATTACAGAGCCTGGATTCCTGAAACCACGTGACCCTGACAGTTGTAATATGTAAGTGTTGCAATTTGGAATCTCAAGGGTGGTGATTAGGGAGTGGTGAGCTCTAGGCATCAGTCTCATGATCTGCCAATGGGAGCAAATGTCACAAGGCATTTCTTGTGGCTCCAGCAGTCGGGCGTTGCCTCAGGCCTGCTGTATGGCTGTCAATAAGACTTTCACTCTAAGCTAAAGCCTGTCTCCCACAGAAAAGCTTTAGCAGAACATGAGTTCAATAATCAAGTAGATCTGATGACCCATCCTGTGGATAGCCAGCCTCTTTCTCAGCTATCCCTGTCATTGCTCAATGGGCCCATGAACAAAGTGGCCATGGTGGCAGAGATGGAGGTTATGTGTGGGCTTGACAGCATGGACTCCTACTCATGAAAGCTGACCTGGCTGCAGCTCCTGCTGAGTGCCAGATCTGCCAACAGCAGAGACCAACACTGAGCCCCCGATATGGCACTATTCCCCATGGTGACCAGCTGAAAACCTGGTGGTAGGTTGACTACATGGGACCACTTCCATCTTGGAGGGGACAGTGCTTTGTCTTTACAGGAGTAGACACTTATTCTGGTTACGGATTTGCCTTTCCCACATGTGATGCTTCTGCCACATGTAATGCTTCTGTCAAACTACCATCCAGGGGCTTACAGAATGCCTTGTCCACTGTCATGGTATCTGCACAGCATCACTTCTCACCAGAGAACTCACTTCACAGGGAACTCACTTCACAGCCAAAGAAGTGTGGCAGTGGGCCCATGGTCATGGAATCCACTACTCTTACCATATTCCCCACTAACCTGAAGCAGCTGGCTTGATAGAGTGATGGAATGGCCTCTTAAAGGCATAGTTATAGCACCAACTAGGTGACAATAGCTTGGAGGGCTGGGGCAGGATCCTCCAGAAGGTGGTATATGCTTTGAATCAGCATATAATATATGGTGCTGTTTCTCTTATAGCCAGGATTCCAGAGTCCAGGAATCAAGGGGTGAAAGTGGGAATGATTCTACTCACTATCACCCCTAGTGAGCCACTAGGAAAAATTTTGCTTCCTGTACCCGTAATTTTGCACTCTACTGGCTTAGAAGTTTTGGTTCCAGAGGAAGGAGTGCTTCTTCCAGGAGACACAACAAACTTCCCTTTCAACTGGAAGCTAAGACTTCCCCCAGGACACTTTGGGCTTCTGATGCCCTTAAGTCAATCGGATAAGAAAGGAATAACAATATTAGGAGGGGTGATTGACTCAGACTACCAGGGGAAATTCAACTGGTTCTCCACAATGG
The DNA here is from genome assembly GCF_000622305.1 of Nannospalax galili. NCBI lineage: Eukaryota > Metazoa > Chordata > Mammalia > Rodentia > Spalacidae > Nannospalax > Nannospalax galili. The sequence goes on from NW_008334003.1 coordinate 3,578,978, forward strand.
AGGTAATGAAGATTATATCTGGAAGGATATTCCTTAGGATGACTTTGGGTATTACCATGTCCTGTGATTAAGGTCAATGGAAAACTGCAACACCCATTTCTATCTGATTTCTGATATCTGCATTAGTCACTTTTCTTGTTGTTGTGCCAAAAAAGCTGACAGAAGCCACCTAAAGAACAACTTTTGTTTTGGTCTCAGATTGAGGGTACAGTCCGTCACTGGAAGGAAGTCATGGAGGGCTTGAGGCAGCTGGTCACATGGGTCCTCAGCCCCAGCAGGAGTACTGGGCCTCATTCAGCTTTTCTGTTTTCAAATAATCTAGGAACCCCAGACACCCATATTTACGGTACCTTTTCTACCTCAGTTTGCTCAGTCTAGAAACTCCCTCACAGACATGCCCAAAAGATCTGACAAGATGGTGGTCAGTATTCACCACCACCGTATTACAGATAATTTGTGTTCGGCCATTGTACCCAGAGATTCAGAGGCTCTACCCTGAAGAAGCCGTGTCTGAGTTCTTTCAGCCACTTGATGCTGTCTTTTGGATCACCAATGGCATTCTGTTTTCTACCTTTCTTTAGTTGAAGTAAGTTCTATTACTTTTTTCCTGGTCATTGTTTATTTCTTCCGCACCTGTTTTCTGATAAGATCTTCCAGTGAGTTGATGTCATGTACTGCAATTGTCAGCCTGATTATTTCTATTAATTTATTACAGTCCTCATTGCTCTCCTAAATAGTCCCTGCTTTATGAAGCATATTTCCCTTTTCCTATGAATTCTACAATATACTTATGTTTTGAAATTAATATTTATAAGTTTCACAGAAAGTGATGGGCTTCATTGTGGCATTTCCATAGATACATGTTACTGCACTTTGTTCCTTGTCCCTCTCACCACTGCCTGTGCATCCTTTGGTTTCTGTCCTCCTTCTCTAAGTGTCCTCCCTTCCCTTGGTTTGCTGAGGATCTCTTGGTTTGCTGCCTTCCTTCCTAAGTGGTCCTTCCTTCTGTTTTCATTGTTAGCTCTTCTATGTCTTAAGATTTGTTCTAGACTTCTCTGGTGGTGCTGTTTTTAATCTCATGATCTCTCTCTCTCTCTCTCTCTCTCTCTCTTCTCTCTCTCTCTCTGATTCTGTACATGAGAGCAATGTGCAACGTGGGGTATTTATCTTCCTGAGTCTAGCTTATTCTGTTTAATGTTATGATTTCCAGGTCCATACATTTTTCTGAGAATGTCATGATTTCATTCTTTTATGTTTTCAGCAAACATACTCCATTGTGTATATATACCACATATTCTTAATCCAGTTCAGTTTCCTGGATATTGTGCATATTGTACTCATAAGGAAAACCTAGATGCATTTGCATTCTGTCTTTGATATATACCCTGGAGTAGTATAGCAAGTCATATGGTAATTCTAATTTTAGGTTTTTTTTTTTTTTTGAACCTTCACAACAACTGGGCCAGTTAACAATGTATAACACTTTCTCTTTCCTCATATACTCACCAACTCATCAACATTTATTGGCATATGTTTTTTCTATTTTTGGGGGGGAGTTCAGACAGGATCTTCCTGTACCCCCAACTGGCCTGTAACTCTCAGATTCACTTGCCTCTGCCTCCTGAGTGCTATCATTAAAGGCTTGTGCCCCACACTCATCCTCAGTGCTGGGATCACAGGGTATGCCACCATACTCATCCTCAGTGCTGGGATCACAAGGTACGCCACCACACTCATCCTTAGTGCTGGGATCACAGGGTACGCCACCACACTCAGCTCATATGCTTTCTTCATGCCATTCTGATGGATTAGATGGAGTCTCACTGTAGTTTTAATTTACATTTCTGAGATGGCTAAGGATATTGAACACTTTTTAAAGTATACATTGGCCATTTGTTTTAAAAAAATGAGCTTCTTATGAATGAGATTTTGTTCCTGGTTTCTTTCTCAGAAAGTTCATTATTGGTATATAGAATTGCTATTGATTTTTGTGTATTGAATTTGTATCCTGCTACTTTGCTAAATGTGTCTGTCAGGTTTGTTTTCTCATGGGTTCTTTAGAGTCTCTTACAGGATCATGCCATCTGCAAAATCTAGCATTTGGTATTCTTCCTCATATGTATTTATCACTGTGTTTCTTTCTCTTATTATCCTAAAACTTCAAGCACTGTATGGAACAAGATCAATGCCAATGGGCACTCTTGTCTTTTTTTATATTTTAGATGACATGCCTTCACTTTTTTCTCAGTATAATTTTAGCTATAGGTTTGCTGTGTATAGCCTTTATTATGTTGAGAACTATTTTTATATTGCTAGTTTTTTCAGGGAATTTGTCAGGAAAGGATGTTAAACTTTGTCAAATTTTTTTTTCTGTGGGAATTGAGGTGATTGTGTGATTTCTGTATCAAATCTATGTGGTACATTATATTTATTAATTTATATGTGTTGAAACAACCGTTCCTCCATGGGATTAAAGACAATATGATCACAATGCCTGATCTTCTTAATTTAGTTTGTGAATATTTTTTTGAAAATTTTGTGTGTATGTTCATCAGAAAATTTGGTCTGTAGTTTCCTTTCTTTTTTATGCCCTTTTCCAGTTTTGCTATAAGAATAATATTATCTTTATAGACTAAATTTGGTAGTGTCCCTTCCTATTCTATTTTGTGGAATATTTTATCTTTTTCTTAAAAATTTGATATACTTCAGCAGTGAGTCCATTTAGTCCTGGGCTTTGTTAGTAAGTCTGTTATTTCTGATTTATTTTTATTACTTATTATGGGTATGTATAAGTTGCTTCTGCCTTTTTAATTCAATTTTGATAGGTTATATGTATCCAGGATTTTTTTCCAGTTCTGAATTCTCTAATTCTTTTGGAATATAGACTGCCAAATTATTCCAAAATGATTCTTTGGATTTCAATGGAACCTTTTATACTACCTGTGTTTCTACATTTATTAATTTGGGTCTTCTCTCTTTCATTTGGTTAGTTTTGCTAAGGATTTGTCAATCTTATTTTTTAAAGAACCAAGTTTTGATGGCTTCTGGGAGAAGGGCAGTCACTTTTCTTTGAGGGGTGTGGCCACTAGTAGGTTCCTGAAGTTCCAGTGGATAACCCCACTCCCATGTGCACATGGACAGCACTAATTGTACTCAGTGGATTAAAAATGGATAGATTAAAAATTAGAAAAGGACATGAAGTTGGGTGGGAGATGTGACAGGTTATTGTGGCAGTTTGAATGAGAAATGTCCTCCTTAGGCTCTAAGCTTTTGAATACTTGGCCCCAGTTCGGGTGCTGTTTGCAGTTTAGGAGCTGTGGCCTTGCTGGAGGAAGCACATCACTTGGCACCAGCTTTGAGACTTCATAGTCTTTGTCTCACTTCCTATTTTCTATCTTTCTGCTTCTTCTGTCTTGAAGTTGCCAGTGCTTGGCTTGCTGTTTCTCCTCCAGGCCTCCTGCACCATGATGGATTCTTTTCCCTCTAGAACTGTAAGCTCAATAAACTCTTCTGCCTATAAGTATCCTGGGTCATGGTGTTTTATCACAGCATCAGAAAAGTAACTAATATAGGGGTCCTGGAGGGAGTTGGAGGTGGGATTTGAAGGGTGGGTATGATGAACATACATGGTATACATGTATAAAGTGTTCAAAGACTAAAACTAAACAACTTTTTGTTCTGTCGATTCAAGATTATTGTTTTCTAGTTTCAATTTAATTAATGTCTATTTTTTGTTCTTTATTACAATCTACCATCTGAGAACTTATTTTCTTCTTGTTTTTTTAAAACAATATTTTATTGAAATCTTATTTTTTTCTTTTATTTGTGTGTGAGCATGGGTATGCCCATGCCACAGTGTGAGTGTGGAGGTCAGACGACAACTCATTCTCTCCTTCTACCATGTGGGTTTGGGGGTAAAACTTGGCTATCAACATTGGTAGCAAACACTTTCACCTGCTGAGCCTTTTGTTCAGTCTCTGTGTGTTATTGTGTATGGTGTCTACTACACTAAATTCCACCCCAGTCTTCATTGTTTATATCTACTGTTGTAGGGTTTGGATTACTCATGTTTTTCTAGGACTTTGAGGTACATAATTGGATTGATTTGCTATCCTGATTTCTTAATGTAACCACTCCTACCTATAAACTACCCTTTGCCTTAAATGTGTTCCATAGTTCTAGTAAGTTGTGATTTCTTTTCATTTGATTCTAGGATTTTTTTCCAACCTGCTACCTCCCACAATTTCTGCAATGGTCATTCATGAGTGTAATAGTCAGTCTTAATGTCTTTACACATTTTCTGTCGCTTTTTTGTTGTTGCTATTTTTAGTTTTATTCCACTGTGATCTGATAAAAGTAAAAGAACTTATATAGAATAGACTGTGTTTGTTAAGGCTTTCTTTGTAGCCTAGAATGTTGCCCATTTTAGTGAATGTTTCATGGATTCCTGGGAAAAATGTGTATATGTTGGATAGAAACTATGAGTTGTTTTACTTTGAAGTTGCTTTGTGGATTTTTTTCATTTTTATTACAGTGGGCTATTGAAGTCCTCTCTTTCATTACCTACTGATCTTTTATGCCCATTAGCATTTCTATTATGAAATGGAGAAACCCCAAATTTCATACATATATATTTCCAGTTGTTGCATCTTTTGAATTGTTCTCTTTATAAATATGCGTAAACTTTGCTGTGTCATCTCACTAGCCATTGCTTAAAGTCTACCTCAGCAGGCTTCCAAATAGCTATGTCAGTTCATTTTCCATTTCCTTGATAGATAGATTTGCATTCTTTGTGTCAAATATGGATGTCTTTACCATTGAGGTGTGTTTCTTAGTAATATCAGGCAGTCAGGTCTTGTCCTCATTTCCTACTTCATACACACCAAGGCAACCAATCCACATTTCTTTATGAGTGAATTAAGAGCATTTACATCTAAGGATCCTAATGAGAGTTGTTTTACATAATTTATGGAATTTTGCTCTTTTTCTGGTTTTTGAACTATTCATTGTTCTCTACTTCTCCCTTACCATCATTAGATGATTCTTGTAAATGATGGATACCTGTCTTTCCTTTATTTTTCTACTCTTCCAGTTTACTCTTTTCTGTGTTCTCGTGGTGGAGAATGCTTTTCTTCTTCCTTGGTGTATGTGTTTAGTAGTCCTTTATGGATCTGTGGTGGTGCACTCCTTTAATCCCAGCACTTGGGAGGCAGAGGCAGGCGGATCTCTGTGAGTTCAAGGCCAGCCTGGTCTACACAGTGAGTTCCAGGCCAGCTGGGGCTACAGGGAGACCCTGTCTCAAAAAGACTGAAAAAAAAATTAGAATTATGTATAGATGTGTGTGTCTGTATCAAAATTTGCTCATGTGAGTGCAGTGCCTTCAGAGTCCAGAAGAGGCCATCAAATTGCCTGGAGCTGGAGCAACAGACAGTTGTGAGCCACCCAATGTGAGTGCTGGGAACCAAACTCCAGTTCTTCACAAGAGCAGTTCATCCTCTTATCTGCTGAGCCATCTCTTCAACTTCTGCTTCAAGTGTCTTCAACATACCTGGCTTGGAAATCAGGAACTGTCTCGTTTTGGCTTACCTTTAAATGTCATAAGTTCTCCAACAATTTTCAAATACAACTTCATTGTACATTTTAATTTTGGTTGGAAATTATTTACTTTCAAGATTTGAAATATTTCATGGTTTCCTAGTTTTAGAATTGCTGATGTGATACTGGATATCAATTTGATGTTTGTGTCTTTACAAGTGAGTTTGAATTAGAGATATTATTATTAGAGTTTCCCTTAGATACTTTATTATTGCTTTCTTTGCATTTAATTTTTGATAACCTGACTAAATATTTTGTGGGGAGAGTCTTCTTTGCCCATGTGTAGCTGTGTATTTAAATGTTCCTTGTGTTTGGATTTCCAATTCTCTAGAATAAGAAAGTTTTCTGCATGATTTCATTGAATAGATTCTCTATTGCTTTAGGTTTGATCTCAACATCTTTTGTCCTCCCACAACACTCAACAATCAAGAAAATACGCCACAGACATGACCATAGACCAGTCCAATGGAGGCAATTCAAAAGGTGAGGCTTCTTCTACCCAGGTGTGTCTGTTATTTGTAGATTCTGGTCTTGGGAGGACTGATTCTCTGGTACGGACGTCCTACCTTCCCTGAAGGCCAGCTGTGGTCCTCAAGCCACACATGGTCCTGGGTATCCAAGCCTTGATGTTGGTCCTCTCCTCTCTCATTACCAGGCACCAGGCAGTTTTCAATTATTTTTCTATTACTCTTCTGCAGCCTCAGCCAACATGCCTTCACTTTATGCCCTAATCGAACTTGGAGAGATGAAAATCACTCTGGGAGTCTGGGAAAGGGAAAAATATAGAAAGTACTCTAATAACTAAACTGATATAATTCACAAACTAAAAATATGCAATTGTGTCTTAGTATATAACTTTGAAATTCTATAAGTCTACTATAATTTTTGAATATCATTACTGACAAAACTGGGCTACAATAATGGGAAATTTGTTACTGCTCCTATAATGTGATTTTGCTGTTCACTCGCATTCTGAATTCTCCAACCTACACAATGTCTTTAAATGTAATCATGTTACTTCTTAAAGAAAGCAATGTTAATAAAATATTTTAAATAAAAGCAATAAGATAAAGTAAAATACTTCTTAAAGTAGAGAGAATAAAATGGAAGGGAAATCATATAATAAAGAAATGAGAGCAAAAAGTGGAGAGGATGACAGAAAAGTAAAATATTGCACAATGAAAAATTAAATAAATGTATGATTCAAAGAAAAATACAAAAACCTACAACTGGGTATTCTTACCTGAATCACACAGGGGCAGCTTCTAGTACACCACATTACTGAATTCTGTAATATTTTTAAAAGAACTTTTGGTCACTAATTTTAATAACTGTGGTCTTGCCAATCTTGGATGCTTTCTTCTGGTAAGGGGTGATATCATCTGAGCTATTTTTACTTTTCACAATGTTTATGCTTGTCTGAGTATTGTGTATAAAAGAATGCAGAAACTGCATCACGATTTCTGTTCTGCATCTTAGAGTGCATTTCCTATCTGGTGATTAGGATAAGAGGCTAGTTATTAATGTCCCTCTTAGAGCTGACTTACCCTGGAACTCGGATATAAATTTAATGAGGTTGAGTTGACCTGTGAGTGATGTACCCTGATTTTTTTTTGCCACACTTTTTATTCTTTCCAGTATTTGACCTCAAATGACTTGGGCTGCTATTCGAGGTATTTGGGTTCACAGTTGTATTCAACACTTCAAAACTGAAGCACTGCACAGAATTTTGTAAGACGATCAGCTGGTTTGTCTATTTCAATTGATCTCTAATGCCACAGCCTTCAATATTTTTTATGGAGAAAATCAGTATTGTGGTTGGAGGATAACTGTTTTAGTTTGCCTTCAATTGCTGTGACAAAACACTCTGACCGATACCAACTTGAGGAGGAAAGGGTTTATTTGTCTTACATCTCCCAGGTCGCAGTTCATCAGGGAGCCCAACTCAGGGCAGAACCGGGAGGCAGGAGATGGAGCACAGGCCATGGAAGGACACCGCTTACTGGCTTGCTCCCATCGTCCCTGCTCAGCCTGCTTTCTTATACATGCAGGACAGCTTGCCCAGGGGTGGTACCACTCACAGTGGGTTGGGCCCTCCATGTCACTCAACAATCAAGAAAATACCCCACAGACATGGCCACAGGCCAGTCCAATGGAAGTTATTCCCCAATTGAGGCTCCCTCTCCCCAGGTGTGTCAAGTTGATAACTAAAGCCTATCTAGCATAATAACGATCAAGCTATTTAATTTTTGTGTTTATTATCTTTTTAAAGGTTTATTTTTAAATTTTACTTATGTTTACATCTGTTTATGTATACCATGTGAGTGAGATGTTGACAGAGGCCAGAAGAGGACATTGGATCTGGTGTTACAGGCTGTTGTGAGTCACTTGATGTGGGTGCTGAGAACTGAACTGGTCTTCTCTAAGACCAGCAAGCACTCTTAACCACTGAGCCATCCCTCCAGCCCCTTTAGGATCACCTGGATTTCAGTCTGTTTCACTCACCTACACTGTCTTCTAGAACTTTCCTGACTCCTCAGGATTTCTGGAAACTCTAGTTTTAGTCTTGATCCATGTTCTACCTGTACACTAATCACTCTTAAACTTATGTGCATGAAAGCCATTTCATCTGTCTGACTAGGTAAGGACTTCTTTGCTTTGATTACTATTTGCATGATAGATCGTTTCCCATGCTGGGACTTTCAGCTTTTTTGGTACCATTATGTTCTAGATGTGTCTCTTTGAAACTGACTGGAAATGGATTTTAAAAATCTAGTTTGACATTATTTGTTCATTAATCTGAACATTTAATCCGTTACAATTAATGTAAGTGGGGATACTCTTGGTTCTGCATCCTAAGCCTAGTTTTATCTTTTCCACATGTCCTGTCTGTAGCGTTTGCAGTTCAGTCTTTTTATGCCTTCCTTTGCATTGATAAAATGCATATTTTATTTATTTATATCTTTTGTAGCTTGGAATGTAGGCTTTCTATTATTATTCATTTTGTGGTTAATAATCCTTATCAAAGAATAATATCTTTCTTCTTCATGGATAACAAAAAAGAGATATTTAAGTCAATTCAGCCACTTTTCTACTTCCATGCCACTGTTTCCCCAACATTAAAATGTAATTGTATTTGAATTTTGCTTTAATAAATGTATCATTCCTAGGGCTCCTCTGATAGAATAACAAAAGCGAGGCTCTTTAACAAACTGAAATTTTTTTCTTTGCATTCTAGAAGCTAGTGGTCTGAAATCAACCATGCTCTGGCATGGTCAGTTTCTCTCTGAAGTGTCTGAGGGAGTATCCTTCCGTGTCCCTTCAGTTTTTGACATTCTGACTAGTTCTTTGGCTTGTGGCTATAGAACTCAAATCTCTGCTTCCATTTTCACATGACTATTTCTCTCTCTCTTACTCTCTCTCTCCTGTTCTCTCTCTCTCTCTCTCCAAAAGTCATGTTGTATTCACTTCCTTCATTTTTTTCTTATTAGTTTTTAACTTTTTGAGAATTTCATACACGAATATTATGTTTATATTATCTCCACCCCTCCCAGCCCCTCTCCAGTTCCTCCCATGTACCTGCCTCGCCCCCAGACATATACATATATTTGTAAACATACACACTAACATATGTGCTGAGTCCATTTGGTGGTGCTTGTGTATGCATGTGTTTAGGGCTGCCCACTTGAGATTAGATAATCTCTTAGTAAGCTAGTCCCAGAAGAAAATGGATTCTCCCTCTCTTCTCTCTCTCTCTCCTCTCTCTCTCTTTCTCTCTCTCTCTCTCTCTCTCTCATTCCATCCTTTTAAGGAAAAGATTATATGATTTATCTTTTGAAAGCTTCTGTCTATTGGCACCTTACCAACATTTTAAATAGTTAATTATAGGTGGAGAGCATTGCTCCTCTGCTACGGCTGGGTCTTCTTACCCACTTCACACTTCTACAGTGGGATTTTGTGTGACTCAAGCTTGCATGTGGATCTTGTGCATGTTGTTACTATTGCTGTGGAGTTCATATGGGTAACTTCCCAGCTGCCTGGAAAACTGTGTTTCTTTGTGGTCATGCATCATCTCTGGCTCTTACAGTCTATCTGCCCACTCTTGTGCATGGTTTTTGAGTCTTGGGTAGCAAAGGTTTGCTATAGATGTCCTATTTGTGGATAAGGACACTGCAGTCTCTTATTGACCAGTTGTGGCTTTCTGTATTAATCATCATTGATGATGCTTCACTGGAGAGAGTTGAGAAATACTTTACTATTCTTTTGGTCCCGCTTCTTACCCACTTCCACACTTCTACAGTGGGATTTTGTGTGACTCAAGCTTGCATGTGGGTCTTGTGCATGTTGTTACTATTGCTGTGGAGTTCATATGGGTAACTTCCCAGCTGCCTGGAAAACTGTGTTTCTTTGTGGTCATGCATCATCTCTGGCTCTTACAGTCTATCTGCCCACTCATGTGCATGGTTTTTGAGCCTTGGGTAGCAAAGGTTTGCTATAGATGTCCTATTTGTGGATAAGGACTCTGCAGTCTCTTATTGACCAGTTGTGGCTTTCTGTATTAATCATCATTAATGATGCTTCACTGGAGAGAGTTGAGAAATACTTTACTATTCTTTTGGTCCCCTGTTCCACTGTGCTTCCTGAGCCTTAGGTGTGGAGGTTGCATTGAGATATTTCACTTACGCCTGGGCATCTCACAGAAATTGTGAAACTTTGTTATAGTCTCCATCTGTTGCAAAAAGAAGCTTCTTTGATGAGTGGTGACTGGGATATTTGTCTGTAAACATAAGGACATATATTTTGCATAGTAAGAAATTACAATAGTCTAGGGATGTGACAGTCTTGAGGTTTTCTCTAAGATCTATGACCTCTCCAGCCATGTGCATCTGGCTATGTTTACAGTACCATACATGAGTTCCCTCCCACTGAGTGGGCCTTAAGTCCAATTAGACATCTGTCAATTACCCCTAAGACAAAAGTGTCACTACTGCACCAATAGAGATCAGGCTTATGCAACATGCTCAATTATGATCTCCGAAGCCTAGCAGAAGACAAAAAGGGAACAATGAACAAAGACAACAGATTTTAGGTTTCATGAAAGTTCAAGTATTGTATCTTTCTGAGTTTGTCTAATTATTTTACTTTCCTCCAAGTTTATTCATAATTTTCCAAATGGAAATGGCATGATTTCGTCTCTTCAAAGGATGAATAGTAATCAGTCACGTGTGTGTGTGTGTGTGTGTGTGTGTGTGTGTGTGTGTGTGTCAGAATCAAGTCTTCAATTCTCAAGTCAATGTAAACTATGATTTTTCCCATATCTCGGCTATTGTGAGTAAAGCTGCAATTAATCTGAAAGTGTAGGTATCTTGTGATCTTAATTTCCTTAGGATGTTGTTGGATAGGTGTGTCCTCTGAAAGAACCAGTAAGAGCTGACTGTCCTTACCCTAAGAGACTCCATAGACAGAGGGAGAGACAGTATCGCCTCCCACCCAATTGGTCAGCTTCAATCTCATGAGAGGGTGGTCTGAGGGCAGACGTGGAGGAACCTGAGCAGGTGGCTGGAAGTGCCCATCTGGGCTGGTGCTCAGGCAAGTGCAGATCTGCAAAGCTCAGCCGAGACATAGGGAAAAAGGCCCATGGGCGCATGCCTTTGTAAGAACGCTCTTCCAGACATCATAAACTCTATACAAAAACCTGAATAGAATATGCATGTTGTTGGTTTTTGGGGTCAGGTGTAGGGACAGCATGGGGCCTGGGAGCTGAGAGAACATGCCACACAGGACTCCAGGAGAGAATTTGGCATTACGGGTGTGTCCACAGAAATGGGATTACTGCATCAAATGCAGTTCTGTGTTTAATTTTTGAGTAACTTCCTTCCTATTTCAATAAAAGCTGCACAAATTTAAACTCCAGTCAACAGTGTGTGGATTTTCTTTTGTCTACATTCTCAGCACTTGCTATCATTTGTCTTTTGCAATTGCCATTACAACAGGCATGATCTTTCACTGTGGTTTTAGTTTCTATTTCTGTGGCTCATCATTTTGATAATTTTCTCATAAACCTGTTATCTATTTGAGTTTCTGTTTTTGAGAGCTGCCCATTTAGATTATTTTTCATTTTCAATTTATTGGTATTCTTGTTATTGAGTTGAGACCTTACACACCTTGGGTTTTAATTCATCACTAGATGTACAAATTGCAAATGCACTTTCCTACGCTTTGTGTTGTTTGTTCAGTGTGTTGGTTGCTGTTTTATACTGTAGAAACAATTCTGTTTGAGACAGTCCTATTTGCTTATTTTTGGTTTTGCTGCCAATGTTTCAGGGCCATATCCAACAGCATTCAGGCCAATGTCCAGAAGGTTTTGCTCTTTTTCCTCTGGTTGTTTCATTATTTTGTGCTCTATGTTTAAGTCTGTTGCATATGGATATCCAGTTTACGTAACAGAAATTATTAAAAACTGTCATTCCTTTTTGTATAATCTTAGTGTCTTCATCAATTTGTTAATCACAAATCATACAAATCAACCATAAATAAGTGAATTCATTTCTGCACATTCTATTCTATTCTTTTGGTCTTTTTCTGTTTTATGAGGATGTCACAGTATTTTGATCACAAAAACTTTGTACTCTGTTTTATATTAATTAGTGTGATTACTTCAGGTTTGTTCTTGCTTCTTGCTCATGATGGATTTAAGAATTCATAGTCTTGTGGTTATATGCAAATTTATAGACATTTTCTACTTCTGTGAAAAATAATATTGGAATTTTCATGAGGACTGCATTGAATATGTAAGAAGACTAGTATAAATGTATAAATGTACTAGTATAAGTTTTTTAACAACAATATTTTTTCAGTCTGTGAAAATGAAATGTATTTCCACTTTTTTTTTTTTTGGTCTTTTTGAGACAGGGTCTCCCTGTAGCCCCAGCTGTTCTGTATTCACTATGTAGACCAGGCTGGCTTCAAACTCGCAGAGATCTGCTTGCTTCTCCCTCCCAAGTGCTGGGATTAAAGGCATGTACCACCATGCCTGGCTTTCCACTTATTTTTAATCATCCATTCCTTTTATCAGTGGTTTCCAACTTTCAGTGTACATGCTTTACCTCCTTGTTTCAACTTATTCCAAAATATTTTATTATTTTGATTTCATTTTATACTAGATTGTATTCTTGATTTTTCATATAATTTATTATTGATGGTATAAAAAAGTGTAACTAACTTTCGTATGTTCATGTTTGTATGTATGTGTACTTGTTCAAGTGCATTTACCTGTTCCTGCATGTTTGTGTGTGTGTATGTGTGTGTATGTATGTGTGTGTGTGATGTGTGCACATGGAGGCCACAGGTGTTTTCATCAGTTGCACTCCACCTTATTTTTTGAGACAGGGTCTCCCACTGAACATGGAACTCACCAATTTGGCCAGAATGACTCACTCACCAGCAAGCCCCAGGGATCCTCCTGTCTTGTGTTCACTTCTCCCCACAGCAGCTTTTATGTGGGTGCTAAGGATCCTCATGCTTGTGTGACAAGCACTCACCAACTGAGTCATCTCTGTAGTCCCTGTTCATATTTATTATACAACTTTTTAAAAGTTGTTTATTCATTTTAAAAGTTCTTTTGGTGATTTAGAGTTTTGTCTAACTTAACTGCAAATGTAATTAATTATGCTCCTTCCTTTCCAATTTGTATGCTTTTAAAATCTTTTTTTCCCTTAATTCCTTTGGCTATGACTTTCAGTTCTATGTTGAGCAGTTGTGGTAAGAATGGGCATCATTGCCTTTCTTGGTTTTAGTGAAAGACCTTGAAGCTCTTCTGAACTGAGTGTTCTGCTGTTAATCAATCATATTTGGCATTTACAATTCTGAGGGATATTACTTACATAACTTTTTTTTTTTTTACTTTTTAATATCATGAAAGGATGTTGAAGTCATATTTGGCATTTACAATTCTGAGGGATATTACTTACATAACTTTTTTTTTTTTACTTTTTAATATCATGAAAGGATGTTGAAGTTTGCCAATTTTAAAAATCTATTAAAATTGGTATGATCACCCTTCTCCACCCTGTTCCAATATTATAGATCATGTTTTCTGATTTGCATATGTTGAATCAATTTTGCATCTTAGAGTGTGTCCTATTATGATGAATATTGAAAAATGCCACTTGATTTTTAATGGGGTTTGCAATGAATTTGTAGAAGACTTTGCATAACTTGCTGGTCAATATGCTGATCAATCGAGTTTTAGTTTTGTGATGAAGATTTTTATACCTTTGTGTATCAGGAATTTTGGCCTGTGATTTTGAGATTTTCTTTTTTTATGGTGTTCAGGTTTGGCTTTGGTGTTATGGTGATATCTGTATTGTAAGATAACTCTGGAAATAGTACCTCTTTTCAACATTTAGAAGAGGTTGATCAGTATTGAAATTAATTAGTGCTTGCCAGAAATCACCAGTGAAGCCATAAGGTCCCTGTGCTTTTGGTTGGTTGTATTTGGGGATTTTTGAATACCATTACACCATCTTATCAAAAGTTTCTATGCCCCACTATCCTTTTTCATTATTCAGTATTGCTAGGTGCTGATTCTATTTTTTTACATTATCCAGTTTGCCGGAATATAGTAATAATTCATAGGAATTGCTTGTCATCTTTTCTATTTATGCAGAATCAATTATTATGTGTATTTATTCTTATATGCTGTTATTTACTGGCAACTTCTCCCACTCTTTTAGTCAATTTAAAGGCTTGTCTTCATAAAGGCATTTTTAATAATTCTTTGAAAACTTCATATAATGTATTTAATCACATTTCCCCTTCCTCCAACACCTCCCAGATCTGCCCCCTCCTCCCTACCCATTTCATATTAATTTATTTTTTCCCACTGCATGTAACACATTTTGCCGAAATACTCTTGAGAGTGAAAACCATGCTGGATTGTGGTCACCCTACCAAGCGTTGCTTCCTTAAAGAAGACTGATGCTTCCTGTCCCATCAGCCACTAAATGGCAAAGCTCCTCATCTGGGGTGTGACCTCTTGCCTATCTCCTTTGCTCCATGCTGGGATTTTTGTCTGGCAAAAGCTCGGGTGGGTCTTGTGCATGCTGTTACAGTTGCTGTGAGTTCTAAGGTTTGTCTTTCAACTTCTGTCATTACACGTATCTTCAAAAGACCAACCCTGGTTCATTCATTGTTTTCTACTGTTTTTTTTTTTTTTTTTCAGTGACCATGCCATTTTTTTACACGGATCTTCGGCTTTCTTTTGTTCTGATAATTTTTTGTTCATTTTTATTTTCTAGTTCTAGTTTTATGAGCTGCAAAGCTAGGTACTTTATTTTAAATATTTAATTTTCCTCATTTATTGTTTTTATTGTCCTTCTTTAAGGAGCTCATTCTACTATATTTTCACATTTCAGTATATTTCCAGTTCTTTAAACACTATTTTGTTTATTGTTTTCTGTTGCATGAGGGAGCTTTGTTGATGAGAGTTGAGAGATACATTAGTATTCTCTGTACCCCTTGTTCAACTATATTCTGAGAGTCTTAGGTATACAAGTTTCCATTGTAGATGTGTCACTTAGAATTGGGCATTTCATAATTCTCTGTGTGTGACCAGTTGTAGAACTCTGTAATAGTCTCCATCTGTTGCAAAAGATGTTTCTTTGAGGACCGGTGGCTGTCATACTTGTCTATAAATATAAGGATCCATATGTAGCATATGGTAAGAAATTACACTTGTGACTGTGTCCCAAGGGGTACTTGTTCCTCCGAGGGGTGGGGGCCTGCTGAGGAGAATTAGTTATGGAGAGTTAGCTACGGAGAGGGGGCTGTAGAGAGTTAGCTGGGGAGGGAGGAACGTTGGCGCCATCTTGGCAGCAGCTGTGTGGAAAAAAATGGCCCCAGTGTCTTGCCCGTGTGGATGCGAGAGTGGGCATTTACCAACCTGGGGCAAGACAGCAGACCCAGGAGGTATGGCTGAAAGCTAACAGAGACAGTGGGTAGGGTATGGAAGCAATCTGGAGCCGGGGGCTGCTGAACCACAGTGGAATTGTGGGGCGCCAGGTGTTGGCCTTTGTACGGTACTCGATTTCCCCTACCCAGGATATAAACTAGGAAAAAGTCAGATAAAGATGTGTTACATGGTTTGTTGAATAGCGCCAGGAGCAGGGTACCCTAAGAGAACCCGGGCGACAGTGACAGACTTAGGGTTTTGTCTAAGCTCTATGATCTCTCTAGCCATGTGTATTTGACTGTGTTTACAGTACTTCACACGAACTTCCTTCCACTGAGTGGGCCTTAAGCTCAATTAGACATCTGTTGATTTCCCCCAAGTTGAAAATGCTACTACTGTCCCAATGTAGTTTGCCGTGCCAGTCATTGTTGTGGTTATTAGGACTTAAAGCTGAGGTTGCATAGTGTCTTCCAAACTAGGAGAGCTAGCCTTCAGGGAGGTGGCTTCCAGATCACTTCCAGCTCCATTGCTCCAAGTCCTGTGTTTGAAGTGTGTCATGTCTTCAGAAATAGGGTCTTACCTTCAAGTCCTGGGATGCAATCAAGGGCTGTGGCAATAGCCTGCATTATTTGGGGGGTCTCTTGGACTACCCTGGCCAACAACTCAAAGGTAGGTTTCTCCTGTCTGGCACTTTTTCTTGTTAACTAGCCTTCAGCTGTATACATGGACACATGTAGAAATTTTATATGCGTAATTTTTCAGTAGGCTTTTGAAGTAGTGCATTTTTCTCTGTTTTTTTCACACCAGCTAAGCATTATTTAGCTCTCCCATCTCTCTCCCTGTCTACCCCTTCTGCCATGGTTTCCCCATTTAATGTGTTCCCATTATATGATCTATGATTTATGTGCACTTGAGAATAGTGCATATTCTCCACTGCTTGGTGGAATTGTTTTTGTACTTTTTTAAAATTGAATTTTGTGATTTTCTTACAATATAGCTTGATGTCACTTAGATTCTCTTCCCTCTCCCCACATCCTCCCCCTGCTCCCCCGATTTAATAAAGTCTCACATATAATAAGGTTTATAAAGTATGATTTGTGTCCCCCAATGTCCTTCAGTGTGGATTCATCCACTGGGCCCACCAAGAGTCCCAACTCTGTAAAACTCTGTCTCCCCCCACCCCAGATGCCATCAATCACCAAAACTTCCTTAGGTTGGGTTAGGATTTATTACCCACTTCCCCATGTCTATGCTGGGATTTTTGTCGGTTTTGAGCTTGAATGGCACTTGTGCATGGCATCACCATTGCTGTGAGTTCATGTGAATAACTGACCAGCTGTCTGTAAAACTCTGTTTTCTGTGGTCATCATCCCTTTCTGGCTCTTACAATCTTTCCTTCTCTTCTGCAATGCCTTTGTAAGCAGAGGTTTAAAATGGCCATCCTATTCAGGGATAAGTGCTCTGTGGCCTCTTGTTCTCTGCACATTGGCTAATTGTGGGTGCGATCTGATACTGTATGTCTTGGGATTTTTTCATTAGTTTATACTTAATGTGATTACTGACAGTCTGAGATTTATCATTCTCATTTTATAGATTACATGTTACTGTTTTTTTAATTCCTTGGTTAATTTCTTCCTCTTTTGAAATATCTTGTTATTTGATGATTTTTATTCTGTTCTTTTTTTTTGGGGGGTATGTTTACTAGACATTTCTTTGAAGTTACTCCGCGGTTTGCACGTATTATATTTGTAACAGTCTATTTTAAACTAATATCATTTTACCTTTACTTTTTGTTATTTGTCATTTTTTAATTGTTGAATTACATTTTTAATTAGTTTATAAACTAGTAGGGTTTCATAAGGCTTCCTCTACAGTCTTAGCTCTGGCTAACCTACCTACTGTCCCTCCTCCCCCACCATCTCCCCACCCCCACTCGAACATTTAGCTCTCAACGTTCACCCCCTGTTCTTTCATACCACGTATGTTCCACTGCTCCCTCTCTTATTTGATTTAATTTGAATTCAGGATCAAAGGTCCCCAAGCACCTTCTTCACATACATTTCATTTTGTTTAGGTCTTCATCTAGCTCTTCATCCCCTCATCCACATTACTGCACTGCTTGCTTGAGCCTTTCTGCTCCCAGTGTCCCCCTCTCTGCTTGTTCTTTTTTTGTAAATTTCTATTGAATTTTTGTGTATTTCATACAGAACGTCTTAGCCATCTTTATACCCTCCCCCTTTGGCACCTCCCAGAGACCTGAATGGAGTTCATACCTTCTGTCATTTGCGTTAAGACCTATCATGTCAAATTAGTGTCCCCAGATGTCCCTCAGTGCAAGTTCATCCACTGGGTTCTAGTCAGCCTGTCTAGAGTCCCTCCCTTTAAGAAGGTCAGCTCATCTTTACTTAGCAGTAATCAGTTGGCAAATATTCTTTGAGTAAGATTGGGGCCTGCTGTTCAATTCCACAATTCTGTTCTTTCCAGAACTCTTTCCACAATTCTGTTCTTTGGTCTGCTTAAGTTTGCATGGGTCTTGGGCGTGTTGACACAATTGCTGTAGGTTCATATGAGAAGAGTCCCAGGAGCCTGTAGGACTCTATTTGCATACAGCCATGCACCTCCTCCCTGGCTCTTACAATCTTTTTACCCCCCTCTGTCATGGTCCCTGAGCCCTGGGTGGGTGAATTTTAATATATGAGTCCTTCCCAAGGACCCACACTCTACAGGCTCTTATTCTCTGTGTTTTGGCCATTTGTGACCTTTTGTGTTCCTGGCCCTCTGTTGCATGATGGAGTTTCTTTGATGAGAATTGAAAGATGCGTTAGTGTTTCATGAGTCTTAGGTGTAGAGGTTGCATTGTAGATGTGCCACTTAGGCTTGGGCAATTCACAGACAATTTCTGTATGTGACCAGTTGTGGAACTCTGTAATTAACTCTGTCTCTTGAAAAAAGCTTCTTTGATAGGTGATGACTGGGATACTTGTTTATAAATTTAAAGATCCATATTTTCCGTATAATAAGAAATTACATTTGTCTAGGGATGTGACTGACTTGGTGTTTTCTCTAAGATCTATGACCTCTCTAGCTACGTGTTTGGCTAGATTTTCAGTACCACACATGAGATTCCTCCCACTGAGTGGGTTGCTCTGTGCTGGTCATTGATACGGTTTTTAGGCATTGAATCAATTGATGTTCTCCCTTAGCAGCTTGTGTAGTGCTCTCCAAAGCTGTGAGAGCTAGTCTTTAGGGGAGGTGGCTTTCAGGTCAGTTCAGTTCAAGCTCTGTTGCTCCAAACCCTGTGTCCAAAAATATGCCCTGCCTTCAGCATTAGGATCTTACCATCAAGTTCTGGGAGGCAATCAAGGACTGTTTTAGGAGTCTCTTGGACTACCCTGGCCAACAACTAAAAGGAAGGCTTCTCCTCTCTGGCATTGTTTCTTGTTAGGTAGCCTTCAGCTCTACGCACAGACTCATGTGGAGATATATTATGTGTAATTTTTCAGTAGATTTTGTACCAATATGATTCCGTCTGTTTTTTTATACTAGCTAGGCACTGTTTACCTCTCCTCTTTCTCTTCCTGGCTTATCCTCCTTCTCCACCTTGAAGTGTTTCCATTTTCCCTTTTCTCCCTTGACAATTTCTGTCTGCTGTGGTCCCACCTCTCTTGAGCTCCTTCTTCCCCTTTATTTCCCTAGTTCCTTGCACAGCACTCCTTCTCCCCCTTCCATTTAACTACCTCCTTTTTACACATTCCTCCCTCAGTAACACCTTTCTCGTCCTATTCTTCTCTCTCGGGTTCCTTCTTTCCCTTTACCTCCCTGGTTCCCTTCCATTTTTCTGTTTCCTGGAGGTACATCAGGATATGTACTCACTTATAAGGATTTGGTGTTAGGACTCACAAATGAGGAAAAATCTACATTTTTTTGTTTTTCTGAGTCTGTGTTACTTCACTTAGTATGAGTTTCTAGATGCAGCTTTCTTTGCTTCTGAGTGGAACTCCATTGTGTAAATGTACCACATTTTCCTTAAGCATGCATCATTTGAGGGCACTTTGATTGCTTCTATCTCTTAGCTGTTGTGAAAAGAGCAGCAACAAACATGATTGTACAAGTGTCTCTGCAATAGGATGAGTCCTTTAGGTATGTACCAAAGAATGGTATAACAAAATTGTATAGTAAGTTCATTTTTTAAAATTTCATTGTTTTTTTTGTATTTCATACAGAACATCTCAAACAATCTTGATCATCTTTATACCCCATCCCCACTGGCCCAGCCCATAGCTGCGCCCCCCTGCCTACTGGAGCCCATATACTCTGTCATCCCTCTTAAGGCCCACTGTGTTGTCAGTGTCCCCAGCAAGTCTGTCCCCTGAGTCTAATCAGCCTATGTAGAGTCCCTTGTTCCCCACACTATTTTCCATAGGGGTTGTATGAGTGCTCAATCCCACCAGCAGCGAATGAGCATTCCCCTTTCTCCACATCCTTGCCAGTATTTGGTATCATTTATTCCCTTGATCCTAGCCAGTCTGACTCCGAAATCTTACGTTGGTTTTAATTTGCATTTCCTTAATTACCAACGACATTAAACACTTTTTGAGATGTTTCTCAGTCTTCTTTATTTCTTCATTTGAGAACTCTGTTTAGATCTTTAACCTACCTTTTAATTGGGTCATTTGCTTTCTTGATTCATTGTTTTTTTTGTGCCTTATATATTCTGAATGCTAAACCTCTCTCAAATGTGTCATTGGTGAAGATTTTTTTCCATTCTGTGAGTTTTCTCTTCACTTTCTTGATTGTTTGCTATACAGAAGCTTTTGATTGTTGATTGGTGACCTTAATTCCTGAGCAACTGGTGTCTGATTTAGAAACTCCTTTCTTACACCTATATCTTGTAGGCTACTGCCAATGTTTTCTTCTAACATTTTCAGAGTTTTGAGTTTCACATTGAATCTTTGATCCATTTGGCATTGACTTTTGTGCAAGGTAAAATATAAGGGTCTAGTTTCATTCTTCTACAGGTGGAGATCCAGTTTTGCCAGCACCATTTGTTGACGATGCTATATTTCCTCCATTGTGTGTTCTTGGCACCTTGTCAATTATCAGGTGGCTGAAAGTGCATGTATGCATGTTTGGGTCTTTAACTATGTTCCATTGATTTATGTGTCTAGTTTTGTGCCAGTACCATGCTGTTTTTAGGACTATAACTCTGTAATATAGCTTAAGATGTGGTATAATAATTTCCACAGAATTGCTCTTTGTGCAATGAATTTAAGGTTTTTTTTTTTCTAATTCTGTGAAGTATGTCATGGGAATTTTGATTGGGATTGCATTGAATTTATATATTGCTTTTGTTAGGATGTTCACTTTCACAATATTATTTTTTCCAGTCCATGAGCATGGGAGGTCTTTCCATCTTCTGGTGTCTTCCTCAATCACTTTCTTTAAAGATTTAAAATTTTCATTGTAGAGCTCTTTAGTGTCTTTGGTCAGGTTTATTCCAAAATATTTTATTGTTTTTGGGGCTATTGTGAATGGAAGGATTTCCTCGTACGTTTTCTCCCATCATTTGTTTTTGATATATAGAAAGGCTACTGATTCTTACAGATTAATTTTGCAACCTGACACTTTACTGAAAGTGCTAATCAGTTTCTCGTGGAATTTTTGGGATCTCTTATTTATAGCATCATATCATCTGCAAAAAGGGATAATTTGACCTCTTTTTTTTTTAGTACACCTTTAATTTCCTTCTCTTGTCTTATTCCTCTAGCCAGAGTTTCAAGCACTCCATTGAAAGCATGATATTTCTGCTCTGATTTTTGCTGTTTCTTCTCATCCGTTGGTTTTGGGTTACATTTGCTCTTGCCTTTCCAGAATCTTGAGTTGCAATGTTAAGTCATTTAATTGTGTTCTTTCTGATTTTTTTAGCATAGGCACTTTGAGCTATAAACTTCCCTCTTAGGACTGCTTTTAAGGTGCCTCAGAAGTTTTGTTGTGTTGTGTTATCTTTTTTGTTTAATTCCAGGAATACTTTTGTTTTTTTCTTATTTTCTTCTTTGACCCATTGATCATTCAGGTGTGTGTTGTTTATGTAGTTACTAGAGCTTCTTTTGTTGACTTTAATCTTTATTGCATTGTGGTCTGATAAAATTCATGAAATTATTTCATTTTTTTGGTGGAATTAGGTTTTGATAAAATTTCAGTAAATTAAGAAACCAATAGTTTCTCATGAATGCAGGTCTTTGTAAGAATGATCTGCTTTGCCGCTGTTCAAAGTGACTGTTTTATTACCCTCTATTTACTAGTGGCTAATAGAATTTTTCTCCAGTTTTACTGCATAACTTTTGGAGGTAAAGCTCAAAGATGTGTTTGACTCTATGAAGACTGGCTCCCCTGGAGCATCTTTCATACTAGTTGGTACTGAACTTCCATTAATTCAGTAACTATAGGTCAGGATAGAGTCAATTGATTCAGTCTAGGCCAGGATAGCCTGATTCTGATGAGAGCAGGTGTATTAGTTTCTTTTCTGTTGCTGTGATAGGACACCATGACCAAAGCAACTTGTAGAAGGAAGCTTATTTTAGTTGAGGGTTCCAGGGGTAAAAGTCCATAATGGTGTGGGAGGCATGGTGGCCAAGGTGGGCAGAGCAGAAAGCCCTATGAATCACATCTTTCAAGCAGGCACAGGAAGCAGAGAGTGAGCGACTGGACATCTGGCAAGGCTTAAGAACTCTCAAAACCTGCCCTCAGTGACTTGCTTCCTTTAGCAAGGCCAAACTTCCTAAAACCTCCCCAAACAGTGCCACCACCATCTCGCAACAAAATGTCCAAAGCCTTTGACACATTCTCATAACCACACATCAGGTATGTGCTCTGGTAAATTACTATTCACAGTATTCCATTTTCTGTCTCTACAGTTTTGAAGGTAATTCTTTGAACTGTGACCATATTTTTCTGACACATATAAGAAGAATAACCCATTAAAAAAGTTCTATTTATCCTTTTTCCTGGCTCTCATGGTGGATTTCTGTCATCTATTCTCTTTATATGCCCGACTGGAAAATAAAAGTCTTGCCAATATTTTTCAGTCGAGTTTTGAACTCAGTCTTCCAAGAGAAGACTTTTTTTTTGGACAGGATTGCTCTAGTCCCAGCCCACCTGGAAGTCACTAAGTGGATCAGGCTGGCCTCCATCTCACAGAGATCCACCTGCCTCTGCCTCCCGAGGGCAGGGATAAAAGGCTCATGTGATGTGACCCTTCCACTCTTTTTGTTGTTGTTGTCCCGGGATTTAGTGAAAATATTAATAGCAGGAAAGGTTCGAATAGCTCCATCTGGTGTTTTGAAATTCATCCCAACTGTGGGCTGAGTGACCTGCAGGTTGGAGAGACTGCCGCAGTCCAGAAGATTCAGCATTTCCTTGCTGTCCGGATCCACCTCAATGATCTCCTGTTCCAAGGCTGAGACCTCAGGAACACAATGATCTCTCCTCTCTCTCTTGCAACTTGATGGAAATACCTCCCACAGGACCTCTCTGAATCTCCTTCATCAAATGGTGGACATAGTCTGCTATCTTAAAAATATGAAACACATCATGAAGTTGTGTGTCATCCTTGTGCAGGGGCCATGCTAATCTCTGTATTGTTCCAATTTTAGTCTATGTGTTGCTGAAGCGAGCACTGACTCTCCTGTTACGTAGCTTAGAATTTAGAAACTTGGTGCCTAAGACTGAGGAACTGAGCAGGGCTGAAACGTCCCAGAATACTTCATAAGTTTCCCCATTCAAACTCCTGCTTTCACACCAAATGGAATTGGCTTTTCCAAGTTCGTGATGCCCCCTGCCCCCCACCTTTTTTTCCTTCTCTAGGTAACGGGCCAGCTGTTCGTCACTGGTAGCGATAGTAATAGTCAACTTCTGACCACACAAATCTGGTCCGTTTGGTGCTTCTTAACAGGCTTCCTTTCCATAGTCACCATCCCCTCACTTCAATTTCCACAGGTTTTTTAAATCTCCCACTACTTTTTCTTTTGAAAATTTAAAGTTTTCCCCCAAGTATTACCTGCTTAGGAATAAGTTTCTCATCTGTTATTTCTTAACTATCTGCTTTCTATCTTCCAAAAATTTATTGCTTTCCTGTTCTTTACAATTTTCTCTATTCTTCTGGATTTATTGTTTAAGAATCCCTTTGTTGTAAGTTTTAAAGGTTTAGTAAAAATTGATCTCATTTTTAAGTTTTGTCTTTATGTGGAGGTGATATCAAATTCTGTCTTAATAATTTAATTTTATAATCAATAGCTTAAATATTATGCAGGAATATTCAAGAATAATATAATAAGAACTGGTATAAACCAATATGATTAAGAAGAGTAATGAGTATCATTTTACATAGACATCATACGACTTGTTTTAAGAATCATTTAAAGTGCCCAGCAGGAATGTTTTTGTTAATTTACGGTTACTATTATGGGGAAAATGTATCATCAATTATATGTCTCCTTAAACACTGTCTATTGAAATACAGCTTTCATTTGTTCTTCAAACATTTATCAGTCTCCTAGTATAAGTCAAGTACTGTTTAAAGACTAGGGTATAGAAACGAAAAGAAGTTTATAGATAGAACATCTTAGAGACATCTACAAGCATAATTACAATACAATGCAATAAGTGAAAAGGAAGTTGTTTCCTCATTTCACCAGATAAGATGTTTCTGAAATTATTATTTGGCAAGTTACTAAATTCTTAATCTCCACTCTGTATCTCATGTCTTACATATATATTCTGATACTCCTTCATGTTGCTTGTTAGATAACACCCTAATTAAATTCCTTCACTATCAAGAGAATATTTTTTAGAAAGTTTTTCATTTAGCACATTTTTATTGAATATTTGATTCCCAATAGGGCAATCAGCACATAATGCAAAATATCACGGCATATATCTTCAACTGTTGGTGTACATCTTGTTCTAGCTCTTAAAAAATTAGAAATCAATTTTTTACTATGTCCATTTAGCAGAATAGTTGTATTAGACTTTCTTGCATGGCCTGCAGACTGCCTAGCCTTAGGGTCATAGGCCTGAAATCAGTATCAGGCATGGACTCCATCCTATGAAATGAAACTTAAATCCAGTTAGAAAGTAGTGGGTAACTCCTATAGTATTTGTGCCACTATTGCACTGATAGACATAGCTTCTAGGCCAGTTGTTGTTGTAGCTTGCAGCATTCATAGCTAGGTAAGGTTTATGCTATGTTCTCTCTTCAGGTAGCTTGTGACGCACCTTACAGCAGAGAATTGCATACATGTACACAGTATATTTTGATCATATCCACCCCTCACTCCTACTGCTCCTACCCACTCTTCCCAGAAAGCCCCCTAACATTTTCCTCCCAATGTCCTCATGTCCTCTTTCAATTTTAATTTTATGAGTATAGGGTCATCCACTGATTAGATCATGAGCAACCTACCAGGAGCCACATCTCTGGAGAAAACTGACTCTTTCCCCTGAGAAGCCATAAACTGTCAATAGCACCTCAGCTAGGAGCGAGACCTTGTGAGCTCTTCCTCAGTCCATATTTGACTATTGACTGGATTGATTTTATACAGATTTTGTGCAGGCAACCACAGCTGCTATTAGTTTATGAGTGCAACGGCCCTGTCACACCCAGGACACACTATTTCCCAGCACTCCTTCCCATCCTCTGGCTGTTAAAATCTTTCCTCTCCCTCTTCTTTGATGCTCCTCTGGTCTTGGTGGGGGGCGGTGTGATATAGATGTCTCATATGGGGCTGAGCACTCCACAGTCACTTATTTTCTGCATTTTGACTAGTTGTGGATTTTTGGATTAACCACTGGCTGCTTCCCCTTATCGGCCCTTCTGCCATTTCAGTTCTGCTTTTCTCAGTAATTGGTCAGTTGTTGCAGGACTCTGTTCTCTGTATTTCTTTAACTGTCTCTTTAAAAACAATTTACTGTGGCTGGAGTGGTGTAGTGGTTAAAAGCACTGGCTGCTCTTGCATTGGACATGGGTTAGATTCCCAGTGCCCACATGGCAGCTAACAACTGTCTATAACTCCTGTTTCATGGGAATCTGATGTCTTCTTCTGACCTCCATAGGCATTGCACAACATGGGTACACTTACACACATGCAGGCAATACACTCATACACATAAAATAAAAATAATAAATAAAATATTTTAAAAAAATCATTTAGTTTAGAGCCAATGAGATTGCTTAGGAACTTGCTGCCAAACCTGACAACCTGAGTCCAATCTCAGGGACCCTCATGGTGGTAGCAGGAAATCAACTCCAGAATGCTGGCTTCTCACCTCTGCACATGTGCGACGACACAGGTGTGCACATACACACAATAAATAAATGTAACCAAAAAATCATCTGGTGTTTATAGCATAGAACAAATAAAGTTTTTTTCAGTTAAGTCTGAGTCCATGTGTATTAGCAAAGTTTACTCCCTTAGCGGCCTGCATCGTATCCTCTGATTCTATGACAGCTAGTCTTCGGGAAGGAGGTTTCCAGATCAGATCCAGCTCAGTTTCTCCAAGTTTTTTGATCATAGGTAAAAATCTGTACTTACGCCATGTCAAAGCCCAACTCCCTTGGCTGTTACCTTCTCAACTTTCTACATGCTTTAAAACTGTTTCTTGTCTTCTTCATAGCTATTCCATTTATCTACTTGATTTCCTGCTTTTTAAAATCCTGATTGCTCCTCATATTTTCATAGTTACCTGGGAGGTCGCTTTTCTCTGTGCACATATTTACCCTCCCAGAGTGGAAGGGGCTAATGAGAACGTCAGTTGCCTTTGGGTGCTGCCTATTCTGACTTTTCCTTTAGTTTGTCTTTCAGTGTGACATATGCTTTATAGCTGTAGTTGTACAGTTTTTCCCTCAGAGTTTTAAAAAATTCATAGCACTTTTCCAATCATTTATGGCACCAGCCAATCCTATGCAAGTAAAGATTGTTCAAGATGAAATTGGAAAAGAGGTTTTCAATGGCCTTATATAGGCCAAAGAGATTATAACACTAATAATTAGAAGAAACAAAACATTTTTTCCACAAATTTGAATTTTCAAGAAGTCTTAAATGTTCCCAATTTAATGTACACACCAGCTTGGAGGAGCACTTGGAGTTTGCAGCTTCTTCTGATGGTATTTTCTCTTTCTAAGCTAATGAGCTGAACAGAATTGAGGAGTTTTGTAGCATTACCAAAGTAGTAAGTGATCCAACCTCTCTGTTAACAGCTGGGGGTCTTAAATCTTTCTCATGATTGTTACCATTGAGGAGGAATTTCGGAAGGACAGAGATGAAGCTATTTCTTGCTCAGTGGGTTTACAGAATAGATGACACTTTTCTTTACTGGATAGTAATGAGTATACACATACATTTCTTCTTCCCTTGTGACCCCCACCTCCACTTTGGGTGTTGCAAAGGCATGACCAAATTAGGTTAACCATTGTGATGGTTTTTGAGGGGGATGTTTGACCCAAATATGCCAATAAGAGCTCAGTCATGTTTGATGGAATGTTCAAGAAATAAAGCACTGTTTTTTTTTGTTCTGGTGCTCAGTGCTTGGGACCATGCATTTTTAGCTGCCGGCATATATTTCCAACAGTCTCCAGTTACCAACCTCCTATATTTCTTGGAAATATACATCATTACATTTTATTTTAAACTTAATTTGGTTGGGTTTCTTTACCTTGCGATTGAAGGTGTACCAATTAAATCACTTGACTATATTTTTAGACATATTTCTACACAGACACACGAGAGAGAGAGAGAGAGAGAGAGAGAGAGAGAGAGAGAGAAAACCACATACACATGCAGACATTATCACCCATAGAAATTGTCAACTTCA
The DNA here is from genome assembly GCF_000622305.1 of Nannospalax galili. Classification (NCBI taxonomy): domain Eukaryota; kingdom Metazoa; phylum Chordata; class Mammalia; order Rodentia; family Spalacidae; genus Nannospalax; species Nannospalax galili. The sequence continues at coordinate 3,606,393 of NW_008334003.1, forward strand.
AAGGAGGCTGCCATTTGGATATGGTTAAATGTGTTTCCTAAAGGTTTATTTGTCAGAAGCAAGACTTGTAGCATGGCACTGCAGGAAGGGGGTTGTCTTTTAGATGTGGGGCCTTGTGAACATCCCTTACATCACTTAAGGCCAGAAACTCAGGGGAGACTGTGGGGCTCCATCCTCTATGATTTTCTTTTTCAAGATGGGATGTTTCCTCACATGTGGGTTTCTACTATGATGTGACACATCTGAAAGGAACCTCACCACAGTGAGCTCAAGAGCACCTCAAACTCCTTTTTGCCAAAGAAGTTATATCATGCTGGGTTACCTAGGCCAGTTTCCATGAAATGTTAAAGAGTACCTTGAGCATATTTCCCCCAAACCCTTCTACCTTTCTGTCTTGTTCCTCCCACCTCCCACTAGTCCCTTAGAGTGTTAGACTTCTTCTTTCATGCTGTGTGTACACATATGGTATATAACTATAAAGCTTAGAACTCACAAATGAGAGAAAACACAATATTTGTCTAAGACAAACTATTTAATATGGTTAATTCCAGTTGAAGCACAAAACTTCTTCATGTCATGCTCCTAAACCTCAAACTGTGAGAGTTAAGTAGTCACTCTTTTTTTTTATATAAATTGGTCTGCATCAGCTATTTTGCTATAGGTCTGCACATCCTCTTTCCATCTCCTTTCCTTGGGCCTTAGACCCATCCCTCTGAGATGGACTGAGAGCACCTCACTAGGCCTCAGGTCTTCAGGCATGAGTAGCCTAAATCCCCCTGCCAATCACTTGGTTTGGGATGGTCTCTAGTCCTTCCCACGCTGCCTGCCAGAGACCTGCATTCTTCCTTGGTAAGTCAGACCCTGCTCACAGTGGCTTGATTCCCCTACACCCTAACCAGCTCCATTCTTTCTCTACAAGCTGTCCCCCTTCCAGCCCTTGGCCCAAGGCCCCTGTTCTTCCAACCTCAGATCTCTGGACTAGCCTCCCAACCCAGACCCCACCTGATCCCCCGTACCCAGATGAGCTGCACTCTCCAGCTTCAGGGCCCATGCCAATTCCACCATTCCAGCTAGTTCAGCCCTCCCCATGCTGACTGCACTTCAGCCCTAGCTCTACAAACCCTCCTGATTGTCCTGTCTGAGACCTCATTAGCCTACCAGAACCCTGGCACTGAAACCCCACAGCCTTAAATTCCCTTCACCCTAACAGAGAGCACTTCACTAATCAGTTGGGAACCACCCTGGTCCACCAATAAAAAATTAGAAGGGAGAACCTGAAGCACACATCAACTAACTTTTTGTAGCCGAGCAAAAAGCAACCCAGTTACATCAATAATATAAACAGAGCCAAACTTCAACTAAACAAAGACTGACAGACTAGAATTTCATATCAGACACACAAACAACAAAAGAGATCCATAAGCTCAAATGACAACACAAAACACAAATAATATGAAAATACTAAAAGAATATGTCCCTAACAAAACTCATCAGTCCCATAGGTATAGAATCACCCAGAGGAAGCTCAGGATGTAGAATTTAAAAGAACTTAAAGACCACACAGACAAGTCAAAGAACTCAAACTGGATAGGAACAAATGCCTGACAGAAGCTCAAGAAAATACAAATACAAGACCGAATGAAACAACAAAACCAATTCAGGACTTGAAATGTAAATTCACAGAAGAGGTAGAAATATCGAAGAAAACCCAAGATGAAATGAAGATCGAATTGATTCATGAACAAGTCAATTTGAAACAACAGGAGAAAGCCTCACAAGTAGAATTAATGAAATGGAAAACAGAATATCAAGACTGGATGCCAAAGTTGAAGAACTGGACTGTTCAAGCAAAGAATATGAAAAATTAAAAAACACCAAAGGTTGTGCATGCCTTTAATACCAGCACTTGGGAGGCAGAGGCAGGGGGATCTTTGTGAGTTCAAGGCTAGTCTGGTCTACATAGTGAGTTCCAGGACAGCTCTGGCTACAAGGAGACACTGTCTCAAAAAAAGAAAAACAAACAAACAAACAAAAAAACCCAAAAAACACCACAGGAATGCAATATGCAGGAAATGTGGGACACAATGAAAAGACCAAATCTACACATCATAGGCATAGAGGAAGGAGAAGAATCTCTGGTAAATAGCATTGACAACAGGATTAGAAAAGAGTACTTCCCCAAGTTAAGGCAAGACATACATATACAAATACGAGAAGCACAAAGAACACCAGTTAGACAGGACCAGAACAGAAACTCCCCATAGCACATCACACTAAAACACTAAATGTACAGAACAAAGAGAGGATGCTGAAAGCCTTAGAGAAAAACAAGTTACATATAATGGAAAACTTATCAGAATTAGAGCTGACTATTCAATGAAAACTATAAAAGCCAGAAGAGCCAGGACCTAAGTATTCCTGGTTCTAAATGACCATGGATGCCAACCCCGAATACTTTACGCAGAAAAACTATTCCTAGTCGAGGAGAAAGAAAAATCTTCCATGACACGAATAAGCTGAAAGAATTCATGTCTGTCAAACCAGTCCTACAGAGAATACTTGAAGCAATACAAAGGACCGAAGACAGGAATGACTATACCCAAGAGATTACAGAAAGAAAAACAAATGAAGGAATGCTTACAGATATTTTGCTGTAGTAATGCCAAAGGGGCTCAAAAAGCCCTTCTCTATGCTGCTTATCTACGCTCACCCTCATATGCCAGAGTGGCTGACTGGTGCACACACAAGTGTTATATTTCTTGCTGCAATTTGGGCTTGAGGTCCCTCTTTCTGTATCCTGACAGATGTTAGGGATATGGTTATGGAAGGTTACACCTTGCTTTTTACAGGATTGTCTCTTGTGAAGAATAGCCTATTGCCAAGTGGCACGTCCAATGTCTTTCTCACAAACCCTTGGTTCCTCTGTCAGATAGCCTTGTGGTTCTTGCCTGTGCTGTGTCCAGCCTATGCTCACAATGATAGAAACTCTCTACAAGACCATTGACTGAAAGGAAACTTAGTCCAAGTATGTTGGCTAGATGAGCCACAAGAGATCATGCAACAGAAACACATGGAGTAACAGTAGTGGTTTACTTTTCATGTTCCATGAGAGAAGATGGGTATCATTAGGGTCAATGGAAAGGATACAGGGGCACTGTGGTCAGCCAGAAGATGGGGGGGGGGCTATCAGAGAAAAACAGACCTATAGTCTGAAGGCTTTACTGAGGTCTAGGGCATTACACTAACAGGATTCCAACGGGGAGTTCTAATTGATGGGTTTAGAGGGAGCAACTGCAGGTTCAGTGAGTGCATTGGGACTCAGACTAGTTACTGTGGTATATGTTATATGCACACGTTCACTCATGGCAAGAGGCTCAATGAGGTGAGTTTTGTAGCCCGTCCTTGTATATCCCATAGGGATGGGTTGTAGGGGATCACACTGAAGAGCACAGAGAAGACAGAGCTGGAAATTGTGTCAAGTGTAATCGGACCCTGCTTTGGGTGTCAGAAAGTTAAGCCTGGATTCAGAAATATGCCAGGCAAGTAAAAAACATTTTTGTTTTATTTTTTATAATTCAATGAAACATGCTTAATGAATATTTTTAGAAAGAATATATATGACTAATTCAATTTAATAAATTACATTTATTGGGCATTTAAAAAATACATACCTACTAGGATATAGTAAGGTAATGAACAAGAGAGATCAAGATTCCATTCTGTAGTTTGTGGTGTTGTGCACAAAATGAGGTAGATGATAATGTGATGTAGAGTGAGGGAAATATCGAAAGGAAGCAAAAGTTGAGGATTAGGTAAGTCCCGAAAGGATCTCAAGTTGGACATGTAGATTTGAGTAATGCTATACCACTTCATATTAATTGGTTATTGTAATTATGAATAATAACATCCATAGGTGATTTTAAAATATGAAATTTGTCATTTCACTTTTTGCATCATTTGCATTATTTCTATCCCCCATCCCTGCCCCTCCCACCCTCCCACCTCCACCCTCTCTCCCTTTCAATTGTCTTCCTTGATTATTATTGCTACATATACACACATGCATTAATAGAGAATGCACTGAGTCCATTTAGTGGTGCTTGTGTGTAAATGTATTTAGGGCTGACAATTTGGGATTAGATAGTCTATCAGGGAGCTTGTCCTTGGAGAAAACTGATTCTCCACCCTTAGTATCCATTGATTGCCTGTAGTTCCTTATCTAGTGTGGGACCCCATGAAATCTCCCCCATCCACACAGACAAGTCAACCATTTTTTAACAGTGTGATTTTGAAACCGTTTTTTGACACCACATTTCCTTATCTTTAAAATAGGTACAAAACTTGCTTTTGTTAATTTTTCATGAAGCTAAATCAAAATATTCTAATTAATGTGATTGAAATGTTTGCCTTGCGTGGTTACATTTTCAGTATCTTCATGTTTGAAATTTCAGGAGCAGAGACGGCCTGCACAAGTTTAAAGAGTGAAGTATGGAAAGATGGAAGGTAAGGCCCCTCGAGACTCAATACTTACTGTAACGAAGACAGCATCGTCTATAAACACATCCCCACAGATACACTTTGAAATACAAACCAATCCAGCAAAATCTTAGTTTAGCATTACATGGACATTATGTATACTCTGGCAGATTTATTCTAGAGATAAGATATGCATCATTAGTAAACAGGAGAAATGTTTGTAATAGTCTTACTAAAAATTTAGCATTTTAAACTTTAAGTTACAATTATACTGTTAGGCTATTTTATAGATAGTTTATAAGAGGAAAGAAAAAACATTTTAAAAGTATGTATAGTTGCCTGCTATGAGGTAGATACACAGAAGAGCACGTATTATGAAGCTAAATAAAAATGAACTTCTGCAACTATTACAATACAATAAGCAAAGCTCATACAATATGATGAAATTTCATAAAGTCCCACTCATGAATAAATAGACTTCTTTCTCATGAAGTGCTTTTTATAATTACTTAAAATGAACTTTATCTGCAGCTCACCATAAAATAGCAGTTTCTTGAGTCCCTGGTCACAAAGGAGACTAGAAATTCATTCATGTAGGAAAAGCACCTTCATATGTTTAATTCTTATTAAAAATTCCTTCCGTAGAAGAGGCGTAAACAATATATTCCCCTCTTCCTAAAGTTCCAACAATAAAATGAGGTACAATTCCACTTATTTGCCCTTGAGGAACAAATCGGCTCATTAGGTTTCCTTATAGGATGAGGGTTGCAGACAGCAGTGTGAGTGACCTTAAAGCAGCCACAGTGAGAAGTCTGCACTCAGCATGGATGATGACCCCCCCATGGCTGTAGAGATGAGTGTCCTTCCCTTAGTCTTTCCCAGCCTATACTATACACGCTAAGCCTTCTCTGGGACTCAGGGTCTTATTCAATTAGGGCCGATTTGCGTACATCTGGTTAGGAAGAGTAGCTGGTTACTCAGGTGAGGGTCCAGTGATCCTTTGGCCTACTCTTTCTATGAAGGCACATCAACAGCCACCAGGGCCAGCTGTGATGACCTTTGGAAGTAGCTATGGTTGAATGCATGAAGATGGCTGATGCTTGGCTCAGAGGACAGTCTTGTACATCAGCACTGCTGGGTTACACCACTACAGTGTCTGAATTGAGAGGTCAAGGAAGAAATACTGGAAGACGATAGTAAAGGAAAGAACTTGAATTGTGAAAAGCAGACTAAAATTGTGTGGTCTTGGGCAAAATAAGTGTTTTAGAGCCCAAGTTTCCCCATATGAGTAAGGAAGACAAAAATGTTACATTTTTAGTAATTTTTTGTTAGAACAAAAAATCATATTGACAGATGGTGTTGATTTTTTTGGCATATGGGAGGCAAGTAGTATTCACTATTCTTTTTTCTTATAAATTACATATTATCATCAGTCATTAATAACAGAGCATATCAAGAGATTTTAGTTCAGATTATGTGCAGTAATGGGAAATAATATGAACACATTAAAAAAAAAAGGAAAAGCCTAGATGACTGATGGAAATACTAAGGCATAGAGACCATAGAAACCTCAGGGGGGTTGAGATAAAAGAGGGAGAGGAGGAGAACATCAGAATGCATTATAACATGCATGAAATTGTCAAAGAACCAAGTTCATTAAAACAATACTAACATGAAATGTTCATAGCAACTTCAAGCGTTCATTTGATGCCAGTTGAGCCTTATCTGCTATTAGAGCCCATGAATGGCTGTGTTCAGAAACAATGGAAGCCTTCCACATAGAGATCATGCAAGGAGGCACCCAGCCTAGAGACTATTTTTCCAAGACTCAGTATAGGAAGTAAGGGCCTGTCTAGTTCCTGCCGCGTACGAGCACCAGACTTCACTCTGCACACTTCTGGCCTTTCCACAGTCACGTCAGACTTCCTGCCCTACCTCCTTCAGTCACTCTTCCTTGTTAGTTCACTGAAAAGCCCTTTGCTTTTCAGACGTAATTCTTTGGGGGATTTTTAAAGCCCATTTCATACCATGGACGGACAGGTTTCCTTAAGAATAACAAAATACGTTTTGTCATCTTATTAGAAAAGCAGTTACTTTCTGACTGAGAAGTTTTAGTCTCATATTGATAAGGTCCCTAAATTTACATTACAGCATATATCACGTCACTTAGTAGTTGGAGTTTCCTTTCAATAAGTCACAAGGTTTTCAGCCCCTGCCCTCTAATTAATTTTTGAAAAAGGGGTCCTATTACTATACGAGCAATCTATTTTCAAGTAGACTAAATTTTCTTTTAATTGTAGTCTGACTTTTTTTTCCTTTGTGGGTTTTTCTTTTTGTTGCTGTTCTTTTTCCCTTGTTTTCCTTAAAGAATCTTATGAAGTAGTCCCAGCTATGAAAAAGGTGAATCCGATCTGCTGTGTTGAGGAGCGAGGGGGTCCAAACCACTCTCCATCTTTTCATCCCATCATCTCCCCACTTCTGTGGCACCTCTAAGAAATCCCTGGGAAAACAGTTGACAAACCCTGGCTTAGTGAAAAGTGCATTGGATTCTGAATACTTGAGTTTTAGCATTTGAGCAGTTAGTATGTCACTGATAGGGTTAATTGTTTCATCTGTAAAACAAGTGGTTTAGAACAGTGGTTCTTAATTTTGGCTGCGTATTAGAATCACTTGGGGAGCTTTTAAAAAAATCCTGGCACTTAGGCCTCACTCTATAACCAATTAAATTAGAATCTCTGGGGTGTGACCCAGACAACTGTGTTTTTTAAAGCTCCCCCAGACAATTCCAATGCGCAACCAAGTTTTCAAACCTCAGAAGAATTATTTCAGCAATGATGCTCTACAGGTCTGTGGGTCTCTACTGCTTATTTTGGTGAATGTAGTTAAAGTGTGAAAGACTTAGTCGTTTGTGGATAGTATTCAGTGAGGGGGAATGAAGGGAGATATAAAAATTGGAACCTTGGGAAAAAAGTTTTCGAAGTTATATCAGTAGCTCAATGTTTTAGACAAAATGTTTAATTTTGTTATATCCCTGATGGGAGTGATTTTAGCTTCCATAAAATAGGCTCTCTACGGAGAAATCATATTTAAATGGAATGTTATTATTTTTATACTTAAAATGATACTATTTGTTAATATGGTAATCTGAGAATTATACCTAAATATTATAGTCACAAAACAAATAGAAAAACACAGATTACTGAAATGTAATATAATGTCTCTCAGTTGGTGGTATAAATTGAAAACAGACTGAAGCAATGTGTTGGTAATAATGGAACTCTAAATGTGCCCCACAAAAGGCAAAAACGAACAAATAAGCAAATAAGCAAAATGTAACGATTACTGATATGTATTTGTGCTGGATAGTTTTCGTTGTCAATTTTATATACCCGGGAAGAGGGAACATCAGTTGGGAAATTTCTACTCTCAGACTGGCCTGTGGGAACATCTGTGAGGCACTTCCTTGAGTGTTAAGTGATGTGGGAGGGCTCAGCTCACTGTGGGTGGTGCCACCCCTGGCAGATGATCCTAGGTTGTATAAGAAAGCAGGCTGAGCACAGGTCAGAGGAGCAAGCCAGTAGGCAAAGTTCCTCCATGGTCTCTACTTCAGTCCTGCCCTGGCTTCCCTCAATAATGAACTTGGAAGGACTTGTAAGTCAAATAAACCTTTTTCTCTCCAAGTTGGTTTTGGCCAGAGTGTTTTATTACAGCAACAGAAAAGTAACTAAAACAGAATTTTTTTTGTCCAATATAAAAGCTATTGCTTCAGCAAAGATTTAAAGTTAGGAAAAGAGCACACAGTATTGATTAATAACTGATCCTAAAATGTGTAGAAATTGGATGATAATATTGATGTATAATCTCCAAATGTCAAATGAATTTATTATAACTGGATAAATGATAGCAAATACTAAATACTCCAAAAATGATAGGATGGAATGAAATGGTTGGTTTAGGTGTAAGATACATAACTAAACATAGTTTCCCTTTTATTTTCTTATTATGATGATAATTTATATATTTCCCCTCATATCTGTGTGCCTAATAATCATTCAAGATTTATGCTCTTTAACTTCTACCTCTAAGAAGATAGTTATTTTCTGGAAGTCAGTAACATTTATGTGAAAGAAATGTACAGCTATCACTTGTGGCAAAACAATATATTAATAATTTTCTGACCTTGTCTTTAGGCTCTTTGATGGCATAGATTTGTCAACAGAATAAACAACACTTGTATACATTTTTCTGGTCGGAAAGACCATTCAGTCCTTTGTAGTTTGGCATTCCAGTCTCTCTTAGCTCAGACACAAGTTTGCACAAGAATTTCCTTTTGAAATGGACAAGCTAGGAGAAAGTCTGTAGAGAGCAGATGATAACACAAAATTGAGTCAACACTGGCATCAGCCATTTCTGCATAAACCATGGTAACAAGAAAATGACTGCTTTTACTATGAGTGATGGTTGGCCAACGACCTTCCTGAATGACTGAGCCGGTCAGAGGAGGGAGCAGGAAACTGAGGAAACAGAAGGGGAGAGAGAAGGAAAGGGAAGAGCCAGGGCCAGGGGACGCAGTATTGAAGTAGACTTACTGACGGTATCTTCTTCAAACTCATCCAGTGGTGACTTGGAACTAAATATAATTTGATTTAGATAAATCAAAGTTATGCAACGATTCCTGTACTTTGCATGTTGTAGTATAATCCTTAATTGTCGTAACTTTTGAAAATGTATAATTGTTACAATTTGAGTCCAGTATTTTGTCAATGGTAAGTTATGCTTTAAGAAGAAAGTCTTCAAAGTGCTTCTGTCTGCTGGTGCCTCGTAGATTCCCGCATCACAGGGATCCCTCCCTACTCAGATTGCCATCTGAACCACCTGTTCTGTGGTTCATTGGTGCTTCCAGACTTCCCTGTATTCCTGTCTCCAGTCATTTAGCTCATTTCTTTTACTAGAAGATGTAAATTTTAACCTTCAACTATGCTAGGAATTACCTTAAGATGTTTAACACATAAACACACGACTGTTTCTTTACAGTGAACTGTCCGAAGGGAGGGGCTAACAAAACTGTGTTACTCATGTGCTGTGGTTTGAATACAAACTGAGTGCATCTCCCAGTCTAATGTTCACACCTAATTTTCTGTCAAGTTCCAACTTTTGAGTTCTTAGCAGTTTTACCCTAGAGTTTGCATTCTTACCTGCCCAACAGTGCATTTTTATCTCAGGAGGATTTGGACAATACACTTCTTTCGATGGAGAAAGTGTCAGGAACGTCTTGGAAAGTACTTCTATAGTGATTGAAATAAATATTTTGGACAATTTTCCCATTGCGGTAAGGTGTGTGGATTTATTCAACTTGAATCTAGAAGAGCTTGTGACTGCTAAAATCAAGAGAATTTGGCAGAAATCAAGCTTTTGGTCTTCGAAGCTCATGAGTCTTCAGCTGTGCTGTGGAAATGCTGAGCTGTGTTGTGTGAAATCTCAGCAAGATTGTCCCCTGCTCGTGGCACCTCAAGTGAGAGGGCTCGGGCTTCATCCCACCTTACCGTCTGTGTTGGAAAGAGAGCCCCAGCAGCAGAGGCCTAGCTATTAACTACTGAGTTGCTCTGTGAACATCAAGACGAGACAAACTATGCTCTTTCGGAATTGCTGACCTATGCACAGGATTTGTGAGCGTGATAAAACATTTGCCGAATGTGGCTAAGTTCTGGGATCAGTTTTAATAGAAGAGAAATAACTGGAATAGTTTCAAAAGTAAATTTTGTACTCCAAAGGATGTTTTTGATAAGAATTAGAACCAAGTATTTCACTTTGACTTTTGCTATTTGTAATGAAAGTTTGGAATCACTAGATGATAAGCTCACTAGCTCCTTTCAAACTGTTTTCAGTTCTTTTGATATTTTCATTTTATTCTTAGTTACACCCTTTTTGTTTTTGTAGTAAATCTAAGTTCTACAGAGCTCTGCCTTCTGTCTGTTATTGCTGGAGGGGTCACTGTGGAGGCTGATGAACCCCAAATTGCATTGTTACTGATGAGAAAATTTTCACTGGACTCTGTAATCAGATCTACCAATATATGACAAAATAAAAGTTTGCATTGGTAAAAAATTGAATATTTTATATGCTCATGATAAAGATGTGAAATTAACACTGACATATGCAAGATTCTGTTTATGAGAGAAACATGCCAGTGTAAGTCTGTTTGACACCATATTTCACACTCTTTTGTCCGTACCCAGATCACTTGACCACATAACACTTTTGTAGAGAACAGCTTTTACTCTCCAGTGTTTATTTTACCAGTTAGAAATGACACCTCATCTAGGTCAAACTGTAAGTAGTAACCCCAGGTACTCAGTAAATATCCAAAGTGCTTTCTTCATTGTTTCCGCGCACAGTGTTGAATTTACGAAGTGTTTAGAGCATAAACAGCTTTCAAAGCATGAATGAATGCGAAAAGTAAACAGAAGTGGCAGGGCACGAGAACCGAAGGGGAGGCCCTAGCAGCAAATCTAAGCTTTTACAAACAGTCTCTGTCATTTATTATGAACCCACATCCTCTTCCACAGCTCCATTTCTGACATGGTTCCAGGAGAAACACATGACAGTGGTTAAAATATTCATAAATAAATTTTCAGTTCTTTAAATATGCTTTTAATTGCATCTTTGAACTTTCTGGTATTTCAAATAAGAGAAATGTAAGTTTAAACTATGACTGAGAGCTCCAGGTCCAGGGAGAACAGCAACAACAAAAATCACTGATTTGCTGGGGGCAGCAGACTTTGCTATCCACACCCCGGTGGGGGATTGTGCTATCTGCTCAGCTAAGTTTCCACTACCTTCATTTTAGAGAGTGAAAATAATATTGAAGCCTAGACCTGAAGGTTGAACTGGAGAACTCCTGGATTAATTTTTCAAGTGTGGTATACATTTTCAGAAAAGTAGCACTTTTCAGTTACATGTCTTTAATAGAGTTCTAAGACCATCAGCTGACACGTCAACAGACTTTGAAAGAAGCTCCATCAAATGCAAAGGTAAAATTCTGCCAGACTCTGTTAACAAAGCAAAACAAACCCACAGGGATGAGGAAATAGTTCTAAACACCCTAGGGTTATAAGAGACACTACTTCAAAAGTCTTCGAGACTGTTTGAAAATTGAAGCCTGGATAAAAATGTACGGAACCAGAAAGGCAATAAAAGCACTTCTCAAAAGAGGTAAACAGGGAATGAAAAGATGTAAAAGGGAAGCTTCATTTGTTGATGGTGTGGAAAAAACAACGCTACAATTTTTTTTTATTCTCTACAGTTATTTTAAGCTGAGTCCACTGTGGATTCCATGTGGTGAGAGCAAGATAAAAAAGGTAATACTCATATGGTGGGACAGTAAAAAGATACATTATTAATACTTAAAGTTGGGCCAGAAGCTTAGGTGGTTTTCCACAGAAAGTATTCCAGGCCAAAGAAGTTCAGGAGAGTTGGGTCACACCAACTTAGAGATTTCTTTACTGCAAGATTGCTGAGCTTTAGTGTGAAAATGCATGTGATGAGTAACTGCATAGCATTTCCAAAATTCACTTGCCTATGGGATCTCTTTGTTTATCAACTGTTCGGTTATCTTTTGGACTCAGATGTAAGGGACAAACTTTGGGAAATAGTGACCTGGCCCATCTGTTTGACAAAGGAATTGTTTGCCTTATCTTAAGATCGGCCAATAGGTGATCGATAGACACTCCAAGGATCCAGCTTGCTGTGCTTACAGCTCTAATAACCACATCTGGCTTAGGCAGAGCTCTGCCTTAAGTCACTGAATTCTTTTTTTCCACCATGCGATAGAGATTAAGACCCACCCTGTGTTTCTGGTAGAGTAGCAAAAAGCCCCATAAAATTATCTAGTCAAGACTATAACATCTCTAGTCTGGATAAAGACACAACTTTCTGGTTTTGCTGGTCAATCACCCCTAGGAGGGTGGGTTCACCTTAAGTTGTGGTAAGAAATGGGCCAAGTACCTAGTGCTTTAATGAGATTATGAATGTTCCTTGTCAGATTCCCCGCCTCCTTGTGCAGTTCTTATGGATCTGTATAGACATGTGACCCCGTCAGTCCTGCCCGTTGTTCTGAATTCTTCAGAAAAGCATAACCTCTCCTTTTCTTCTTCATGTTCCTTTTCTAAACGTGCTTTCCTTAACACTTAGGACTACCTCAGCATTTTGGGTTTTTATAATTTTCTGGAAAACTTGGCCCTGCCGTTTGTCTAACCTCCATGCAGACTCCAGACCAGGATGATTTTTTGGCTTTATTTTTCCTTTTCCCTCCATTATCCGTCTCCAGGCAGCTGCCGAGATTCCCAGCTTGCCTGTCCTGAGGAGTTTTCTTTCAATTCTGCTAAAATTGTCCTAAAGCTTCCATTTGAGTCCATTCTTAAATTCTTTTATGAACAAGACCAAGGACCCTCTGGGGGTTGCTGTTTCTCCCTGTATCACTTCTTCATAACTACCTTTCTAGTACTTTCTCTTTGAGAAATCCATTTTGTGAATCAGAATATTTCAGACATCTGACTATAGATCACTAGCAGGACTGTTGAGCCTTGTGGATCACCCCTAGGACCACACCCCTAGGAGTGTGGACCATACTAGGTATTCCCCTAGGAGCACCTTTCTTTGCCTAAGTTCCAGTTGTGATAGTTGACAGTGGTTTGCTTACTTTTTCAAGAACAAGGGACATTATTTTATTAACACTTCTGGTTTGAATTTTACTCAATAGGTTTTTGCATTTGGAGTAAGTTTGTCTATTAGATTAGTTTATATGAAAACTGGATGAATTCCACTTTCCCAGTTTCTAAAAAATATACTTTGAGAATTATTGCCAGAATGCTTAAGCAAAGTTTTAAGGAAAGTATGTAGGTGAGGAGTCTAAGTTCATTTTCTGCAGCCAATCTTTGTGAGTAAAGGAAACAAGAGGTGCTGATCGTGTTCAGGTAGGTGATAGTTTCATCCTACAAAATTCAAGCAATGTGCAGTCTTTATAACAAGTAAGCCGAACCTATCATGCCCTGTTCTCTCATGTTCAGGAGGAGCTATTTCCTCCTACACAATGCCCTAAGAGGTAGATCTTTGGTAGTTGTATGAGAGAGCATGTTTTTCTGGGAATGGATGAGTACCAACTTAGATATGCTCAGAAATAAGTGTGAGCCTTCCTGTCCTGTGGGAAACTCAAGGAGAAAATTTCTAAACACTGAGGAAGTGAGTAGGTAGGCTGATTCTCTCTCTTCACGCCTTGCTCATTCAGGTTTCTTCATTTCTGCTGTACCTAGTCACAGGAAGGTGACATTCATAGTCACTGCCTCACACACGCCTGGAAGAGTGGCAGGCCACAAATTTTCTTCCTTTTCTTCTCTCTCTCTTTAGTTTTCTTGAAACAGGGTCTCCCCATATCCCTGAATAGCCTGGAACCTGCTATGTAGAACAGGCTGGCCTCGAACTCACAGATATCCACCTGCCTCCACCTTCTGAGAGTTGGGATTAAAGGCAGCTACCACCATGCCGGGTGACACATTCCTTCCTGAATGTTTGAATGTTTGAGTGGATTAGTAAAGAAACATATGTCTTCATTTTAAGGGTAAGAAATTAGGTCACATGTTATCAAAGGTGTTATGAGTCCAGAACAAGAATTTAGACAAAATCCGGTGTCCTAATTTTCAAACAAATGCCATGTATCTGTTTCCGTTCTTATCTCCTATAACCGCATCCATATAGCAAAGACATTTGGAATTTTAATTAATTATATGACAAACCAAAAAAACCATGAAGATGTTTATTTTTTTATTTTTTAACTTTTAATAAAACTTTGAGTATTTGAGAATTTCATACATGCATATAAAGTGTTTTGATCAAATCCATGCCCACTCCCTCCCTTCCAACACCTCCCATACCTCCCCATAACTTTTTTCTTTTTTTTCTTCCTTCATTTATTTATTTTTATGGGGCTTTTAGGTACTCTAACATTCCCCCTCTGAAGAGGTAACCCTAAAATCTTTTATGGATTATGTAAGAGCTCCCAAATACCTTTGACATTTTTGGCCTTTGGAACATAGTATGTTGCTAAGAGGTCCAAGGACATTTTGACTTTTAGCCAAGAAACTGGCTATTTTTCTTTGGGTCTTTTTACACTAACTGCCTAGCCAATTCCTACCTCCTGTTCTTACACACCATCCTCTGAAGGGGTTACCCAAATTGCCACTAGGGGATCAGGACGCAGACTGCTCTGGCTTCTTTCATGCTGAACAGGGAACAGATTTTGATTTAATGTAGTTTATGACATTGATCCTATGATTTTTAATTGTGTAAGATTTTTCTTTACACTTTAGTCTATTGTATAGACTTTATAAACACGAAAGTTCTAATTATCTTTCGTTATACAGAAATTTAGTAACACTTTCCAATTTGATGATATAAAACATATATTAATACTAATGTAATACATTGCCTGTCTTCTAGAGTTGATTGTTTCCAAATCTGTCAATTATTTACACATTACCATTTCAGATATTTGTGTTTTTATTTTAAATTGATTTATACATTTCCCTTTCTTAACCTTAATACCAAAATGAAATTGGTTTTAATGGACTACATTAATGACTAGAAAACAAGACTTTGCCTTTTCCCCTATGATAACAATTGACTGTTTCTTAAAATGTTAACAATGTTCTTTTCTTAATCCATGTGCCAGTTACACTGTAATTGCTGTAAATTATATACTGTAGAATGATGCTTTATGTATTGTTCTGCACACATATTTAATAAAAACAACAGTACCAGAAGCAAAGCCAGATACCTCATGTTTTCCATATGTGATAAATTTAAATTTGTTAATGGACCATTTACATAAATTAATATTTCCAAGTCTCAAAAATCCATGAAAGTGTCAGGACACAAAACTGTTTTATTTTTGTTCCAATTTACAAATGAATAATCTTCTAATAGTATTTATACTGGTTTGTATCTTGTATTGAATTATATATGAATATAAAAACAAGAACTCTGTTTTTATTTTATTATTATTTTCAGTATATATTTTTATTGAATTTTGTGTATTTCCAAGGTAATATCCAGGTAAATTTCTTCAGAATTTCTAAATAGCAGGGTAGTGTCCTATACTTTTATATTCTTGGCTGCCATTTGGTGTAGATTGCAAGGAGACATTATTTTATTAACATTTCTGGTTTGAAGCTAAGAACTTCATATATCCTATATATCCTTCCTTGGATGAAGTCTTTCTTTGTCAAACTTTTGTTTTTTGGATAGAATATGTATATTATATATTGGCCAAGAGACTAGAATTTTGCTTAGACCATTTTAAAACAGCAAAAAGCAATTCCTCTCCCCACAGATATAATTACAGATTTATTACTTTTTGAGTGTGTATTCATGGGTTCCAATCCAAAATGCGAACAGGATATTGTGTACAAAGACAGTTCAATTCATAAATAAAATACTAAGCTTGTATCCCTGGAATAAGATTATCCTTTTTAAAGGTCTGGTCTGTGATGGAGGTTGGGCTTGAATTTGCAGTCCTCGTCTCAGCCTCCTGAGGGCTGGAGTTACAGAGCTGTGATCCAACACACAACCGTACGATTGAAAAAGTAACAGTTTTCAATGACAAAGTTTAAGAATTATGAAAATGTTAAAGATACACTTGATTCAGCAAATGACTTTCTGGTAACATATATGGTAGTAGATGTTTGATTCTTCACTGTAGAATGAAAAAACTTTCTTTTAAAGAAAGAAAAAGAAAATTTCTAACCTAAAGGCTGATTTAATGCCTATGAATTAATTTTGGAATTCAATAAGCCAATAGAGATGGATGGCTGAATTCTCATTTCTCAAGGCTGAATTTGGTAGCATTGCTGGGACAGAATTTGTGCATGTGGTTTTGAGACCCACAGCAACTCTTTGCCTTCTCGTCGGCAAACAGTTGACAAAATGAGGACACTGGCAACGCTGGAGCTGTGGGCTGAGGGCCTTCTGCTGTGCCGCACTGTCTCTTGTTTATTTGGGGGGATCTGCCTATGCATTGTTAAAGATATTTAACTTGAAAAAAAAGTAAAAAGGACATTTTAAATAATAATGATTGAGAAAATTGTTATTTGTATTAAATTATATGTGTTAATATCTTAAAATGTACAGGGCTCACTGTTGGTTTAGAGAGACCGCTTTGAGGCGGTATGTAAAATGTATTCATTTGGTGTTGGAATGACCTTAAGGGTGTGAATGAGTGAATGAATGAAGTGTGGAGACTTGGATAAAATGACTTTTTTTTTTAAATTTAAATTTTTTTTTTTTACAATTAAAGTTACAGTTTTAACAACATACAAAATATTACAGTAATTCAGATTTTTTGGCATAATGATTACAGATTTGACAAATACATTTTATATCTCATAATAGAGATGAAGATTATACAAAAGCTATTAAAACCATTATGAGAATAAATTCAATTGTCACTTAAATATCTAAAGCTATTTGAAGGCTGAAACTCTGAAACTCTTAGAAGAAAACTTTGGGAAAAACCTACAAGATATAGGTGTAGGAAAGGACTTTCTAAACCGGACACC
>NW_008334003.1:3628178-3629185 GCF_000622305.1 Nannospalax galili
GGGCTAGTGGTCTGTCAATCTTGTTTATCTTTTCAAAGAACCAGCTCTTGGAGTTGTTGATACTTTGTATTGTTTTTTTGTTTCAATTTCATTAATTTCTGCCCTGATTTTTGTTATCTCTTCTTGTCTGCTGCATTTGGGTTTCATTTGCTGTTGCTTTTCGAGTGTGTTGAGTTGCAATGTTAAGTCATTTATTTGTGTTCTTTCTGATTTTTTGATGTAGGCACTTAGAGCTATAAATTTCCTTCTAAGAACCGCTTTCAGCGTGTCCCAGAGGTTTTGTTGTGTTGTACTGTCCTTTTCATTTAATTCCAGGAATACTTTATTTCTTTCTTAATTTCTCCTTTGACCCATTCACCATTCAGGAGTGTGTTGTTTAATCTCCATGTGTTCATGTAGCTACAAGGGTTTCTTCTGGTGTTGATTTTAAGTTTTATTGCATTGTGGTCTGATAGAATGCATGGAATTTTTTCAATCTTTTTGTATTTGTTGAGGTTTGTTTTGAGCCCCAGTACATGGTAGATTTTGGAGAAGGTTCCATGGGGCACTGAATAGAAAGTATATTCTTTGGTGCTTGGGTGGAATATTTGGTAGTTGTCCATTAGGTCCATTTGATATATGGTATTGTTTAATTCAGATGTTTCTCTGTTAATTCTCTGTTCTGTTGACCTATTTAATGGAGACAATGGGGTATTGCAGTCCCCTACTATTAATGAGTTGGGACTAATCTGGGTCTTAACGTCCTGTAGTAGTGTTTTTATGAAGTTGGGTGCACCAGAGTTTGGTGAATATATGTTCATGACTGTAATATCTTCTTGGTTTATTGTTCATTTGATCAGAATGAAGTGGACCTCTTTATCTCTTCTGATTAGTTTTAGTTTAAAGTCCATTTTATCAGATACTAGAATTGCAACACCTGATTTTGTTCTTAGTACCATTTGCTTGGTATATTTTTTTCCATCTTTTCACCTTAAGGTAGCTCCTATCCTTGAAAGTGAGATGAGTTT
>NW_008334003.1:3629373-3632845 GCF_000622305.1 Nannospalax galili
CTGGGTTGTACTGGATGCAAAGGATCAGGGAGAGTAAAGGTAAGCCTCGGAGCCCCCAGAAAGAGGCTGTCAGCCCCAGAAAGAGGCTGGCGGGTGTTGCAGGACCAGGGAAGTAGAGGGAGGTGAGGGCAGGGCCAGGACCAGAAGCGGTGCTCCTGGGGCCCAAGAAAGGCACTGAGTTGGTCTGGGTGAGAAGGGTCAGGAAGCAGTATTGGTTCCCCAGGTGTCTGGGGCCCCAAGACTAGGAATGGCACAGGGCCCAAACTAGGAGTATAGAACAGCAGGCGGGAGGGAAGGATGAATGTGGCTTAGGGAGTCCTGGCGCGGAGGGCTGCACTATAGACTTATCCCAAGAGGTCTGAGGATAGTAGTGCAGGCTAGGAGAGTTAGCTGGTGGTGCAGGCCCAGGGAAGCAGAGAGAGGTGAGGGCAGGCCAGGACCAGAAGTGGTGCTCCTGGGGCCCAAGAAAGGGACTGGGTTGGTCTGGGTGAGAAGGATCAGGAAGCAGTATTGGTTCTCCAGGTGTCTGGGGCCCCAAGACTAGGAATGGCGCAGGTCCCAAACTAGGAGTATAGAACGGCGGGAGGGATGGAAGGGTGAATGTGGCTTAGGGAGTCCTGCGGGGAGAGCTGCGCTATAGACTTACCCCAAGAGCAATAAAATGACTTTTAAAGTTGAAGCAAGCTGGGATTTTAAGTCTAAGCCACCTAACTGGGATTGTGGAAGGTTAATAAGAACAATACTTGGAGTAAAACACAGTGGATCAGATGTGAAATGAGTTAGAAAAATGCAGTCAGGGGACAGTCAGGAAGGCCTGGCATTTGGGAAAATATGGTAATAGTTTCAAATGGCCTGGGGTTTCTTTTGACTGTCAGTTTACATGTTGCAGTGAGAACAGTGTGTCTGACTAGAGGGGGGGATCCTCTTTTCTTGAGAACTACAGATTAAAGAAAAGCATTCTTGACAAAGGTGATATTTCCTTATCAAATATGATTTTGAGTTATAAGACAAACATCATGCAGTAGTGATTGATGGGCATGAAGTACTCAGTGTTTGTTACTTGAGTGACTCTGTAGCATGTTATAGTCGTAGAAAAAAAGGAGCCAAGAGCTGCTGCTTTTCTGATTCCTGCCTCTTTCTTTTACTGAGTTTACGTAGGACACAATCCTTGCACTTCCATTCTCTCTGGAAGTGACAGGTACTAACTCATTTTTGTCATTCTTTTCGTAATCGTTGCTCTCTTCTATACTCATGGCTTTAAATGTCATCCATTTACTGACTATTCTCAAATGTACACTTCTAGCCTGGAATCTTAACCTGCTCCCACTTCCAACCCCAAACTCCAAGCCCCCCGTGCACTATTTATATTATAGCTGCTGTTAGAAATCAATAGTCATTTCACAAGCTGTTATAGACTGAATTCCTCAGTCTGCTCTTAACAAAGGTTTCCCATCTCACCTGATGCCGTCTGGATCACTCACTTGTTTAACCCGCAGACCTTGGTGTCATTGTCTTTTCAGCCAACCTTTAATTCCCTATCAATTTTTTGCTTCCATATTCAAACTTTATTCATAATCTGCCCACCCTCTGGATGTCCAATGCTCTACTGTGGCTTTGGCTCTGCCCTCTTCCCTGGAGTTCTGTAATGCTGTCCTACAAAGTCTCTCCATTTTCATGCAGTTCATTTGCACAGGTGCGACTTACTCTGTACCAATGAGACAGTGAGATTCTGTTAAAATTTGTAACGCACCCTTCAGTCGCTCCGGTCTCACAGTGCGTAGCCTACAAGGTGCGGTGTGATCTGTCCTTCCCATCGTTCTTTCTGGTTGTCTCCATGTTTCCTCTGCTCAACACTGGCCTTCTTGCTGTTTCTTGAACACACCAGATGTGCTCTGAACCTTCATGCTTACTAGTATCTTTCCATTGCTGCTTCTTCCTTTAGGCCTTGGCTCCAGTTAGTGTTTCTCAGTGAAGCTCTCTGTAACCGTACTATTTAACAGTGATCGGGACTGCATGTGTCTCCTGTCTTCTTTAATTTCCCCATATCTGTTTTCCCATCTATCCAGTAGGAATTTAATAAATGTGCACTGGAATGATGGATCACATATCTTGGCTCTGCTAACCTGGGCCTTTGTTACAACTTTGTATGTTCATTTTGACGGTTCTGTATTTGTGCACTGGTAGGGTTGCCATAGGAGCTGTTTGGATGACTGTGAGTAGAATTCTGATCTTGTGCAAGTGTTGTGCAGGTGCACAGCTACATGTTCATGAGTGCGCCCCTTCTTTTGGTCTTACATCCGTTTTGCCCCCCTCCACATGGTCTTTGAGCCTTGATGTTAATGTAGATGTCCCATGTAGAACTGAGCACTCAAGCCAGTCTCAGCACTTTGACCAGCAGTAACTGACGCCCGCCACAGAAAGATGCTTCTCTGGACGCCAAGGAAGGTGATTTAATATTGAGAATAAGTAGCACATTAGGTTGTAGGCTATAGAAAGGTATTTGCTATATGCAAAGTCAAGATTTCATTCATTTGTGATTAAGGAAATCACTTGTCTGTATGGTGGATAAACCAGGAGAATTGTCATTGTAGAAGGAAATGGATGTAGTTACGACAGGGAAAGGAGAAAAGACAGATTTGGTGTTGTCTGAGGCAGTTAGCACAGTCATGATTCTGTTCTACTTGGTGACTGAACAGAGACTATGGTCCACTTTCTGAAACTGAGGAGGGGAATGGCTAGATAGTGATAGGACGGCAGCTACATTTGTTAGAAATGAGGACTGTGTTCAGTTCGTGATGTGTAACTGGAAATCTGGACAAGGCATTGTGGAAAATATTAGTCAGGGGTGGAATACTGTCTGCAGGGTGGTGTCTCAGGAAGGTAAATAATTTAATACCATTTATTTGATCACTTTTCATATCTATTTAGCAATTAACACTCTGGTTCTGCAGTTTGGGAATGTGTTACCATTCCTGGAGGACTTGTTACAGAAGTTTTTTTTTCTTGTTTGTTTGTTTTTGTACAGCAAGACTTTAACTTGTGTCTGCTTGCATGTGCTGTTTTAAGTGCTCTACTCTTGGGCTACATCTCCAGCAGTACCTCATAAAAAGATTAATAGATTCCACCCCAGATTTTTTAATTTAGCGGGACTGGGGAATGTCAAAAGATTTCAGGGGGCAACAGTTTTGCTGCCCAGGTAGCTTTCTCTGATTGTCGCTGATCTGAGGGAAAAGCAAGGGGCAAGCAGGGAACCTGGAGACAGAGAGCTACAGCGCTCGGCAGCCTCCCTATTATGAGTGTGAGCATATTAAGCATAGTTCCAAACTTCTTGCACTCAAAGTCCTGCAGTTAGCCCTGGCCATTAAGAGGCAGTTGGCCTTCTGTGATAGTCTCCTTCCTTCTGGGGCTGCATATTCCCCTTGATGATGTCTGGTGCTCTTGAACACAGTTCTTGGTCATTTTTTTTTTTTTT
>NW_008334003.1:3632870-3642622 GCF_000622305.1 Nannospalax galili
TCCCCTCGTGGGTCTCCTGTTCCCCTTGATGAGTTCTGGTGGTCTTTAACCAAGTTCTTGGTCATTTTTTTTTTTTTTTTTTGACACAGGGTCTCCATGTAGCCCCAGATTGCCTGGAACTCGCTATATAGATCAGGCTGGACTTGCACTCACAGAGATCCACCTGCCTCTGCCTCCCAAGTTTGGGACTAAAGCCGTGTGCCACCAGGCCTGGCTCCTGAGCACAGTTCTTATTAATCATCTTCTCATTACACTTTTAGAAACAGAATTATTCTAACATTGGACTCTTCCTGGCCCACTAGTCTGTCAATGCAGCTCTGGCTTTAGTCACATGATACACAATAATATGGAACATGCAAAATCTCAGTGATCATTAATGCGCCAGTTCTCATCTACAATGCCGTGTGTATCTCATGCGCTGAAGACAACAGGTGAATTGTTTAGGAGATTCAGCCAACAGCATGTCTGCCTTTTCAAAGAACACACGTGTGGAACGGGGAAGAAAATGAGCTGAAATGAGAAGTGCCAGTGCGTGGCTTAATCTGCGGTTGGACAACTCATCAGACATTGCAGCTGAGGAGATCTGGATCAACAATGGAGGCTAGGAGTGCATTTTGTCATATCAAAACACTGTCATCGATCACTAACTAAATCTGTTAGCATTTTGTGCACATGATATACTCTGGTACGCTGATACACTTGCAGATCATATGTGTATATTTTAAAAATCTATTCATTGAAAGAAATCTCTCAAGAGCTCCACAGTTATCCTACTCAAGAAAGGAAAGAAGAGTTAATTGGACACTAAGTCTTTCTGAAGGCGGACTCTATGCTCCATTTACCTTTCATGTTGTTTTTAAACACTGTTTATTTACTATTTTCATTTTGTGTGTGTAAGTGCTTTGCTTACACATGTGTAAGCACAGCTATGTCATACAATGTCCATGGAAGCCCAAAGAGTACGTCAGAGCCCTTGGACCTTGAATTATGGGGCATTGTTAGCTGCCATGTAGCTGCTGGGAACTGAGCCCAGGTCTTCTGCAAGAGCCCCCAGTGCTCAACTGCTAGGCCGTCTTTCCAGCCCTCTCATATTTTTTAAAAATGTTGACTTTTCATTAGTTAATATTGAACTTTCCAGTGAGTTGAAATTGTGGAATTTTTTTTCTCTTTTCATTATTATTAATTTTTATTTCCTAGGCTTTGTTAGTTAGATTACTTAGTAGTTTAGTGGAAAACCATGCAAGAAGAAATGTAAAGGCAGGATATGCATGTCCAGCTTTTATTATTTTGGTTCTTATCCAGAGATGATTATGTAAGCAGATGCACAGTGTATCAGTAGTCCTTTGACTCCAGTACTCACTACAAGTGCTTTTTGAAAGTAGTACTTTCTAGGTCCTAACTTTAAGTCTCGATCTAGGATTGTTGTCTTTATTCAGGCTGCTGTAACAGTATCTCAGATTCTAGGTGCCGTATAAACAACAGAAATTATTTCTCACAGTTCTGAAGGCTATGGCCAAGCTCAAGGTATCAGATTAGGTGTCCCATGAGGCCATCTTTTGGGTTTATATGCGGAAACTTCCTGTTGTTCTTACGAGGTAGAAGGGCAAAGCTGTGGTCTAAGGCCTCTTTTTAAAAAATATTTTATTTATTATTTTTATTTTATGTGTATACATGTATTGCTTGCATGTAGGTAAGTGCACCTGTGTCGTGCAATGCCTGTGGAGGACAGAAGACAGGATCCCCTGGAACTGGAGTTGCAGACAGTTGTTAGCTGCCATGTGGGTGCTGGGATTCAAACCTAGGTCTTCTGCAAGAACAGTCAGTGTTCTTAACCACTGCGCTCTCTCTCCAGCCCCCCACGACCTCTTATAAAAGGGTTATAATCCTATTCATGAAGGACTAAGTCCCATCTCATTTCCCCACCTCATCATGGCATCACAGTGCTGATTATGAATATTTCAAGGACTTGGGAATTCAGACTACAGTCATTGACTATAAGGTGGAAATTTCTGAAATTGCCCAGGTGGTTTTAGTGTTCAGTAAGGTCAAGGGAAACTGCCCTAGAGAAAAGCAAAATTCATGCTAAAACCATTAGATTTTTGTATTACAGAAAAGTGAAATTCTCTGAAAAATGTTTTGGCACATTTTCAAGACCAATGCCCAAATATGATGACTCTACAGTGGTTTATAATTTACCAGTTTTTCAACATAAAATTTTCCTATGAATCTTCCACGATCTATTACATAAGAAAAACAGATGATGATGTATGAATTTTGCCAAAGAAAGTGTTCAGATATTTCTGTATTGATTTGCATATTTTATTTGTTACTTAAGTCAGTAGCTTTCTGAAGATCAGTGTTGGGTTACAGGCTGCTAAACACTGGACTGGAATATTTAGTTTCACACAGAATGTGGAATATTCAGTTCCATAGCGTTGGCTCCACTCATTTTCTTTGGAGGACTCGGCCGTTGATAGACACAGACTTAGGTTTTTTTTTTCTTTTTTGATAGCAAGTATTAGATCTAAAGGAGTCAGACACAGTTTGTATTTATCATCCTTGTTTATTTTGACTTATTCACACACTCAGGATGTTTTTAATACATTTCTAACTTTGGGGCCATTATTGAACTTAGAAGTGACATTAACCTTTCCACAGAGATTTGTCGACACAGGAAAGCTGACAGCCAGATCTTCTAATAGGAAATCACAGGTTTGAATGGTGGAGAAATTGACCTTGAAACCATCCTTTTGCTGCCTCCTGTGCTCTGACAAGTCAGCGTAATTGTGACTGCAGGGCAAGCAGGGCCAGTTGCTCTTTCCTTTTACTATGCCTCTTTTGTGGCAGACCGATACTCTATTAGAAGGCTATTGGAAAATGCCACAAACATCTGTAAGAAAGAAGTCTTTGTGTTAGAACGCTAGCCATAGCTTCTGAGCTTATCTGAATGCCGTAATAGTGCTTTCATGCAACAACCTCATACCTTCAGAAGAAAAACGTGGTGGCACTTCGATTTGAACTTGAAGTTATTGACTCCCCAGCCTGTCATCAGAGGAGCTCGTTACATTGTTACTCAGCAATTCGCAGTTAGAGAATCCGGCCAGGAAAAGAGGAACCGAGCACAACACATGAAGTAGCAGGATCAGTTCACTAAGCACCGTGAATGTGTTTCTTTTTACTCCATCTCCGCCTTTCCTGTACTCTTGCACAGGATTCACACTCACTTTCAGACCTTGGTTCTTTAGGCATTTTGACTCTGTCCCAAGATCCCTTGTTACTCTTGATCCACAAATGCTGGCTTTTAAGTAAACTTTTTATTTTATGAGTATGAGTGTTATGCATACATGTATATAGGTGCACTCATGTCATATAATGTCCACGGCAACCAGAGGAGAGCATCGGATCCCTGGAACTGGAGTTATGGATGGTTGTTAGCATCATGTGGGTGCTGGGATCTGAACCCTGGTCTTCTACAAGAGCAGCCAGTGCTCTTAACTGCTGAGCCATCTCTCTAGACTACTAGTTGATTTTTTTAAAAGTCCTTCTACAATTTATTTTTTTCTTCTCAGAATAGTGTAAAAATATTCTGTTACTAGAGAAAACAATGCTGTAATTATTACTTTCAGGGGAATGTAAAATAAAGAAATGCATCTACACTTGAATGCACATGTCAATCCCCTAGGGATCTTATTAAAATCCAGACCACGAATCAGCAAGTCTGGGAGGGGCCTGGGATTCTGCATCTCAGTGATAGTCCTCAGATGTTGCCACTGCTGCTAGTGGTAGCACTTGGACCAAACTCTACTCTTAGCAACAAGGCAGTTGCTGTCATAATTAAAACACTTGCATTTTATCAGAAGACTGAAATATTGTCACATGAAAAATGACAAATAGAGAATTTCAGAGAGGAGTGTTTTGACAATCCTAGTAATCACACAGGTAATAACATGTTTGTCATGCCTGTGATGGATCCATTCTGGTAAGTTCCTTTGAGCTTGCTTTTTGAGAATCTAGGAGATCAAGCAGATTGTGCTTTGCATGACAAATCCAACCATGAGCAGATGACTTCCTGTTGCTCTCTTATACCTTCTCCTTCCCCCATGTCCCACAAATAGACATACAGCTTCCGTACACACGATTCTGCCCTCAACTGCCTTCTGAGAAAATGCACACACACATTTATTATTTTAAAGCATCTATTTCTTTTTCCCTTTTATTTTTTAAAAAATTTTGAATAAGGTTTCATTAAGTAGACCTGACTTGCTTGAAATTTGCTATGTAGACCAAGCTGGCCTCAAATTCATAGAGATCTGCATTCTTCATGCTGGAATTAAAAGTGTCAACCACTATGCCAGACAGTTAATTGTTTTTGATCTTAGTTGATAAAAATAATGGTTTTCTCAGCTGGGTGTGGTGGCACATGCCTTTAATCCCAGCACTCTGGAGGCAGAGGCAGGCAGATCTCTGTGAGTTCAAGGCCACCCTGGTCTACATAGTGAGTTCCAGGACAGCTGGGGCTACAGGGAAACCCTGTCTCAAAAAAGACCAAAAAAAAAAAAAAAAGTTTCTCATTTGAGAGATTAGTTTTTGTTCTTTTCACTTCAGCCTTCCTGACTACCCAACACATAACTTTACTGTTTTTCAAAAATTCCCTACTATAGATGTCTTTTCAAATACAGAGTCAAAAAATTTTTACCTCTGCCTGTGGTATAGACTGTGTCTAGTAGTATGGTTTAATTTTGCTGAACGTCTGTAAATTTTTTTTTTTTTTAGTACTTCAAGTGCAATAAAGTCTCCCTCAATAAATGAATTTACACAACGATTATCAAGAGTTTTAATTGCCCTGGTTCCTTAAGTAATTCTTTTCCATGGTGTTTTTAAAAGATTTACTTTATTATTTTTATTTTTATACGTATGTGTATGGGCCTAAGTCTATATATGTGTGCCACATGTGTCAAGGTACCTGCAGAGGCCAGAAGAAGGTGTCACGTCCCCTGAAATTGGAGTAACAGGCAGTTGTGAATCACCCAATATGGATGCTAGGAACCCAACTCAGTCCTATGCAAGAACAAGTGTTCTTAATTGATGAGCTATCTCTCCAGTCCCTCCATGATGGGTTTTAGTGATGTAACTATAGAAGGATTTGGAGGTTTTCTCTTCTAGACTGTGACGATGCAAGAATTATTTGATTATGTGTCTGTATATCTCCTTGAAATTAGGACTGGGACATTTTTATTTTATCAATAATAACTCCTAACTAATACCAGTACTATATGTGAAGTTGAAAATATTCATTGTTTGCTTTGTCTAATGTACACTAATTTTATATACATGCATTTTCATGTATAAATTTTGTCCTAATGCCAATAGGAAAGGTAAGTAGACTGTCGTGATTGATAAGTCTTTTGAAATCCGAGGCTTTTCCTTGGGTGAAATTGTGGTGAGAACATGTATAATGAAATTGTCAGGACAAAATACAGACCTCTTGTGTCTTATAATCCCAGTGACAGTCAGCATTAAACTCGTTATGAATCACTCACTCATTTTCTCAGTACTTCTTTGAGTACTGTCATGGACTGGGTAGTTAATAGTAAAGATCTTACCTTCTGGGGGCCAATTTTCTCTCTCTGTGTCTTTTTCTCTGTGTGTGTCTGTGCATGTATATGCTTCTTATGTGGTTACCAAACAAATAGTTAAAAACCATGGAAATAAAGTTAAGAAGGTAAGATGAGGATAGGGTGGTCCTTAAAGGAAACGATACATGAAAAGACATTGAGTAAAGAACTGAGGTAAACGCATGTGGCTGTTGGGCCACATGGTTCTAGGTAGGGTGAGCACTGAGAACAATTGATGTGCTGGAAAAAAGCAAGAATATCATCAGATCATCTGATGGTGGAGGAGTGAAGGGGTCAAAGACAAGTGTGATCTGTGGGGTTGGTCCTTATGATGGAGTCAGTGGCTTCTAAATAAGGAAGATCATGCCATGCTGCTGGTGGAAATGCTCAGTGGTTATTGCTTATAAGTAGTCATGCAAGCATGCGCGTTCTGGCTTCTTCCCATGCTTCGTCTGGGCTCTCCTAAGTTACCCGTGTTGCAGCCTATACCTTCCAGCTTCTTCTGGTGGCTGACTTTTTACTGTATTGTACCTCTGGACTTCATGACACCTGTCAGAGATCTATATTTCTTTCTGTGACTATTTAATTGATGTCTTTTTCTGTAAAGAAAAAGTATAAATTATAAGCTCCATAGTCAGAAAGTGTGGCCGCCTTTTCTGCGTCTTTTTGTTCTGTGTTGTTTGCTGATCATGCCATGTCTCTGCTAGCACCTTGGATGGCACGACATTTTCAGTAGCTGCTCGGTGAATATCTGAACAGGTGAATGTTTTCATTTTCTTATCTTCTGCTCTTTAAAAATATTTCATCTACTTTAGTCATTTTTATTCATTTTGCTTTTGATCCCTTTATTTCTCACTTACCCTAATATTATTTTCTGAAGATGGTTACTGGAGTGATCAAAATTCTATATGGAAGTCAATATTTTCCAGTGGCTGGAGAAGTAGGTTGGAAAAGAGTTAGCAGCACTTAATAGTATGGGGCCATTCCATCTGAAACAACACCCCCATTCATAACAAATCATAGCATGACTGACCCTTTCCTTTAAGTGAAGGCCTGCATCACACACTGCAGTGAGGTGTTTTTCCATTTCATTCTTTTCTGTTCCGCTGTGGCTCTGCTGAGCATATTCATCATTAACATTTATAATTTAGCATTGTCTTCTGGCCCAGTGTGATGCTATCTGCATTGCTGACAGATGTGTCTTAGTCTTGGTCTTGGGGCTTTCAGCTGTCTGCGTTCCTGGATTTTGCTTACCCAAGCATTTCATCTGTCACACTACCTGCTGCTGTCACTACGCTTGTCTTTATGCACAGTCATTAGTCTCCTATGCTGTGTCTTAATCCTGTTACAGGCTCACTCTTGCTAGTTTTATTTGTCACAATATCTATCTCAGGAACAGATGCAGTTGTCAGAACATCTCCTTTGCTCTCATTCCCGGTGTCACTTGTTCATTCGGTGTCAGAGTTTGTCTTCTGTATATTATGAAGTTTATATGGATCCTAGGTAGCAGTTTCATTGTTTTAATCATTTAATCATATTGGATCCCCCCATGAAGCATAATTATAGCTCATTTATTTCTTGTCACTTCTGAATGTTGTTGACTTGCTTTGTTCTCTTTAGAAGGCCAGATCAATGGCACAACACAAGTGAATGCAAATTTACAAACATTTGCTCTTAACATGTATGTGCTCCAAGAGCCAAGGAGGTGTCTGATCATATGAAGATAGACTGTTCATTTCCTAAGGTTTCATTGTGTTTCCATCATGTACATTTTAATAGGGTGGTCTGTATGACAAGTGCTTTCTTTGTATTTCGAAGTTGGTAGTTTTATTGTGAGCAAGAAAGGAAAGTACACTTGATCATTCTTATTCTTTAGTGATGGGTTAATAAAGCAAAACAAAAGGAATCCATTCTAAAGTAGATTGATTGCCTACAAAAACCTGACTAAGCATTGTTTAGGAAAAAGATTGATGTTAATGGAGACATGAAGGAGAACATGTCACAAAAATTAACTGTGTTTGCCTTGGCAGTCGAAACTCAGACACAGTCATCAGACATTTACTATGAATTCCCCAATAACTTAAAAAATGACTCAGAGTAGGTGGTGAACTTTTGACTCACTATAAGGTGAACAGGAGACATATACCTTGGAATCAGCCCTCTTTCAGAGGAATTAGCTACTTACTGTTTTTTAAGATGTGCATCTAATCCACAGTTTGTGAAAGAAAAGAAAACGTACAAGCAGCTCTAACCCTAGGAAATCTGTAATTCAATGAAATGCTTTGTGTCCAACCAAGTGTTTAGAGACAGCTGTTATTGGTCACATCCTTCCTCTGTTGCAATATAGATATATATTTTTTGTCTTTTTGAGACAGGATCTCCCTGTAGCCCCAACTGTCCTGGAACTCACTATGTAGACCAGGCTGGGCTTGAAATCACAGATAGCTGCCTGCCTCTGCATCCCAAGTGCTGGGATTAAAGGCATGTACCACCATGCCCGGCCCCTGTTGCAATATTTTTAACAATTGATTTGAAGTTGGTATTTTGTTATTTATTCTAAACTGAGAAAATTAGAATATTAGATACTGGGAGGAAAAAAATTGCTTTCCCTAGAGAATAGTTCAAGAGATTAAATACTTATAAGTGTAGTACAGATAGTCTAGCTAGCACATATCTTTTTATCTATCTGTCATCATCTATCTATATCATCTGTCTATATCATCTATCATCTATCTATCTATTTATCTATCTATCTATCTATCTATCTATCTATCTATCTATCTATCTATCATCTATCTATATCATCTATCTATCTATCTATCTATCATCTTCTATCTTCTATCATATATCATCTATCTTCTATCTAATCATCTAGTGTGTGTTATATGTCCTTAATCTGTTTTCAACAATCTTCTTTTTTATTAATTTTTACATAATTACAGGGAAATGGAGTTTTTGGGTGCAATGAAATGTTCATTGGACTCTACTTTTTTTTTCTTTTTTTTGGAGCAAAGACTTTTAAGGGTATCATATTTTACAAATACACTGGAGAATCATGCAATGCTTCCTGCACTGGATGCAATTCTGGGCCACAAGTCTGCACACTCCTTTGCAACTGGACCTGTGATAGCAGAACCTTTCATCTCCTCTTTGTTATTTACCATGACCCCCGAAATATCTTCAAAATAAAGAAACTCCCCATCTTTTTTTTTTGGTATGACTTTCGTTGTTGAATTACCACTACTGGATGGACCTTCTTTCTTAGCTCTGGTCTGACCTTCCTCACTGTGGACATCACCATGTCACCCATAGCAGCAGCAGGAAGTCTGTTCAGCTGTCCCTCGGTTCCCTTCGCAGAGATGATATACAAATTTTTTGCTCCTGTGTTGTCAGCGCAGTTGATCACGGCTCTTACAGGAAGACCCGGGGAATCCGGAATTGTGCACCAGAGGACCCACCACATCCTTGCTTTGACATCTTGGATGTCTAGAGAGAGACAAAAAGGAAGTGTACTCTACATTTTCTATAACTGACAGGTAGCAGCAGTTTTGAATTTGCTAATGTTTTATGAAGCTCTTCAAGTAAGAAGAGAGCATCTTTTATATTCACTCTGTGAAGGAGTAAGGTGCATGGACATGATGCAGTTCGCACAGCATGCCTCATATATGCATTTCAATCCATATAGAAATCTACTTGCCCGAACCCTGTGGCATTTTCCTCTCTTTAATCTCTCTTCTATTTGGTGACTATCACCCACATCAGACATTCCAAAGGGAATTTATTAGATTAAATCACACAACAAAAGATGGAATGACAATGGTTGTCTACGTACTAGAGAGGCAGATAACTTGGGTAGCCCTTAGTCCAAGAATCAGGTGCCTCAGCCATCCCAGTCTGGGGCCAAACACATGAAAGATGCCTGGAGAGGTTCTGGTATGGAATCCATCAGGAAGGCCAAAGAAGGTGGAGGCTGATGGTTTCATACTTCAGCAACTAATAGACACACTTGCTCAAAAATTAGTGAAGGCAGTCACATGCCTTCTCATTTTCCTTTGAATCCCCTTATTGACTCTCCAATAGAATCTCCAGTCTATTGAATGGGCCACCCACTTTGAGAGTGCTCTCCCCTGCTCAGTT
>NW_008334003.1:3642651-3646783 GCF_000622305.1 Nannospalax galili
TAGTTCCTCTTTTCTGGGGAAAATATGTTAGTAATTGTTACTACATCTTAACTAAACAGAAACATGAACTTCAATGGCAATAGCATCAGACATAATTTATATTCCCAAGTAATTTACAGATTATTAAGATATAGAGAAAAGCTATAATCAAATACAAAATTAAAGTTATATACTGATAAAAATTGAGAGGTGAGGGGCTGGGAAGACAGCTCAGGTGGTAAAATGCTTGTACTGCAACCGTGAGGAACTGAGCTTGATCCCCAGAACTTTCATAGAAGTTTAGCATGGCAGAGCATACTTGTAATCCCAGTGCTGGGGAAGTGGAGACAGGAGGATTTCTAGGGCTTTCTGAACAGTCTAGTTGAGTTAGTGAACCTCAGAGTCCACAAGAGACCCTGTCTCAAAGAACAAAATGGAAGGGAGGAAATCAACTCAGGGAGGCATTGCAAATTAGGGTAAAAGGACAGGTGACCTCATGCATTCCACCAGAGCTAGGCTTCGCTGCCCTTCAGAAGGGGCCCACACCTTAGCAGACTGCCTGAGAGTGCCAGGATCCAGCCTCCACCTGGTGCTAAGAGAGGAAGCAACCTAAGTGTCCCTCAACTGAGTGGATAACAAAAATGTGGTACATTTACACAGTGGAGTTCAAGTCAGGAGTAAAGAAAGAGGTAATAATGAAATTTTCAGGTAAATGGATGGAACTAGATTCTGTTATACTAAGTGAAGTAACACAGACTCAGAAAAACAGATGACGTATGCTTTTTTTTTTTTCATTTGTGGATCCTAGCACCACATCCTAATATACAAATATCCCAGCCACCATCCATAAAAGAAGCTTGTTTTTCAACAGAAAGATTATTATAGAGTTCCACAACTGGTCACACACAGAGATTGTCTGTGAATGGCCCAAGCTTAAGTGGCACATCTTTGATGTAACCTCTACACCTAAGGCTCACAGAATATGGAACAAAGAACAAAGAGAACACTAATGCATCTTTCATTTCTCTTCAATGAACTCCCTCATGCAACAGAGGGCCAGGAACATATAGGGTCACAAATGGCCAAAACGTAGAGAAGAAGAGTCTGCAGAGTGTGGGTCCTTTGACAGGACTCCTATATTAAAATCCATCCATCCAAGACTCAGGGACCATTGCAGAACAGAGGGTGGAGAGACTGTAAGAGCCAGGGAGGAGGTGCATTACCATATGCAAATAGAGACCTATGGGCTCCTGGGACCCTCCTTATATGAACCAATAGCAATGGTGTCAGCATTCACAAGATCCATGAAAACTCAAGCAGAAAAAAAAAACCCAGCACAAAACTGTGGAAATGGACACAGACCCCAATTTTTGTTGAAGAATTATTGGCAGTTGATTATTGCTGGGTGAGGAAGAGCTGATCTTTTTAAAGGGAGGGACTCTAGATAGGCTGACTAGATGTCAGTGGATGAGCTTTCACTGAGGGACATCTAGGGACACTAACTTGACATGATAGGCCTTAACACAAATGATAGAATTATGAATTTCAATGTGTGTGTGTGTGTGTGTGTGTGTGTGTGTGTGTGTGTGGAGGGGGTTATGGGTGGGGACCAGTGGGGAAGAGGATATAAAGCTGATTAAGATGGTCTGTATGAAATACACAAAAATTCAATAAAAATTTTTTAAAAATTAGGATCAAAGGAATGAAAAAATAATTAAGTGGAAGGAGACTGAGGAAGATACAGGATATTGATTTCTGGGCTCCACACACATGGCAAATACACTCATGTCCATACACATGAGAATGCACATATAGACACACAGGCACACATGAAAAAGCACTAGAATATACAAATAATAAAAAAATAAACAGAAACATGATATAAAGTTTTTTCATCTGATAATTTAGTTTTCTTTAATTTATTTTTTATAACTTTGTTTTGTGTATTTCATGCAGAACATCCCAAACAATCTTATGCATTGTTATACCCACATCCCAAATGTCACCCTCCCATAGCCCCTGCCCCCACTGGAGCCCATATACTCTGTCATCCCTGTTACTGTCCACTGTGTTGTCACCCCCAGCCATTCCCCAGTGCTTGTCCATCCTCTGAATCTAGTCAGCCTATCTAGAGATCCTTGTTATAGGAAGATCAGCTTTTCCTCATCTAGCAGCAATCAGTTGCCAACATTCATTTAGATAAGATTGGGGTCTGCTGTTCATTTTCCCAGTTCTATGCAGGGTTTCTGTCTGGGAGTCTCTTGGGCCACTCTGGCTAACAACTCAAAGGAAGGTCTCTCCTGTCTGGCATTGTTTCTTGTTATGTAGCCTTTAGCTATACATATGGACTCTTAAAGAATAATACTGATCACTTTAATCTTGGGTTGTACTTTCCATTTGGGTGTTTAGGACCATACAGTTGGCCCAAATTAATTTATTTTTACTCTTAAGGTCATTTGAGGATCTGTTCCTCAGGGGTCATATGGGCTTGGGAGGAGCCCCTGACTCCTTTCTATTACCAGTTCCATCTATGTGATGATAAGTCAAAGGTCCTGCTCGACTGTAGCTTGCTTTACTTGGAAGCATGGAGGAAATGTTTCCTCTGTGTTGACCCTCCTCTTTGTAGACTGGACACTGGTTCAAGTCCATTTCGTGGAGTCTCCATGTCCTCCCTGAACAAGAGGATAGATGACTCACCACAGGACATTTCGAGAGATGATCCATATTCTCCTGGAACTTAGTCAACCTTGGAGGGCAAGAAGAAAAAGCTGTAATTTAAATCCCCCTGACCAGGTTAGTATAGTCCTCAAAGTATGACTGTTAGACATCCAAGAAGGTTAGTTCCACCAGTCTGTTACTTTTAATTACTGTGCGCTATGTAAATAATGCTTGGACAAAAACCAAAAGTTCTCAGATAAACCTTGACTAATCATATATTTTGTTCCATGATCTAGTTGTATATATAATTTTCATAATTGGGCATTATTTCTCTCATTTCTCACCCTTCCATCATGGTTTCCCATTTAAAATGCCCCAATTTTTCCCATTTCTCCCTTAATAATACCCGTTTCCTATGGTCCCACCGCTCTTGAACTCCTTCTTTCCCTTTATCCCCAAGGTTCCTTGTATAACTCTCTCTCCCTTCCCAATAAAATAACCCCATTTTTATCCATATCTCCCTTAGTAACACCTGTTTCTTACTGTTCTTCTCTTTCAGGTTCTTTCTTTTCCTTTCCCTCCCTGGTTCCTTTCCATTATCCTGGTTCCTGTAGTTATGTCTGGATACATACTCACCTATCAGGATTTGGTGCTAGGATCCACATATGAGGGAGAACATATGTCGATTTCTCTTGTGAGTCTGTGTTACTTCACTTAGTATAACAGTTTCTAGTTCTACCCATTTACCTCAAATTCCATGATTTCACCTTTCTTTCTTTTTTTAAAATTGTTTTCTACTTTATTTGTTTATGGGGCTTTTTTACAAAAATTTTTAATAACTACATGATTAGAAGAAGCATTTCGTTACAGTTTTAACATATTCAGTAACACACTCCAGACCAGTATGTCTGGATACATTCTTACTTATAAGGATTTGGTGCTAGGATCCACATATGAGAGAGAACATACATCATTTGTTTTTCAGAATCTGTGTTACTTCACTTAGTATAACAGTTTCTAGTTCCATCCATTTCCCTGCAAATTTCATGATTTCATCTTTCTTTACTGCTGAGTAGAACTCCATCATATCAGTGAAGTGTCTCTGCAATAGGATGAGTTCCTTGGGTATATGCCAAGGAGTGGTATAACTGGGTCAAATGGTAGGTTCATTTTTAGTTTTTTAAGGGCTCTCCACACTGCTTTCCATAGGCAAAGTTTGTAACAAATTTGCAAACCTACCAGCAGTGGACAAGCATTCCACTTTCCCCTCATCCTCTCCAAAATTTGGTATCATTTGTTCTCTTGATCTTAGCCAGTGTGACTGGGGTAAGATGAAATCTTAAAGTGATTTTAATTTGTGTTTCCCTAATTACTAATGATGTTGAACAACTTTTACAATGCGTCTTAGCCATCTTTATTTCTTCTTTTGAGACCTCTCTGTTCAGCTTCTTAGCCCATCTCTTAACTGGGCTACTTCCTTTCTTCTTTTTTTTTT
>NW_008334003.1:3646827-3661202 GCF_000622305.1 Nannospalax galili
GGTGTTTTGATCAAATCCATGCCCACTCCCTCCCTTCCAACACCTCCCATATCTCCCCATCACTTTTTTCTTTCTCCTTTTTTTCTTCTTTCATTTATTTATTTTTTATGGGGCTTTTGGGTACTCTAACATCCCCCTTCTGAAGAGGTAACCCTAAAATCTTTTAAGGATGAGATACAAGCTCCCAAATACTTTTGACATTCAGTCCCAAGGACATTTTGACTTTTAGCCAAGAACTTGGCTACTTTTCTTTGAGGTCTTTTTACCCTAACTGCCTAGCCAGTTCCTACCTCCTATTCTTATCACGACATCCTCTGAAGAGGTTACCTAAATTGCCAATAGGGAATAGGGATGCAGACCACTCTGGCTTCTTCCATGCTGACAGGGACTCAGGGTGAGGCAACTGGAATACCTGTCAGTGGGTCTATCTAAAAGACTCCCAAATTGCATAACTCTTATCTCTAAGAGGAAAAGAAAATCCTTGAATAGTGAATAGGAGATGTGAAGGAGAAATAAAGGCAAGAGTAATTAATTAGCATTACAAGTTCTAGACAGGGAACTAGAAAAAAGTCTGCCCATGCTGCAGAGCTGTAGCCACTGAGTGCACCATTGATACTCACTTTGTGCTGCTGGCAGAAGCAGCTTCAGTTGCCATGCATACTGAAAGATACATAGGAAGCACCGTGGTGTAGAGAATAAAGCAAGCGCCAGTCAAAATTTTTGATTCTTTGTTTTTTGAGTTCCTTATATATTCTGTATGTTAAACCTGTCAGACGTGTCACTGGTGAAGATTTTCTCCCACTCTGTGGGTTTTCTCTTCACTTCTTTGGTTGCTTCTTTTGATGTGCAGAAGCTTTTTAGTTTAATGAGGTCCCATTTGTTGATTCTTAACCATCTTTTCTGAGCAATAGATGTCTGATTTAGAAAAACCCTTTCTACACCTATATCTTGTAAGATAGTGCCAATGTTTTCTTCTAACAGTTTCAGTTTCAGGCTTTACATTGAGGTTTTTGATCCATTTGGAGCTGACATTTGTGCAAGGTGAGAGATAGGAGTTTAGTTTCATTCTTCTACAGGTGGAGATCGAGTTTTGCCAGCACCATTTGCTGAACATGCTGTCTTTCCTCCAGTGAATGTTCTTGGCCCCTTTGTCAAATATCAGGTGGCTGAAATTGCATTTACTCATATTTGGGTCTTCAATTTTTTTCCATTGGTCTATGGGTCTATTTTTGTGCCAGTACCATATTGTTTTTATGACTATAGCTCTGTAATACAGCTTAAAGTCTGGTATAGTAATCCCTTCAACATTGCTCATAATGCTCAGAGTTGCTTTGGCTATCTGAAGACTGTTGTGCTTCCATATGAATCTTAGGATGTTTTTTTCCAATTCTGTGAAAAATGTCATGGGGATTTTGATTGGCATTGCATTGAATCTATAAATGGCTTTTGGTAGGATGGTCATTTTCACAATATTAATTCTTTCAATCCATGAGCATGGGAGGTCCTTCCATCTTCTGGTGTCTCCCTCATCTCTTTCTTTAAAGATTTAAAAATTTCATTGTAGAGGTCTTTAGTGTCTTTGGTCAGGCTTATTCTGAGATTTTTTTTTTTTGAAGCTATTGTGGAAGGGAGTGTTTCCATGTGTTCTTTCTCTGATTGCTTGTTATTGGTATATAGAAAAGCTATAGACGTTTGTAGATTAATTGTGTAACTTGCTACTTTACTGAACGTTTCTAGGAATTTTCTGGTGGAATATTTGGTATCTGACAGGTATAATATTATATTGTCTACAAAAAGGGATGGTTTGATCTCTTCTTTTCCAATTATTACCCTTTTAATTTCCTTCTCTTATCTTACTGCTCTTGCAAGAGTTTCAAGCACCATGTTAAAGAGAAGTGGAGATAGTGGACAGCCTTGTCTGGTTCCTGATTTCAGTGGGAATGCTTCCAGTTTTTCTCTGTTTAGAATGATGTTGGCTGTGGGTTTGTTGTATATAGCTTTAATTATGTTGAGCTATGTTCCCTCCAGTCCAGTTCCCTATAGGACTTTGAACATAAATGCATATTGAATTTTGTCAAAGGCTTTCTCCGTATTTATTGAGATGACCATGTGGTTCTTGTATTTGAGTCCAATTATATGATTTATGACGTTTATTGGCTTATGTATATTGAACCATCCCTGCATCTCTGCAATGAAGCCAATTTGATCATGGTGGATGATCTTTTTGATATGTGTCTATATGCGGTTATAAGTATTTTGTTGAGAATTTTTGCATCTATGTTCATTAAGGATATGGGTCTATTGTTTTCTTTTTTGGTTTTATCTTTACCTGGTTTTGGCTTCATAGAATTTAAGACTTCTCCCTCTATTTCTATCTTTTTGAATAAATTAAGTAGTATTAGATATAGATCTTCTTTAAATATCTGATAAAATTCTGCTATAAATCCATCTGGTTTGGGCCTTTATTTAATTGGGAGGTTTTGTATTGCTGTTTCCATTTCCTTGTGTGTTATGGGTGTGTTTAAGCTGTTGATCTCGTCTTGGTTAAGTTTTGGTTGTTCCCATGCTTTTAGATACCCATCCATTTCTTTTAGGTTTTCAAATTTAGTAGCATATATGTTTTAAAGTATTCCCTTATAATGTTCTGGATCTTTTTGGTGTCTGTTTGATGTGTCCCCTTTCATCACTATTTTCTTGATCTGGAGGTGCTCTTTCTATCTTTTGGTTAACTGGGCTAGCAGTCTGTCAATCTTGTTTATCTTTTCAAAGAACCAGCTCTTGGATTTGTTAATTCTTTGTATTGTTTTCTTTGATTCAATTTCATTGATTTCTGCTCTGATTTTTGTTATTTCTTCTTGTCTGCAGGGTTTGGGTTTTGTTTGCTGTTGCTTTTCAAGTGTGTTGAGTTGCACTGTTAAGTCATTTATTTGTGTTCTTTCCGATTTTTTGATGTAGGCACTTAGAGCTATAAATTTCCCTCTAAGAACCACTTTCAGCATGTCCCAGAGGTTTTGTTGTGTTGTATTGTCCTTTTCATTTAATTCCAGGAATACTTTTATTTCTTTCAGAGCTATAACCTTCCCCCTAAGGACAGCTTTCAGCATGTCCCAGAGGTTTTGTTGTGTTGTATTGTCCTTTTCATTTAGCTCCAGGAATACTTTTATTTCTTTCTTAATTTCTCCTTTGATCCATTCATCATTCAGGAGTGTGTTGTTTAATCTCCATGTGTTCATGTAGTTACTAGGGTTTCTTCTGGTGATGATTGGAAGCTTTATTGCATTGTGGTCTGATAGAAGGCATGGAATTATTTCAATCTTTTTGTATTTGTTGAGACTTGTTTTGTGCACCAGTATGTGTTCAGTTTTGGAGCACGTTCCATGGGGTGCTGAGTAGAAAGCATATTCTTTTGTGCTCAGGTGGAATATTTGGTAGATTCTTTTAGGATCACATGATGTATGGTATTGTTAATTCATAGTGTCTCTGTTGATACTCTGTCCTATTGGCCTATCTAATGGAGACAGTGGGGTGCTGAAGTCCCCTACTATTAATGAATTGGAATTAATCTGGTTCTTAAAGTCCTGTAGTACTATTTTTATGAAGTTGATTGCACCAGAGTTTGGTTAATATATGTTCATGATTGTAGTATATTCTTGGTCAATTATTCCTTTGAGCAGAAAGAAATGGCCCTCTTTATCTCTTTTGATTAGTTTTAGTTTGAAGTCTATTTTGTCAGATATTGGAA
This sequence comes from Nannospalax galili, assembly GCF_000622305.1. Classification (NCBI taxonomy): domain Eukaryota; kingdom Metazoa; phylum Chordata; class Mammalia; order Rodentia; family Spalacidae; genus Nannospalax; species Nannospalax galili. The sequence goes on from NW_008334003.1 coordinate 3,650,570, forward strand.
TTGAAACTCCTGCTTTTTTCTTAGTATGATTTGCTTGGAATATGTTTTTTTTCCATCCTTTCACCTTAAGGTAGTGCCTGTCCTTGAAAATGAGATGGGTTTCTTGCAGACAACAAAAAGATTTTATTATTATTATTATTATTATTATTATTAATCCATTCAACTGGTCTGTGTCTTTTAACTGGGGGATTCAGTCCATTGATATTTACAGTTACTAATGACAGATGTATATTGTTTCCTGTCTTTTTGATTTCTGTTCTGATTCTTGGTGTAGCTGAGTATTTCCAGTTGTACTTTCATTAAGTTTCTTTCTTTTACCCCTTGGGTATACTTGTTCCTTTCTTCAACTGTTTGTATTGCTTCAAGATTCTCTGAAAAGCCTTTTTTTTTGGACACAAATTCTTTCAGCATATTTATGACATGGAAGATTTTTCTTTCCTCTTTGATTGTAATAGGCATTTTGCCTGGGTAAAGTAATCTGGGTTGGTTTCTGTGGTCATTTCGAACTGGGAAGACTTTGGTCCAGGCTGTTCTGCCTTTCATAGTTTGCACTGAAAAGTCAGCTGTAATTCTGATGGGTTTTCCTTTATATGTGACTTGTTATTTTTCTTTTGCAGCTTTCAATATTGTCTCTTTGTTCTGTTTGTTTATTGTTTTTACTATGATGTGCCATGGAGAGTTTCTTTTCTGGTCCTGTCTATTTGGTGTTCTATATGTCCTGTATTTGTATGGGCATATCTTTCTTAGTTTTGGGAAATTTTCTTCTACAGTCCTTTTGAAGATCTGGTCTATACCATTATCCTGAGATTCTTCTCCTTCCTCTATGCCCATGATGCATAAGTTTGGTCTTTTCATGGTGTCACAGAATTCCTGCACATTTCATTCTTGCGTTTTCTTAAATTTTTCATAATCTTTGCTTGAGTGGTCTAATTCATCCAGTTTGTCTTCCAGTTTTGATATTCTGTTTTCCATTTCATTCATTCTAGTGATGAGGCTTTCTCCTGTTGTTTCTAATTGGCTTACTGAGTGTTTCACTTCCTTCTTCCTTTCAGCCTGAGTATTCTTCAATATTTCTACCTATTTTCTGAATTCATTCAGAAGTTCATTCCTATCTCTTTCAGTTCTTTGCTTTCTTTGTGTGTTCTTTAAATTCACTGAATTCTTTTATCACGTTTATAATTGTTCGTTTGAATTCCATGTCCTGTGTTATTTCTAGGGGGTTCTTACTATATTCCTTTTCATGAATGTTGGTACTTGGTGGGAATATATTATTTGTGTCTTCTCATTTTGACTTTGACATGTGGATTTCTTTTGTAGTTTCTGGTTCTAGTGTGAGATTCAAACCTTCCTTTGTTTGTTTAGGTCTGCTTCTCTTTGTAAACGTTATGTGACTTTGTGGTTTACTTGTTGGGCATGACAAGCTGGTTGGTCTAGGCTATAGGTTCTCTCTTTTGATTTTATATTTGGAGGGGCCAGATGGCTTTCTTTCTGCTGCTCAGGAGTTCCCACAGAGGCCCAAGTCGGATGAGGATCAGATGCTCTCAGGCTTTCTCCTAAGGTCTGGATCCCTCTAGTCAGCAGGCACAGTACAGTTTGGGAAGATTGCTAGGTAGAGTTAGGATTCAGTATTCTCTGGCAGTCAGGGAAGGAGGCTGATCTTAGGACTCCAGAGCAAGAAGGGAAGAAGGGTGATCTCAGGAATCCAGGTTGGGCATGGGACAGCCAGGGATGAAGGAGGGTCTCAGGTATGCAAAGGTGAATTGGGGATGGGAACAGGCCCCGAGGGCTCCAGGGGACTCGACCAAGGTATTGGGTTGGTCTGGGTGCAAAGGATCAGGAATCAGTGGGGAGTCTGCGCCAAGAGGGTGGTCCAGAGGTCTGGGGTGCCAAGAGAAGAAATGGGCCAGTGCCCACACCAGGAGGAGAGATGGGGTGGAGGAGTTTGGAGGGTGAATGAGGTTGTGGGAGTCAAGGTGCAGTGGCAATGTTGAACTTATCCAGGAAAGATGCTGGCCTCAGGAAGTTGGGGGCTGGGCTGGCCAGGTATTAGGGCCTGTGTCAGTCATGCAAAGGCAAGGTGTGGTAGGGAACATGCTTTGAGGGCTCCCAGGGACCAGAATAAGGTATTGGGTACATCTGGGTGAAACGGATCAGGAAGTAGTAGGGGGTCTGGGCCAAGAGGGCAGTCCAGAGGTTTGGGGTGCTAAGAGAAGAAATGGGCCAGTGCCCATGTGAGGAGGAGATATGGGTAGGGGAGCTGGGAGGCTATGGGAATTGAAGTTCTGTAAGTGTGGCTGAGCTTACCCAGGAAAGATCCTTGCTCCAGGAAGCTGGGGGCTGGGCTGGCCAGAAATGCAAAGCTGAGGTGGGAGAGGGAGCAGGCCCCATGAGCTTCCGGGACTAGACCAAGGAATTGGGTTGGTCTGGGTGCAAAGGATCAGGAAGTAGTGGGGAGTCTGGGCCAAGAGGGCAGTCCAGAGGTCTGGCGTGCCAAGAGAAGAAATGGGCCAGTGTCCACGTGAGGAGGAGACACGGGGTGGAGGAGCTGGGAGGGCAAAGGAGGCTGTGGAAGTCCTAGAATTTAAAGTTTTAAATGATTTAAAAGAATAAAATTAAAAAAAAATTTAAAAATTCAGTTTAAAGAATAAGAAAGATTCCTACAAAGTTATATAATTATCTTTTAAGGATCAAATATTTATTGCTTTAAAAGCACATTATGTAGATAAGTGAAAAGGGTGAATGTAGTTCAGAGTAAGACATTTTCTGTAGAGGAAATAGCCATAGGAAGGAGGCTCAGGACACCACAGGAGTTAGCAGGGAGTAGGCGGGAGGCATGACAGCTGTGACTGCCTCATTAAAATTGTGTATTTATTCTAAAAATCATGGTAGTCAATGGAAGGATTTTTATCAGGTGTCCTTTAAGATCAGATTTGTGATTAAATTTAATCTAGAAGAAAGTTGGTATTAATTTATTATGACAAGAGCAATAGAAAGAAAAGCAATGCAAGTGAATAGCTTTGAGACACATTTAGAAAGTCCAGTCAATAGACTTGGTGTGTGGAGAGAGGGTGCTCTCTCTAGGTTTTTCCTTGTGCAGCAGTTCATCTTCAGTGTGGCAAAGTTCATCTTCAATAAGTTCATCTTTAACAAAGCAAAGGGAAAGAGTGGTAGTGAGTGCTGTTGAGTGTCTATGTACATATTTCAGATGTTTCCATGTAAGATATTTGTTTAAATGATTATGTGAATCTTTATTGTTATTAGTAAATAGATTGGCTAGCCAAAGATGGTGTTCAAGATTTCTATAAATGGCACAGAAAAACTCATAAATTATAAAGGTAACCCAAAGTGAACCAAACGATATGCTATATGATTATATGATTGGCTATATAGGTAGCATACACATGTTTTTTGAAGGTCATTTTTAAGATATTAGCTACCATTCATTGTGAAATTGTTAAGTGCCTGAAGCATTAGCATTTATATATAGCATGACATTTAATGACACTATAGTATACTGAAATTTAGATAGTAAAATAAGAATATTATTTAATGTTAAGAAAGTCTGTAATTGAGTTGGACACGACTGGTTTAATTCAAATGTGTTAACGAGATTTTACTAGAGTGGTGAACGCAGCTTCCTGTCTCTGTTTCTCTTCACTTCAGTGGAAATGCTCGTCACTCCCATCACCTGTTCTTTGAGGAAAGGTGGAGCCAGTTCTGTAGGATTTTATGTTCCCCTGAAGAAAAGAGCAATTTATAATTCTTAAATTAGTTCCTTTCAATGTAGCTCATAGTTAGAAAAGCATCAAATGCTCTTTGAAATATTCATTTGTTTACTTATCTAACGATTGTTATATGTTGACCACCTACTCCAGTCAGACTCTATTCAACTAAGTAGGTAAGTGTGAAAAGAAATCCACATGAACACCTATTCTGGAACTTTCTAAAGCAGGGAGATAGAAAATGACACTAAAATGTATAATATGCCACAAAGTTTTAAGTGTTAAGGGAAAGAATCCAATGAAGATCATGATGGAGGTGGGGGTGTTGCCATTTTACATGGATTCGAGAATCTATGTATGAAACACTGGAAGGAAATAGGCTTTTGGGGCATTGGGAGGTTGTTCACCAAGGCAGAGGGAACTGTCAGGTGTGAAGACCCTGGTGTAGCTAGTTTATTTAAGTAAGGCAACACAGACCAATTCGGCCTGTTCTGGAGTAAGAGATGATTGCTAAGACAAGCTGGAAATGACAGCACAGTTATAGAGCTCTAGCAGAGACACTGTGAGGTTTGGATCTCCCTCACAATGAGAGATGTTGCTCAACTGAGGTGTATCATTTCTTTGATATGAGAAATCAGTTGGTTTGGAAAGTTGAGTTTACAGTTCAGTGAACCAGTGAAATACTCTCTGTTCTTGCTGACAGAAGGATCAGGACTTGCACATTCATGTTCTTGCCTTGTGGCAAGACCTTCTTTCTCTTCCATATCCACAGTCAGTCAATATTTCTTAGTGGATGAATTATGAGATTCTTAGGCCCATATGCCCCAAGAAAGAATAAAAACCTCTCTCAGAGTTTTCCTTTGGGAAGAGATGAAGTCCGTTATCTTCCGGAAGTTAGGGAAGAGGTTGGGAACAACTTTTTCCTCAGTACCTCCATTAGGAATCATTCTTGATGACAACTTGGTTACAGATTTGTAATATTCATTATAAGAGGGAATACATTTTTATTTTTCTACACCACCTAATTTGTAGCACTTTTCTGTATGTCTCTAGGGAAATAGAACAAAGACAAAGGATTATTATACTTACAATGCGGACATTTCTCCACAGTGGTGTGGAAGCCTGTGAGCTGAAGACCTTGAGAGAAAACAGAATTCTGGAACACACCATATAAACAACAGTGATCTTAGTAATCACTATTATGGATAGAGATCATCCATCTGGAAAAGTTGGGTGCTTGGTTTGTGTGTGTGTGTGTGTGTGTGTGTGTGTGTGTGTGTGTGTGTTAGATAGCAATGGCAGTAAAGACGTGACTTCCTAGATTCCTAGGTTTTGTGGGGAAAAAGCAGCAGTACATACAATGGTTAGCTTAAGCATTGCAGAATTTCTCATTTTATGTGACTTACCTACTACCCTGTTTCTTGCTTTTTAAAATGTGTTTATTTTTATTTTATGTGTGTGGATGTTTTACCTGCATGGCATAATCGTGATCCCTGCTGAGGCCAGAAGAAGGCAGGGTGTCCTCTGGAACTGGAGTTACAGATTAGCTCTCATGTAGGTGCTGGGAACTGAACCAGGGTCCTCTCCAAAAATAGTCAGTTCCCTTAACACCCGAGTCATTTTTCTAGTCCTCAGGCCATCTTTTAATTATAAGAAGTCAACCATTAGGATATGTTTCCAAATACCATTCCTTCTTGTCTTTCCTTGCCCTTGGTGATAAAGCTTTAAGGATAAAAGTGGAAGCATTAGACTATGACTAGCACTTGCTGTCAACCCTGGATAAGAGTGTTGAGTATGTACATCTTCGTCCAGTGTAATTTTGAAGAAACATTTGTGGCTTTTCACTGTTGACTATGATGTTCTCTGTGAGCTTGTCACATGTGGCTGTTATTATACTGAGCTGCATTTCCTCTAGATTTGCTGAGAACTTTTAGGACAACTTGATGAGTTTTGCCATATGGATTTTCCAAGTTTATTGAGATGATCATATGATTTTATTCCTTATTGTATTAATATGGTACATGACACTTATTCGTTTGCATGTACCAAAACCATCTTTGTATTCCAGGAAATTACTCCCCTTGGTCACGATGCACAATACCCTTAATGTACTGTTAAATTCATCTTTATAGTGTTTCATTGAGAATGTTGTCATTCTTATGTATGCAGCATTTTGATATGTAGTTTTCTTCTAGTGTCCCTGTTTCACATTGGAATCAGAACAGTTTTAACCTCATAAAATGAGTGTTTATTATTTCCTCCTCTTCAATTTTTAGCGAGTTTGGGAAGATTTGGCGCTTAGTCTTTTGTGAATGTTTGGCAGAACACTGGAAAGAAGTCATCTCAGGTTTGAAATTGGATTCAATCTCCTTTCTGGTTATTTGATCACCTTTGACATTTTATTTCTTCCTGATTGAGTCTTACTAAGTTGAATATTTGGCACACAAGTGCTTATAGTAATATTTTGTTATACTTTGCGTTCTTTGGCATTGTTTTACTGCCTCTTTCATTATTAACTTCACTGTTGTGCTTTGAACTAGAAATGTCCCCCACAGGCTCAGATGTTTGGGGAGGGTCATGGAAACTTTAGGAGGTGTGGCCTTATTGCAGTAAACACATGTCACTGGGGGTGGGCTTTCAGGATTTGTATCTTTGCCCCACTTCAGGCCTGCTCCCTCTTCTTCTAGCCCATGCTTGGAGATGTAAGGTCTCAGTTTTCTGCTCCAGTTGCCTCTTCTGCCATGATGGATTCTTACCTCTCTTGAACCTTGGTCATGTTGTTTTACTGCAGCAACTGAAAAATAATTATTTAGCCACTTTTTTTCCTAATCAGCATAGCTAATTGCTTATACTTTGCTACCTTTTCAAAAAAATACAGCTTAGTGTCATTTTTCTTTTCTTTTGTTGTTTTTAGTTTCTATTTCATGATTTTCTCCTCGATCTTTAGTGTTTACTTTTTCCTGCTAATTTTAGGGTCAATGTGCTTTTCTACTTTGTTCTTCTTTCTTGGATGTGGATGTGCAGTGTCAGGTTGTTTGAGGGATTTTTTTGTTTTTTCGTTTTTTTTTTTTTTTTTTTTTTTTTTTGTCTTTTTGAGACATGGTCTTCCTATAGCCCCAGTTGACCTGGAACTCACTATGTAGACCAAGATAGCCTTGATGTCACAGAGATCTGCCTGCCTCTGTGTAGGAATCACTTTCATAAAATGGGCAGAATCTGGACTTTTAACCTTGCAACTAAAACCTACAAAGTCACTGAATCATGTGCTCTTGTAACCTGGCCAACTGACCTTTATTCCTTTGAACATCAATTTGCCACTCCACCCAAAGATAATAAATGAATGTGGGCATGCTTGAGAATTAACATATCAAACCCCTAAAAGGCAGCATGTGTCTTCATTGGAAATGATGAAGATTGAGAAAGAATGGTTAACATTGTGTGTTTGAGATATTTTAGGTCTAGGGATGAAGATGTTAAAATGTCTGATAAGGATGGATATAAGCTTGGAATTCCCTTACTGAAACTGCAGAAATGATTCTGAATAAAATTGGGTGATGCCTGGCTCCATAGCACATTTCCAACAGACATCTGGGGGAATGGGTATCCTCCAAGTTTGAGTCCCTTCTTAGCTAAAGTTAAGGGGGCTGGAGAGATGGCTCAGCAGTTAAGAGCATTGGCTGTTCTTGAAGGCCTGAGTTTGTATCCCAACATCCACATCACAGCTAACAACTATCCATACCTCCAATTCCAGGGAATCTGTTGCCCTCTTCTGTCCTCCTCAGGCATTGCATGACACAGGTCCACTTACATACATGTAGACATAACACTCATACATATTAAAAAAAACAACAAAAAAGAAAACAAAACAAAACAAAAAACTAAAACTAAAGTTAAGACCCAGACTTTTTTATTCAGGTATTAGCTATAATGTGGCATAGAGATACCACACTCTGCCTCCTAAGTGCTGGAATTAAGAGCATGTGCCATCCTGCCTGGCCCAAGGTTTTAGTTTTTGTAAAATGTAGATGATTGTCACTAGAAACACATTTCACAGAACTACTGCAGCTCTATCCATTCAAACACATTAAATTTGAATACATTGTGTTTCCATTTTCATTTATCACAAGATAATTTATTTCTCTTTGAATTTATTTTTCAGGTGCATGATCTGTAAATTTCACATTACTGGGAATTTTTCAGGTTTCCTCTGATTGTTTTCTAGTTTAATACAATTGTGGTCAGAGAAGATGCACAAAATGAATCTAGTCTTTTTGAATTTGCTACTATATGTATTGACTTTGCATATAATCTGTCTAGGAAAATGCTCTGTGTATTCTTGAGAAGAATATGTATTATACAACTACCAGATAGGAAGCTATGCATGTTCCTGGTAGATTATTGATGTACACTGCTGATCAAATCCTCTTACCTGTTGATTTTCGGCATAGATGATCTCTCCACTGTGGAAACTAGGGCATTGAATTCTCCTGTTTTTGTACCTGGTCTATTGTTTTCCTTCATGTGATTTGTTTTGTATGTTTAAGTGCTCTTAACTTCGGTATACAGCTATGTATTCATGAAAATGTACATTATCACCTCTTGATGAGTTGGGTCTTTTAAAGATTTGTTTCTTCTTTTTTATTTATGTGTACTGCATGGCTCTGTGTGTGTGTACATGTATATTTAGGTGCTCATGAAGACCAGAAGAAGGTGTTCGAGTTGCAGGCAGTTGTGAGTCCCCTGATGTACGTGCTGTGAAATGAACTCAGGTCCTCTAAGAGCAGGAAGTGCTCTTAACCACTGAGCCATCTCTCCAGCTTTGAGGTGGATCTTTAATCATTATAAAATGATGTAGTCTTTTATGAGGTTTCTTTTAGCTTCAACTCTGTTTGGATTGCTATAGGAATATGCATTCCTGCCTTCATCTGGCTACAATTTAAATTGAAAAGGTTCTGTAAGCTTTGTTTTCATTCAGCCTATGTCATTAAAGTTAAAGTGATTATTTCCAGGCAGCATGTTTTGAATCTTGTCTTGTGAGGGTTCTTCTATGCAGTCAGACTGACCTTGAGCTCATGATGCTCCTATCTCAGCTTCCCAAGTTCTGGGGTTGCAGATAGGAGCATCCAGCTCAGGTTCAGAACTTGTTTTCCGACTCATTCACTCTATGTTGTTTGATTTGTGACTTTCATGTATTTGTAGTGTAATCAGTGGCAGGTGAGGAATGATTACGGTTATCTTGTCTTCTGACAGTGACCTTTATAAGTCCTTTCTGCTTTCCTTACTCTTTCTGTCTTTTTCGTGGTGTGATTTTTGTTATGTACAAATATGGTGTGCTCTAATTCATTTTCACTATAATTTGTATACTTACTATCTGTTTTTTTAAAACTATAGTAGATTGCCTTCTGTTGCACGAGGAAGCTTGGCTGGTGAGAGTTGAGAGATGCATTGATATTCTCTCTACCACCCGTTCCACTGTGTTCCCTGAGTCTTAGGTGTAGAGGTTCCATTGCAGATGTATCATTTAGGGCTGGGCACCTCACACACATTTATTCTCTGTGTTTGAGCAGTTATGGAACTCTGTAGTAGTCTCCATATGTTCCCAAAAGAGGCTTCTTTGATGAGTGGTCAGAGGTATACATGTCTATAAATACAAGAATTCATATTTGGTATATAGGAAATTACGTTTGTCTGGGAATAAGACAGACATAGGGTTTTCTCCAGGATCTGTGACCCCTCAGCTTCTGGGAACTTACTCATATGACTTACAGTGATGGTGACAAGATACACAGGATCCATGCAAAGTCACGTAGACAAAAGCCCAGCATAGAACTGGGGAAATGGGCAGAAGGCCTCAAACTTAGCTGAGGTACTATTGGCAGCTGATTACTGCTTGATGAAGAGGAGTTGGTCTCCTGTAAGCGACTGATGCTAGATAGGCTCACCAGGCTCCAGTGGATGACTCATGCCGAGGGACATCTGGAGACACAAGCTTGGCTTGATAGTCTAAACACATATGACAGAATGTATGAAATCTGGCAGGGTGGGGTGTGAGGGGTGCAGGCAGGGGAGTTGATCTAAATAAAATCAAGATGTATTGTATGAAATGCATAAAAATTCAATCACACCTAAAAGAAGACCAACTCTCCTTCACCCAGCAGTAATCAGTTGCCAATTGTTCCTCTGCTAAGGCTGGGGCTTCCTACCCATTTCCCAACCTCTGTGCTGGGTTTTTATCTGGTTTGAGTTTCAATGGGTCTTCAACATGCTGTCACCATTACTTTAATTTTTTAACATTTATTCTACAGTTGAAGTCGATTTTGTACCACTATTACAACATTAAAATATTCTATATTTGACTCTACACTTATCTTAGTTAACTTCATACTTTTTTAAATTTTGTGGTACTAATTAGTATCCTTTCATGTTAGTGTAAAGCACTGCTGTTAGTATTTCTTGTTGTCTTAGTTTGCTTTCTATTGCTGTGATAAAAACCCAGACCAAATTGGGGAAGAAAGGGTATATTTTATTTTACATCTCTCAGGTCACAGTTCATCACTGCGGGAAGTCTGGGCAGGAACTCAGGGGTGGAACCTGGAGGCAGGAGCTGAAGCAAAGACCATGGAGGAAAGCTGCTTACTGGCTTACTCCTCTGGCCTGTGCTCAGCCTGCTTTCTTAATACAACACAGGACCACCTTCCCAGGGGTAGGACCACCCGTAGGGGCTGGGTCCACCCGCATCACTCAATAATCAAGAGAATGCCACTCAGACATGGCCACAGGTCAGCCCAATGGAGGAAATTCCTCAGCTGATGTTTCCTCTGCCTAAGTGTGTCAAGTTAACAACTAAAGCTATCCAGCATCGTCGTCAAGCTGGCTTTGTAGTGTCAGTCAATTTAGGCTGCTCTGAATCA
>NW_008334003.1:3661532-3699674 GCF_000622305.1 Nannospalax galili
TTCAATTCTAGTTATCTAAGTAGCTAATCATTTTGCTTTACAATATTGTCATGATTACTTAAACTTAATAATAAATTTTAATAATAATAAATTGGGAGGTATAAATCCTCCTAGTTTATTTTTTTCTTCTGTGTTATACTAGCTATCTAAATCTTTCAACCATTTGTAGGCTTTAAAATTAACTTATTGAGGTCTTTAAAATAGTTTGCTGAGTTTTTTCATTTTAATTTTAAAAGAATTTATATTATTTGTTTCAGTGGGGTGCATAATGTATATATGGGGTGGGGGAAGTCACTGGTCATCTTTGTGGAGTTGGTTCTCTCTTTGCACTTTTAAATGGGTTCTGGGGATCAAACTCAGATCACCAGGCTTACACAGAAGGGGTCTTTACCTACTGAGCTATCTTGCATGCTCTAATTTTTATTTTTTAAGATTTATTTTTATGTATGTGTATGTGTGTCACTGTGTGAGTATATGGTATGTGATGTGTGTGTGTGTGTGTATACCTGTGTGTGCCAGCATAGGCCAGAAGAGTATGTCAAATCAGTTGGAGGTGGTGTTAAAGGCAGCTGTGAGTTCCCAATGTGGTTACTGGGCACTAAACTTGTATCCTCTGGAAGAATGGCAATTTCTCTTATCCACTCAGTCCCCTAATGTTTATTTTGTGATGTTTTGATTTTTGTATACATTATGGAGTTATTACTTAGCAGGCAACGTTTTTGACAAAAGCCTGTTTGTCAGCACAGTAGACTAAGCTTAGCCACCCTTTCTTAACACATCATTTAAAAAGATGAGTAATAGTGAAAGGCACTTTGACATTTACTCAATGTGACCATGTAGGAAGAGGAACAGAAAGAGGTCATCACTCCAAGTCGATCTTTAGGTTCAAGAGGAGGAGGAATTGGGACAAGGGTGTAAGAAGTGTGCTTGGTTAAGAAGTTCCGGTTAACCCTTGCCTCAGTTCTGGTTCTGGAGTTGGATCTTAAGAAAACCTCGTTACTGTCCTTGCTTGAGTGCATCAGTCTGATTTCTAGAGGATGATTACCTAAGCTCCAGGGTACCACCTCACATCATGATTAAGTGCCTTTTGTAGGACTAGAAGGGTAAGAGGACAGAGTCTCTCCTGTCCCTTTGCTGTACAGAATCCAAGGAGACTGAACATTTAGGACAGTGACTACTCTCTTGAAAGGAAATGAGATGGGGTAGACTACAGTTTTTAAAATTGTGGGTCATAAAGTTGTATAACTGAAGGTGGTGATGACAAAATATTGGCAAAAGTGAAATGTGTCAGGGTGTGCAGTGACCACAATTAATTTAAAATTAAATGTTTGATGGATCTGAGATGCTTCTGTCAGTCCTCAGCATAGCACATCTTCACTGCAGCCTTCGTTACAAACACTGCACTCACTGTGCGTTCTACCAGGACATGAACCATCAAGGAAAGCATCCTGAAAGAGCCTGGCTCCGATTCAAGACGACTGCCTGTTACGAACTGCAGTGTTTTTACTGTTCATACAAAGTTTTCTGTTTTCATGCAAATATAGTGGTTTAATTACAGAAAGCATTTTCTTGTCATCATCCCTTAGAATTTAAGCTTTCACTGAGCACATCATTGGGTTGTGTTATATTAGCATTTTTAGCTCTAAAAATTTGCTATTTGAATTGCTGACTAAAATTTTGTAAAAAGAAATTTGATAAATTTAGTTTGAGATCAGGATTTAATTTCCAACAATTTCTGAAATAGCCCTTAGCATACGTCTCCTGTTGAATGCTACATATTTATGCAAAGCGGCATTCTTAGAACTGATGATTATAAAATAAAATATTGACCAACTGCAGTATCAAGCAGTCAGCCAAGATTTAATTCTTTGTGTAAAAATAAATAAATACACTGATCTGGTTAGTATGCAAGTTTGCTATAGTTTTTAACAAATAGTAAAGTTATATGTATGCCAAATAATCATTTTAAATAAATTTCTTTATAATTTATTACCTGAAAATCCTTGTTTTGTATACCTATATACATGGAGTCGTGTAAAAATTTTCTCTGGCTACAGCTAGTGTGAATAGGAACAGTTTAATACTCTTTGGGTTAGACATTCCTTGAGAAATCAACCAGCAGGAGGAAGCAGGTTGGTCAGAGGAAAAGAGGCAAAAATGAAGACAGAGAACTAGGCTTCTATTCTGAGTTTATGTGCTTTGGGGCACAGTAAGGAATCAGCTTGTTTTTGGCAAAAGAAACTTCTAAGTGTTCGTTTCAATATCAAACTAAGTATTATATCTGTTGCCTCAAATGTTCTTCATTTTGTAGAGATAACACTTAGAATCTATTTTTAGCAAATTTGGATTATATGCTTTCATCATGTAGCATATGAGAGTGCAACAGGTCTTGATAATTTACTCAAACTTGAAGCCTAGAGCTCTTAGCCAGCTTCTCTCCATTCTCCCACTCTCCTCTTGCCCAAGTCTCTATTAAATAACATGATATTTTCCTTTCTATGTCTGCCTTACTTCACTTCGCACAATATCGTGGCTGGTTAGCATTGATTGCCATTTTACAGGATATAGGGTCATCTGGGGATGTCTATGAGCAAGCTTCTAGAATGGTTTAACAGTGGTGGGAAGATCCACTTCAATTTCATTGGCTGGGGCCCAAGAGTGAGTAAACTGGAGGCAGCAAGTGAAAATGCCAGCGTTTGCTTCCCTGTGCTACCTGACTGTGGATGCAAGGGGACCTCCACTCCTGCTGCCATGCCTTCCCGCCATGTGCCTTCCCACCATGTGCCTTCCCGCCACGATGCCTTCCTGCCATGATGCCTTCCTGCCATGTGCATTCCCCTCCATGATGCCTTCCCCACCATGATGCCTTCCTGCCATGATGCCTTCCTGCCATGTGCCTTCCCTGCCATGATGGGCTGTGTTCTCAAACAAGGAGCTGAAATAACTCTTCCTGCTTTAAGTGTTTTTTTGCCAGATATTTTGTCATAGCAAGGAGAATAATAGCTACTACAATGTCTTACCTGCCTATCTGCTTTCCCTACCAATATATTTAGTGAATGCATTGATTTAGAACTGTTTTTCTGTTCTGTGACTATAAAGGTTCACATAACTACATCCATGGTGAAACATGTCATTAGATATAACCTGAATTTGTGCATCTGAGTAGTTGCCACTTATGTTTTGTTCAGAATGAAACTATAGTTTTTATTCATAATTTAGAGATTCAGTACTTTGGGCATGGTTCACTTTAACCTGATGAGTCACCAGGATCAGCATAAGGTACCAGCATGGGGCCCTGTGTGCCTTACTATCTGTCCTGCCTCCTCAGGTAGATGTTAGTTGACTCTTTTTTTGGGCTTGGACCTCCTGTCTGATTGGGTCAGTGGTCCCCTGATTTGCCCTGAGCTGGACCTTGTAAACCTATTATTCACTCCTGTCATTTCTCAGAAGGTCTGTCAGGCAGTTTTGGGACCATTTCCAGAGCATTCAAAGGCTTTTATCCCTTTCTTCCTGCCACTTCTCCAATATCTACCTCTCTCTTCTGTTTACTACAACCACAGTAGAAACTCCTTGAGTGCCTTCTCATAAAATCACTGAAGATAAAAGACAATTGTTCTAAAGTCAACCCCAAATGGAACAAAGACCCCAGTATGAAACCTGAAACTCTGAAACTGTTAGAAGAAAGCATTGGCAGTAACCTACAAGATGAAGGTGTAGGAAAGGACTTTCTAAATTGAACATCAATTGCTCAGGAATTAAGGTCAAGAATCAACAAGTGGGACCTCATTAAACTAAAAAGTTTCTGTACAGCAAAAGAAACAACCAAAGAAGTGAAGAGAAAACCCACAGAGTGGGAGAAAATCTTTACTAGTGACACATCTGGCAGAGGTTTATCTATTGTAGATAAACCATTATTGTAAGGGTTTCAGTGTACACAAGTCCCATGCAAACTCAAGCAGACAAAATCCCAGCAGAGAGTGGGGAAATGGACAGCAGACCCCAATCTTAACTGAAGAAATATTGGTAACTAATTATTGCTAGGAGAGGAAGAGCTGATCTTCCTAAAGTGAGGGATTCTAGATAAGCTGACTAGACCTCAGTAGATGAACTTGCACTTAGGAACGTCTGGGGACACTAACTTCACACAATAGACTGTAACAGAAATGACAGAATGTATGAATACCAATGCGGGGGCGGGGGGGCTATGAGAGGGTTTTAAGTGGAATTTAAAACCATAGAAGAAAAAATGAAATTGATAATTTATAAGATGTTAATGAGTGCTTCAGACTTCATATCAAAATTTTCTAAAAGATTAGCAAGTAATAAGACAGCGTTAGAGACGAAAGCAGAGCTGAAGATGAACCTGAGCAGCGCAGCGTCTCACTCACTCGTCTGCCCTCGCTGACCTGCCTCTCGCTCCCTATGGACCAAACCTTCCTGCTTTCTTCTGGAGTTATCTCAGAGAAGAACAAACTTCTGTATTCAAGAAAAATATGGAGGTCTATTTTACGATAGAGCAGAGAGAAGAAACAAATTCTAATACTATCTATACTTCCTGGCTAGAAAGTCATAAGAGTTTTATTGGGATATTGGTTTTCTGAGTCATGTCAGGACTCTGTGGGATTTGCTGATTGATTTCAGATCATCCTGCTGACATACAAACCAGAATTTTCTGACTTCTACCAATTATATGAAAATTTATATTTACAGAGATGTCACCCTCTCTGCTGATTACCTCTTAAACCAGGGAAAGCTATTAACCCGAATCTGCATAACCAGCTTCATCTTTTGACATTTTTGCTTTCTACTAGACTCCTCTCAATGTTTATGTCTTTGAGATGTAAAATTTTACTTTGTTTTACTAAAAATACACTTTGATTTAATGCAATTGCATCATGCACTTTCTTCTTGCTTTTTGTTGGTCCGTTTCTATGATAATTGTTGATTTCATGTATTTGCTATGTGTCATTTTGTCTGTTGGTCTCCTTAGCCTTTGTACATGATTTGTGTATGAAAATTGTTTGACATGTGTATTTATGTGTGAGATTATGATATAAGTATTTTTGCCTCTGTCTTTTTTTTTTTTTTTCTGCTCTGCCCTTCTCTAAGAAAACTGATTATTTCATTGATGAGGACAACGTATTGAAATTGGCTAGACAGTTTAGGGAACGTGAACTCTGAAAGTTAACAATTTTTTTCCCAGCAAAAAGTTGGAAATGTTCTTGGTCCTGTCCTGGCCAGAGACCAGGAAGGCCAGCGGGGAGCTTTGGTTCCCTACCGCTCTTTTTCCAACTGGAAGCTGCAGTTATGGATGGGACTGAGACTCCAGTCCAGATGCCTACCCTCTTCACTGAGCTGCTTTGTAACGGGAGCTCTACATTTTCATTCGGGAAATGGGCCATGTCTATTCCTCAAATTTCAGCCATCTCCTAAACGATTTTAGAATCCCCACTCTTGATAGGAAAATATTACAGTAGCCTTGAAGGACATTGAAGTTATCAGGGCTCTGTTTGTAATGTGGGAGGAATGAACAGACACTTGTGTCTGTGTCTTTGGATATCACCATATTGAAGTAAGAGAGAAAGAGAGAGAGAGAGGAGAGAGAGAGAGAGAGAGAGAGGGAGAGAGAACTTGTAGGAGAGACTTGGAGTGGAAACAATGATAGGTTGGACCACGTCTTGACTGGACTGCAAAGGTATGAACTTGGTATGAAGGGGTCACTGGATCTCTTTGTCCCTCCTCAGTGTAGCAACATTGTCTCCATTTTGTGCTTTTCAGCAAGAATTTGGCTCTTTGACTTGTTGGAGCACAAAGTGTGACCTGAAGTCCAGTTGTGATGGGGCAAACTGTAACCGGATCGGCTGCTTTCAAATCAGGCACCCAGATTAGAACATCTCATTCTATCGTTTTCTCTCTCAAGAGTGAATCCAGTTGGGACTGTCAATCACATGGCCAAGAGACCATCTCTTAGAAAGGCTGATTTACCTAAAGTCATGCTAAAGAGACGGAAGGATAATTATCCTTTAATGAGATCATGCACTTTTCCTTTGCAGAAGCCCCATGGTGAAGCGCTGTTTTCTGCTCTTTCACATTCTCTCAAACTCTAATAAAATTGTCCTGGAGCCTCCCGCTGAGACCACTTCATAATTCTTTTACTAAGGAGAGGGGACCAAAAAGAACCCCAATCTTTCGAGTAACACAAGATTTCTATCTCAAATCCATTCTAGTATGGGCATGCAAGAGTTAATTGTCAAACTGGCTAGGAACCAAGGAAAAATATAAAAACAAAAAACAAAACAAAAACAATAAGATATTTTTTGCAATAGAAACAGTAAAATGTTTTTGGATAAATCAAATAAACAAGTGATGTAAATCATTTCATTCCATTAAAACGTTTGATTCACCAGTCTTCTTTAAAATGATAAAAGACATTTCGGTTTTAATTTGTCACATGAGAAAGGATTTGAACTGAAGGTTATTTCTGTATTTATTAGGACTATATGTATCTCTATACTACCTTCAGACATATTGTGTTATATGCTTACATGCTGAATTCCCTTTGAAGGTTTTGATTCAGCTTGGCTTGTAAGCAGATGCTCATGTAAATTTAATCCGTTTTTAATTTTTAACTTAATTTTGAACTACAATTTATTTTATATACAGTAATATAATTAACATATTAACTGACACTGTGATAGAATTATTTGCTACAATTTTAAACAGAAGGGAAAAAAGGAAAATTTAACCAAAAGATCACTTTTTCTAAGTGGGTCAATGTGAGAAATATGTTCAGAAATGACTAGTCAACTGAGTATATTTTTTGCATTAATCCATTTTTAAATTCATAGAACTTAAGCAAATTTGAAAAATTAATTTAAATTTGTTGGTAAGAGAAAATAGAAATGCCTCAAGGATTGTAAGCTTATTTTGTTTGTATTACTATGGTTATAAATTTAAGATATAATATCCATTTCTTCTCTATTCTGGAGTTTTTTTCTAAAATAATACTTTAAGTTGGTAAGAAAATTAGTTTTCTAAATCCAGAAAGTTTGTAAATATAAACAAGTCAGAAAAGAACCATTATATCCATGAGAGAGATGTAAATAGTTACTGACACATTTTCTGTAAAAATGGCCAAAGAAAAAAATAAATGTTTTTAGCTGCGAAATGATTTTGTACGATAGGATTTCTGTCTAAGCATAAAAAATTAGTCTAAAATGTAATTAGATAACAACCAAACTAGAAGTCTAAAATATGTCATAAGTTTTGTGAAAGATAAAACTTAAACATTAGCACATAATTAAGTGGGCTATAATTTGAGGTTATTATGAATGCCTTGTATCAAAATTAAATGCACTGATATAAATCTAAAAATTAACAATAAGAATTCATATTTACAAAGTCTAGCCTTGAGAACAAGAATTTTATGTTTTATCCCTTGACTTACGGGCCATTTGAAATATGGTGATTAGGATTTAGCCAAATTCCTTCTCATGAGGATATAAACGTCTTAATACTGTTTGTATAATTTTCTATTGGGTTTTCTATTGAGTAGGCAGAGAACTAGATAAGAGGGGACTAAGGAATGCTTCCGCTGCTTCTTAGTAGCTGTCTCCTTAAGGGCAGAATGGTCCTTTGTGCTTAAATATCCTTCAGGTTGCAGTTAGCTTGTTTCCACTAGTCCAGAAATGAAGGTACCAGGGGAATTTCCTACACATGTGCACCAAATGAAGGGTCTGCATCCTCAGAAGACTTGATGTCATTATGCTGTCACTTAAATTGTGGTTTTGCTACCCCTCCTTTGGTAGACTTCTCTAGGGAAACATGGAAATTGATACCCTAAAAGGGATATCCAGGTCACCATGATTTAAGAAAGAGAAAGAAAAGGGTCAACCTGAAAACACCCCCTCCACCTCATAAATGTTCATAAAAACTACTTTAGAATCCACAACACAGAACCTCCTGGCTACTCCCTCCCTTTTCCAGTCTCTCTTTAGAGTGTTTGCTTTGCTTAGGGGTTTGCTAAATAAACTTTTGCTTAAATTGTCTGTGTCTCTTGATGTGAATTATTTCCTTCATGAAGATAAGAACTGAGAGAACTCAGTACAAATTGAGGAATTATCTTTCTGCAACATCACCACCTTAGCAGGAGGAAAAATTCTATCAAAAATTATTATTCCTACTTGGAAAATTCCTGATGAATTGTGTAGTGATTTGGAAATTCATTTTTGTCAAAAATATTAACATCTATTTGTAAAAAATAAACTTTTATGCTAACTTTCATTGTGCCTATGATTGTAACCCTCTATATTACTTGAAAGAATAAATGGCACTGAGAAAAATCAATTGGTAAAATTGACTGTAGTTTTTGGCTTCCTTAGCCAAAGACACTCCTATTATTTCTCTTAAATCAAACCCCTTTGGAAAACATCAGTTGCCTTCTCTTAAAAGAACTACTAGATGTCCTACTAAAATTGACAAAGAACTGTATGAGCCATCTATGCTAAAGCGAGATATTATACATTATGTATGGGACTTTTAATGATAGACTACACAGTCAGATTTTATTATAATGTTTTTCTACAGTGAGTTCCTAGGAGACAAGGAACTAAATGTTTAAAGGCTAAAGCTTGGTGATTATGTCAACTGAAAATGATAACAACTCTCTTCAGCCTGGATGGAAAGGACCCCATTAGATAAGTTTAACTACTTTCTATTCTGTGGACTTCAGGGGATAAATGCTCATATTTCTTACCTCAAATGTGTATTAATCCTTTTGAAGCCACATACAAATGGATTACACAAAAGCTGGCTGACACTCATCTTCAACTACATCAACAACTGACCTCTCAGGTTGAATTAAAAATCCTCTGACATTTCTATGAACTCTGATTCTTTTATATTATATGTCTTAGCTCCAAATTCTTAATGTGTACATATATCCTGATGTAACCACAGGAGCCAGAGAAATGGAAAAGAACCATGGGGATAAAGGAAAGAAGGAACTCAAGAGGGAAAGAGCAGAAGATAGGTGTTATCAAAGGAAAATGGGAAAAATAGTACCTTAACTGGGCAGGAAGGAGGTAGGGTTATACAAAGGGAGATACAGGAGAGATAAATAATGCTTAGATCATATGAAAAACCAGAGGGTGTTTTCTTATAAACAGCATACAGTTAGATAGCCAAAAAAAGAAATTGTGTGTGTGTGTATGTTTTACCTGTATGTGAGTAAGTGTATCTATACATGCAATGTCTATGGGGGCCAGAAGAGGGAATATTATCCCTGGGAACTGGAGTTAGGAATGATTGTTAGCTGCTATGTGGGTATTGGAAACCTAACCCAGGTCCTCTGGAAGAACAGCCAGTGCTCTTAACCTCTGTGCCTTCTCTCTATCCTCATAAAATTAGATCTTTTAAAAGTAGTATCTAAGGGTTGGAGAGATGGAATATCAGTTAAGCACACTGGCTGCTCTTCCAGAGGACCTGGGTTCACTTCCCAGCATCCACATGTCACCTAAAAACTGTCTGTAACTCCAGAGGGAAATGTATTAGTTCAAAAACCTACGAAAATATACATACAGAATATATATGAGTGCATCTGTATAGCTGAAGGTTATATAACAAAAAACACAGTGCCAGGCAGGAGAAACCTTCCTCTGAGTTGTTGGTCAGAGTAGGTCAAGAAACTCCTAAAATATACGATTTTGCCACAGTCCTTGTTTGACTCCTGGAATGTGAAGGTGAGATCCTATTGCTGAAGACAGTACATACTTGGAGTGATAGAGTTGGAGCTGACCTGGAAGCCTCCTCCCTGAAGACGAGCTCTCACAGTACCAGAGGACATTGTGTAAGGGATACAGGCACTGGTAGCCATGTCTGGCTTTTTTGCTGGGGACTCGAAATCAGGTCTTCCTGCTTGCTGTACCCAATGGGATATCTCCTAAACTTCTGGTTAATGTTTTGCTCTTTGTCCTATTTATTGTGTTTGTTTCCTTAATTTTTAATTACCTTCTCAATAACATGCAAAACATTTGGTTTCATCATGATTTTTCACACATGTACATCTGTGTCATGCTACTTTGCTCATGTTCACTCCTTAATTCCCACTCCCAACTTGCTTCAGCATTATGCTTCCTTTTTCCTGTTTACAATTTTCTCTTTTTTATTGTGTCTCTAGTAATATTTTATCTTATACCCTCTTTTATCATATCAACACCTTGTTTATTTTGTTTTGTATCTTACAAGTTGCCTTGAAGCTTACCATCTGGTTTTTGTCTATCTTTAAATATCGCACAATTGTTTCATGTTTCATCCCCCAGGCCTGCTCAGGCCACACAGCTCCATGTGCTCCCCAGACCTGTGGTTCCTCCTGATCTGTGAATTCCTCAATCCCAGCACTCCACTGTCTTAACTTCTAGGCCTGCTTGTGTTGTGCAGCTCTGTACACACTTCAGATGTGTGACACTGGGTAGGTTGACCAGGCTCCAGGTGATGGACTCACACTGAAGGGCATTCGGAGTCACAAATTAGACTGAATAGGCCCTACAAATATGATAGAGGTGGGGGGAAATAAGGAGGGGCACAAGTAGGGTAGGGGTCTGAATATGTTTAAAATGCATTGTATGAAACTCTAAAAAAATCATTAATATATTTTTAAATCATATAAGAAAAATTTACAAATCTAGGGATGCTTATAAATATGCAAGAGGCATACAGAA
Organism: Nannospalax galili; assembly: GCF_000622305.1. Taxonomy (NCBI): domain Eukaryota; kingdom Metazoa; phylum Chordata; class Mammalia; order Rodentia; family Spalacidae; genus Nannospalax; species Nannospalax galili. Next base: position 3,672,251 of record NW_008334003.1, read on the forward strand.
CACCAACTAGGTAGGACAAGAAAAGAAACTTCCCATGTCATGTGATAAAACACTAAATGTAGAGACACAGAAAAGATACTGAGAGAGGAAAATGATCAAGTTACATGAAAAGGCAGGCATATAAAAGTAATCATTAATTTTACAATGGAGATGATGAGTGCCGGAAGACCTTGGACAGATATTCTGCAAGTCATGAAAGAACACAAATGCCAGACCAGATTATTTTACCCAGCAAAACTATTACTTGTAATCCAAGGAGAAAAAAGCTTTCCATGACAAAAACAGATAATGCAACTTATGTTCACTAGGCCAGCTCAGCAGAGGATGCTACTTTGGACTAAGATCAAAGATAAGATTAAACAAGCACACCTTAGAGGGCACATGGAATAAACAAACAATTTCTCAGCAGCTAATCCAAAGAAGCAGATCTAAGAAAATAACACTTGCCCTGCATATTGAACACCTCCAATCTACCTGTGCCACCCTGTCTCCCTGTCAGCCTTGGGCCCAGGCCTGCTTCAGTTCTTCTGCCTTAGATCTCTGAACTAGCTTCCTAACCCAGGATAGCTAAATCTTCTAGCATAGTTTGTTAAGACCCTACACAGGCAGTATCCATCCCTCCTACCTTCTCCTGAGCTCCTAATCTGTGTGAGACAACCAGCCCTCCTAGTACCCTGGTGGAGACTACTGCAGAGTTCCACAACTGGTGATACACAGATAATATACATCTGAGAGATGCCCAGCCTGGATGACACATCTACAGTGGAACTTCTACATCTAAGGCTCATGGAACATAGCAGAACTGGGGGTGGAGAGAATACTAATATATCCCTCAACTCTCACCAGCAAAGCTTCCTTATACAACAGAGTGTGGTGTATACAGAAGGCACAACTGGCTAAATTTCAGAGAAAAAGAGACTGTAGGATGTGTGTTCAAGGATAGGACTTCTCTATTAAATCTCCTCCACTCATGGCTCACGGACCACTGAAGACGGGGCAGAAAGATTGTAAGAGCCAGGGTTGGTTCATGAACATAGGGAAGCAGAGGCTTTCAGGCCACTGGAAACTTGCTCATGTGAACTTGCAGCAATGGCGGCATTAAACACAAGACTCATGCCAACTCAATCAGATGAGGGCCCAAAGTGAAGTAGGGAAATGGCTGGTAGGCCAGCTCTAGCCTGGGAACTATTGGAGCCTGATTGCTACTGGGTGAAGGAGAGCATACCTTCTGTAAGATCTCTAGATAGGCTGACTAGACTCCAGTGGATGAAGCTGCACTGAGGGACACCTGGGTACAAATGCTTCACTGGATAGGACTTACCATGTATGATGTCTGGTAAGGGGATATGGGGGACGTGGATGGGGGTGATGGTCTAAATTTGATTAAGAACTGTTGTATGAAATGTATAAAAGTTCGATAAAAATATTAAAAAAGAAACCATCACTATAACACCAATATAACATGAATAAATAAACATCGGTTAATAGTAACTCTCAATATTAATGGTGTCCATTCCCTAATAAATAATACAGACTATGTGAGTGGATTAGAAAGAAAAATCCATTTTTTGTTACATCTAAGGTTCATGAAACACACCCACCATCACTGATCAACCTTTCCTTAGAGTGCAAGGATGAAAAAAGTTATTCCAAGCAAATGACACTAAAAAACAAGCAGGCGTAGCTATTTTACTGTGTGACAAAATAAACTTCAGAAGAGATAGGGAAGGACACGTCATACTCATTAAAGGAAAAATCCACTATAACAATCCTAAACACATAGGTACCAAACACAGAGGAACTGAATTTCATTAAAGATACACTACCAGACACTAAAACTAAAAGTAAAAATGTGATCTGGTCATAACTCTCCTTTCCATATATTCAACAGACCCTTCCTACTTCAGAGACACCTGCAGTCATGTTTGTTGCAGTTCTTTCCACAATAGCTAAGTAATGGAAGCAACCTAAATGTCCCTCAACTGATGAATGGCACGTTTATACAAGAGTTCTCAGCAGTAAAGAAAACAAGAGATGAAATTTGCAGGTAACTGGACAGAACCAGAAACTGTAGACTAAGTGGAGTAACACAGACTCACAAAAACAAACGGCCTATGTTCTTTTTCATTTGCGGTTCTCAGCTCCATTTCCTTAGATGTGCGCACATCTGATGTGACTGCAGGAGTTAGGGAGACAGAAAAGGACCATAGGGAGAAAGGGGAAGATGGGGCTTGAGAGAGGCTGGTGGTAGGAAACAGGTGTATTACGGAGAAATAAGGAAAGATGTTTTATCTGGGGAGGGAGTAGGGAGAATAACGGGGAATGAGAGGAGAGATAAATACTGTTTCTGTGCTATGAAATTCAGAGGGAAATGTATTATCTCAAAGTCCTACTGAAGAGTCCATGTACAATAAATATACAAGTACATGTATAAAGCTGAAGGCTATATAAAAAGCCACAGTGCCAGGCAAGAGAAATCTCCCTTCAAGTTGTTGGTCAAGGTAGCCCAAGAGACTCTCCAAATAGCACAGGCTATTGCCACAGCCCTTGATTGACTCTCAGAACTTGAAGGTAACACCCTATTTCTGAAGACAGGACATTCTTCAGACACGGGACTTGGAGAAATTGAGCTGTAACTGACCTGGAGTTCTCTTCCCTGAAGACTAGCTCTCATGGTCAGAGGATATGATACAGGCTGCCAAGGGAGAAAAACAATGGAACTACTCAGCTGTGAAGTCTTAAAAACAACAACTGGCTCAGGAAACTATGGCTATTTGTGTAGTAGTGGCACTTTTATCTTGGGGATAATCAAAAACTGTCTAATTGGAATTAAGTCCTGCTAAATGGGAGGGAACTTGTGAGTGGTAGTATAAATATCCAAATGCACATGGCTGGGGGGTTCATAGGTCCGAGAAAGAAGCCTCCTTTTGCCACATCTCTAGACCAGTGTAATTCTTTACTTTATTCTAAATATGCATCCTCATATTTACAGACAAGCGTACTTTCACCTATCATCAAAGAAGTTTCTTTTTGTGACAGATGAGATCATTGCAGATTTGCAGAACTGGTAAAATGCAGACAAGTGTCTATGAGACACTTAACCCTAAGTGACTCATCTTCAATGCAACCTCTGCACATAGAGTGAGTGCACTTCTTAACTCTCACCAGAGAAGTACCCTTATGCAGCAGGTTTGATTAACACAGAAACCCACAGTTGGCCAATGTGTACAAAACAAGAGACTGCAGAGTGCTTATCCACAAATAGTAACCTGCTTCAAACCTCTGCCTCCCAAGGCTCAGGGATCATTGTGGAGGAGGAGGTTGAAAGACTGTAAAAGCCTCGTGAATGACCACAAGGAAACATAGTTTTCCAGAAAGCTGGTCAGTTACTCAAATTAATGCAGAGCAATGGTGACAGCATGTAAGAGTCTTGTGCAAGCTCAAACCAGACAAAATCCAAGCATGGACGTGGTAATGTGGTAAGACATTCCAGCCTAAGGAACTTTTGGCAATTGATGTGGCTGCTTGGAGGGGGGAGAAGAAAGACAGTGTCTTACAGGGATAGAAGTTTTGGTGGGCCCAGTGGATGGTCCCACACTAAGAGACATTTGTGGACAAAACGGGACTTTATAGACCATATTGTATACATAAAAAGTCACATTAAATTGGGCATGAGCAGTGGGGGAGATATGGATATGGGAGGGGATTGAAATACCATCAAACTATAGTGTATGAAATCACAAAACTTCAATAAGAATAAGATAAAAATATATAAAATAAAAACTGATTATGTTGTGTTGGTGCACACAGTTATTCCCAACTCTTGGGAGGCAGACATAGGAAGATCTCTGTAAGAGGGAGCAAAGCCTGGTCCTTATAGCGAGTCCCGGACACCTGGGACTACAGGGAAATGAGAGCAAAAGTGAAAGCGAGAATGAGAGAGAGAGAGAGAGAGAGAGAGAGATTAAATTAGAGACATCTCATATTAATAACTTAATGATGCACCTGCAAGGCCTTGGAAAACCAAGAACAACTAGCACCATAAAGAGTAGGCAGAAAGAGATATCCAAACTCAGGGCTAAAATCAATGAAATAGAAAGGAAAAAAATACAAAGAATGATTGAATAAAATACTTGTGTTTCAAAGACTAAACAAAATTGACAAATCCTAATCAATTTAACCAAAAGGAAGAGGACCTAAATCAATTAAATCATAGAGGAAAGGGAAACTTTACAGCAGATACTGAGCAGATTCAAACAATTGTAAGGACATGTTTTAAAATTCCATCTTCTTTTAAACTGGGAAATATAAAAGAAATGGGTAATGTTCTATTTATGGCCTACAAACATTAAAAAAGATGAGTTCAACAATTTACTTGTACCCGTAACAATCAGATAAAAAGGTACTTAAAAATCTCCCAAATAATAAAAGTCCAGGATCAGATCAATACCAAGTAGAACTCTACCAAACCTTTAAAGAACTAACACAAAACTCAAACGATTTCATAAAATAGTAAAATGACACTCTCAAATTGTTTCTCCAATACTACTAAAACTCTGCTGCCAAAATCAGATGAAGCTCTAAGTAAGAAAACAAAATTATAAACCATGTATCTGATGAACATAGATACAAAAATTCTCAATAAAATACTGCAAACTGAATGCGAGAATATATCAAGAATGTTATCCACCTTGATCAAGTTGGCTTCATTCTAGAGATGCGAAGATGTTTCAACAACCATAAATACCTAAACATAATCCACAGTATAAATAGACTCAAGAACAGCAACCATATGATTATCTCATTAGGTGCAGAAAAATGCTTCGACAAAATCCAACATCACTTCATGATGAAAGTCATGGAAAATGTCATGTGACATAACCCAACATAATTGTAATAATGGCAATGAACAGCAAGTTCCTTGTCAATGGAGAAAATCTCAAAGCATTTCTACTGAAATCAAGAATGTCTGCTTTCTCCATTCATGTTCAATGTGGTGCTTGAAGTCTTAGCAAGAGAAATAAAGCAAGTGAGATAAAGTGGGTACAATCTGGAAAAGAAAAAGTCAATGTATGCATAGTTCAAGATGATATGATTCTATACATAAAAGACTCTAGAGACTCCACCAGAAAACTCCTACAGCTGGTAACGTATTTGACAAAATAGCAGGATACTAAAGAAACACACAAATTGATACCTTTCCTGTATATCAACAAGAAACATACTGAAAAAGAAACCAGGGAAATTATCCCATTCAGGATAACATCAAAAAATCTTGGAATAAATCTAAAAAAGAAAGTGAAAGACTTATATTAATTTCTTTAAAACACTGAAGAAAGAAATTAAAGAAGACCCTAGAAGAAGGAGGGCCCTCCCATTCTTGTGCGTTGGTAAGACTAATATTGTAAAAATGGCCATCCTAACAAAAGCCTGAAACTCAAAGTTGTTCTTAAGATACACTTTTTTAACCTTCAGTAATGCTTCAATTAAAGTTTTAGTTTTGTCTGTCATTCTATTGGGACTTTAGGGTGAGTTTTATTCCATAGCCCCCAAGAGAACAGAAGGAACCTGTCTCTAGTTATTTAGCTCAATGATTCTCAACTGAGAATAGTTTTGCTCCCCCAGCAATATTTGGTAATGTTTGGAGACATTCCCCCTTATCAGCGGTCACAGCACGGGTTCAATGTAAGGGAGACTACCGGTATCCAGTGGGTAGAGACAGAAATACTCATAAACAGTTTACCATGTGAAGACCAGTTATTCATAATAAACACTAATCAAACGGACATACCAAAAGCATGGAGGTTGATGATCACTGGGATTTGGAGGTTGTGTGAGAATTCCCATATAGACCTGGGAAAGCTTGAAGTAAACTATGAATCTGTGAATTTTATTTCCTTTACTTTTCTTATCATGTATTAAGTGTAGAAAATACAAGGTTTCATTCTGACATTTTCATACATGTATACATGGCACTTTTATTACGTTTATCCCCAATTATCCACACTTACCTCCTTTAGCCCCTCTGGCTTGTTATCTTCCTTTTCCTGAATAATCCACTTTCTACTTTCATGGTTTTTTGATGTTTTTTTCAAATATGAAAGAGTGCAGTATTTGTCTCCTTAAATCTGGTTCATTTCACTAAATGTGGCGCTTGCTAGTCAACAGAATGGGAGAACATATTTGCCGTCTATTCACCTGGCAGAGTAACATCCAGAAAACAAAATCAGCACCAAAAGAACAGATAGTTCAGTCAATAAGCTGGCAAATCATCTGATTCTTATGTTTAAACAAATACACTTTATTACCGTTCTTACATTCTAATTATAAAGCAACGACACGTACATATGAAATAATTTCTCTTGCACTTACTTTTTTGGTCATTAGGCAATGGCTTTCAGAAATGATGTCATATTTTGTAATCTCTCATCACTACGTGAAAAGTAACTGGAAAACTTCAAGTTAAAGCTATAGTCACAGAGAATAGGAGCATTTTTCCTTATGGTATTATCTCAAAACTTTGCTTTGTTTTGAAGATTTGTTTTTAAACATCTTTGATCTAGTTAAAGCTTTATTTTATAGTTTTACAGATGTACTGGGTTATTATGAAACCTGTTGCTCTGTAGTAACTGACTATACAGTACAATAAAGCCATCCTGGGACCCTGTATAATTTGATGATACATATTCCCAAAGCAGCTTGGGAATTAGCAATAGAATATTCCCCAGATAGGGACCTTCTAAGGATCCCTGCTCCCATGCTGTACAACAGGGCAAGTGATGTTTGCTTTTCCCAGTTAGTTATTGGAATTACATATGCGAGCCTAGTGCTACTAATTGTTTTATCAATTTGACCTATCAATAAATCAGTTCAGTACATAGTCTAACTTTGAGAACAGAAAGACAGCCTTCTATTCTGCTCCAATTTCTGTGATTATAGTAACAATGATATTAGGGAATGATATTATTTAGAAAGAATAAAAGTCCCTCTGTCTTTGTTTTCCTCCTTGGCCTGAGAAGGTCTTTTAAGAATGAGTAGCCCTCAAATACTGTGACTGTTAAAGTGGTTCGGGAGGCCATATTGCGACTCTCCTGGTAGCAGAGAAGCTGCTGTCATGTGACAGCCCTCCCATGGATAGCCATTACCTCCTGTCAGTGAGGAATGTGAAGATTAAAAAGAGTGTCAGCAAGCACCAGCATCATCCTGTATTTTTTATTTAAGAGCCGCTGAAAGATTTCCTGCTGGCTGATCAAATATGTGAACAGCTGGCTCCTGACCATAAACTGTCACTTGCAGCACACTGAAGACTGGCCATTTAAGATCAGCATAGTGTCCCCAAGGGCAGAAGAATTTAGAAAGAAGCACAAGCTAGTCCAAGCCAATGGGTGAGCCATTGCCTACTAAGTGATGTGCATGAAGTAGGAAGAGCGATGGCAGGGACAGGAAGCCCTCGGACTTCTGGTCAACTTCTGGGATTAGATTTAGGTCATTGGGAATCTATTCCTATGAATGATTAAAAAGAAATCTGTGATGATCCTTTATCACCTGAGTAGAGTAAACATTTGTTTGGAATTTTCAAAAATAGGGTCCTATTTATGTTTGTGTGTCTATTTAACTAAGAACCTATCATCTCTTTAAGAGATTTAGAAGTTAAAAAGAATGGTTGTTTTATTCTTTCCTTGTGACCCAAAATTAATTGTGATCTCCCCTATCCATCAGCAATTGGAGTGCCTGTTTGGCTGATATCCCTGTAATAGAAAGTCTCATTTGAATTGATTGATCACCTGGATAACTTAGATAAAATGCACTCTGCTTTTACTCATCTTCTGTTTAATAATGAGCTGTCTGGAATTTCTACTCCCTTGATATATGTTGTATTCTAATAAAAAGCAATCAGCTCCAGAATTTGCTCAGTGCTGCACTCTTGATTCCCTGATAATATGAATGCTTCCCTGTTTATTGTTGTGATATTAAAATACTGCCTTTGAAATTGAGTATACATTTAAGGTTTTATAGAATGGAAATTCCAAAATACTGAAATTCCATTCTCATCCAAAATAGGGTGGCACTTTTTGGCTTCCTTTCCAAAGTCAACCTGGAATATTGCCATTTATGTTTGCCCAAAATGAGACTAGAAAAGTAGATATGAGTTCCAGTGTGAAAAAACTTAATTTACCAAGATATAATGCTTGGTTCTGTCCTGTTATGGTGAGTCAATGAATTTTTTTAAAGATGTTGTACAATAATATATTTATAAATAAAGTTAAAATTATAATGATTAAGATGACAACAATTCGAAGTTGCCAACTAGGGCTCCCTGGATGATTGAACCATACCTGAAATCTCATCCCCAATTTTTTCAGTAGAATAAATTAGCATTTTAGACATAGGATACTATTTCTTTTATAAATCAGTATGTGAATCCAAAGCAGGCAAAATTCTTGGGAACATATCTTATTGAAGTCCTATACTCATTCAGCAAGCAACATTTTTTCTTTCTCTCTTCTACTTTATTCTCTGTCAGTGTCATGGAAAGAAAAAAATCTTCTTTTTAGAATGATACAAAAGGTTATAGAAAGAATAAATGAACAATAAAAAGTTTGATATGTAATCTCAGAGTAGTGGTGAATGCCCTTAACTATTCATATTACATAGATGACCTATGACTTAGATTATGACCTCTGAAGCAATGAAATTCCTGAACATTTGAAATACTAATTTTTTTCTGTGTCTTACTGCTCCAACAGCATTATAGTGTTCCTAATGGCATCTTTGTCTTCTGAGGTGCACAGTGTGACATACAGAATATATTCAGTAATTGTTTAGTTTCTGACAAATTCTTTTCATTCATGTGTGGAAGCACTGTCTCTGAACTCTTAAGGATTTAAAGAGGCTTAAGACAGAGCCGTTGCCCCTTAGCTATTGCATTTGTCTCAAAGTAGAATTGAGAAACACATGTGATATCAGGTCACACAGTACTTCTTTATCCTGAAAAGAAAATGTGAAGGACATTCATCACAGCCAAAATATTTGAGATATCATCACAGTCCTAGTAAAACTGCATTTGTGCCATATGTAGTGAGGTTTAAAGTTCATATAAACTGCAGTGCATTCATGTGCCCACAGTGTTTGAGGAAACAGTTGACAATATGCTCCACTTTGGAATTTCTGTAAGAACTGGATTTTTTTCAGACATACACAGGACTAACGTTTTTCATTGACTCTCACTATTAGACCCATGTTACAGCATCAACGCAACTCACTGAAACAGCCTAAAGGAACAGCAGGAAAGAAGCTTCCAGGGGTTTGATGCATCTTATCTACAGCAGGTTTCCCATTTTAGGAGCCATGAAGAAAGACAAGAGCTGTTTGGGGAATTGTGATCTTTACTGTTGATATAGAGCTAGGGTGCAGTTTGTTGAGTAAATCTTGGGAGCATTATGGATCCCTTTTCAAATTTGCTGGAATTTTTTGTTTCCTTTCTAATCTTATTGGGTTGTGTAATGATAACTTTCAAATGAATCTTTATAATACAGGGACATGTCCTACAAATTTAATAATGGTCACCATGAACAGCAGTATGCAATAAGGTTTCCTCAGCAGGGACATATTCTTTCTGGAAGGGAAATTTAATTATCTAGCTTGACTACTGTGTAATTCAAGTGCCAGCTACTGCAACTCTTTTATGCTACACAATGGTGTTAGTTGCAGTCAGAAGAGTGGTGGTTTTCACCTCATAGGCAAACTCAGGACACTGAACTGCCCAATCCTTTGCTAGCACTTGACGTTTGAATCAATGTCCAGCTCCGTAGGCATGCCTCCCCAACAAATGGGTTTTATTAAATAAGAGGTAGAGATTTTAACTCTATAGTTATATGCCATCTTCTTTTCCTTCTACTGTTTGATAGATACAGGGGTCAGAAAGGGAAAACACCACAGAGTTAGGCAATTTGACATAGAGGGAAGACAGGTTTACCACAAAAACTCCCTACGGATGCCCAAAGCAATTACAGAAGTACTTTCAGTTTGTGGGAGAAAAATACTAAATGAATGCCAGGCTGTGTTGGTAATCATGCTGGTATTCTGAAGAGTATAATTAAGCTGGTGGAAGAGAGGGGATTCGATGGGAAGAGTTGATTGGGTGAAAAGGAGTTTGCAAAACTGAAAAGAAGCTCTGCTCAGGTCACGGCGACTGTCCCGGTGTCTGCTGGCTGGTCCTTGAAATGGTCTACTTTACTTGACCTTCTCCAGTGGTTGAGAGCAGGATTTGAAAGGAGATGTTAAGATATATAAGCTTGCCCAATCAACTGAAAACTCCTTAGCATGTTTCTAAGATCCCTAGTTGTTACAGAAAAGGATGTACATACTTATGCAATAGATAGTAGAAAGCTACAATAAACTCAGTTCTAGAAAACACAGACTCTAGAAATGCTGATTGGGTTTTGTGATCTCTTGTCTGGGCTGTCTTAGCCAAGACATTCATGAAAGGAGATAGAAATGTGGTTTTGTGATGGCCTCTGTAAGGGCTAACCAGGATGCCATGTTGCTTATATAGTATATTAAACTTGAAAGCAACGTAGTATTTACAGATTTCTAATATGTGACAATATTTCATTATTAAATAAGGAGGGACTGGTACTCAGCGTGGTTTTAAAGGCTCCTGACTCCCACTCCTCACAGAACACATAGAATTCTACACTCTTGCTGAGGAGGGGAATAGTGCTATTTTATCTTGGCATTTTTTGCGCATGAATGTCACTTTCCTCCATACAAACCAATGCTTCACGGCATGCCATTTCTTGTAATTTGTGACTGCCTATGGCTGATGAAGCAAGACATGGGGATATGTATATTTGATACAATGTTTTATTTTGTCAGTGTTATATGATGACAGTACTTTTCTATAAAGTGCTTAGCAATTCGAGGGATAGTTTGGTTTAAGTCACTTGGATCTAGGATCTAGGCAGCTGCTTTCCTGAGCATTTTGATAAGGACAGCCCTTGCAGTCAGTCTAGAATGCCAATCTGGTTATACTCTTTTCTGCTTAAATCCCTCATTGTAAGAAGGCATAGCATGAGCAGATAACAGAGTTTGTGTAAGCTCAAAGAATCCAATTTCATAACAGAATATATTTCTAAGACATAGTAAGTTCTTATATGGAACTGTTCGTTTGTGATTCAATGAGGGGCTGTTTTGGGGTTTTTTGTTTTGTAAATACTAATAAACTTATACAAAGAACCATCATTGTAAGAGACCATGCTTAGAAGGTCAAGTCCAGCTCACATTTGCATTGTGCACAGCTCACAAGGAGAGTCCCTGGGTGCTCTAGTCACCCCCTGCTTTTTATAGTTTTGGCTTGTTAAAGTTTTTGTAGTTCTTCAAGAAAACATTTCTATAGTTGCCTTTACATGTGCTGTGGCCCTTGTCAGTGGTGCTCCAGATGGTTTACCCCTGTGGGAAAATGTCCACTTGTTCTCCACGGGCGAGTTCAACAGATACATACTGTGAAGGCCTATCATATGATGTGTACCTGAGCTGCTTCTTGCAGGTGGTTTACTTGCCTCCTCTGTGCCTTTGAATACTTTCTCTTATGACTTAATTATTTTTGTTTAGTTGAAGAATCTCTTGTTTGAAGATGAAATTAAGAGGATGACTTTTCCTATAATTAAGGTAAAGAACACAGACTCAAACAACTATCCAAACAGAAAGCAAGCTACTTGTACTTCTGAAATCTAGAGGCAGAGCAGTAGAGGGTAGCTATCCTTACCATTTCAGGATGGCTGCCCACTGACGTTGGACAGGGAGTCAGACAGGCAGGAGTGTCGGCCCTGCTAGCTCATTTTTGCCAGCACAACAGCCATAGTAAGGGAAAACAGTATGCCGTCCTTGTTTGCACGGTGACTTTTAGAAAAGGGACATAATCTGTACTAACAACTTAAAATTAACCCTATCAAAGAAATATGCTCTTTTTTATTCTATTTATTATTTTTAAATTTTTACATGTATGAATGTATTGCCCACATGTATGTAAGTGTACCCATGTCCTGCAATGCCCGCAGAGGTCAGAAGACTGCTTTGGATCCATCCCCTGGAACTGGAGTTACAGACAGTTGTTAGCTCCCATGTGAGTGCTAGGAATCAAACCTGGGTCATCTGAAGCCAGAAGTCTCTTAACCACTGAGCCATCTCTCCAGCACCTGAGACGTCTCAACCACTGAGCCATCTCTCCAGCACCTGATCATGGCTCTTGGGAACCTCAGTTTGGTACTTCATCCCAGAAAATAATGAATGATGACTATGGCTGTACTTGAGAAGGAACGTATTCAGGGACTGAGAGAAGATGCACATGCATCTTCATTGCACACAGTGAAGACTGGGAAGGGTTTGTGGCCTTGGGTGTGCTAGATACTCTTAGCACTAGGGGTGAGAAGGCAGGACGGTCTGTTAGGATAAGGGTGGAGCCAAACTTGTGCTTCCCCAGTGAAGGTGGAGAAACCATTTTGAATAAAATCGTGGGTGGCTTCTGACTGAGGGCACAGTTCCAGAGAGAGTCCAGAGACAGTTCCATCGGCACAGCTCCAGGAGAGAGATGGTTCTAAAGATACTCGGGAGAAGTAGTATCCTCCAAGTGCAGACCCGCTCTTAAAAACTAAATTTGAGAGTCAGGCTTTTTGTTCAAGCAACTGTAATGTTGGTGTAGTAATGCCACATTTGTTAAGCTGCTCCCGAAAGAGGACTGGAGGACTCTTTCTTCCCTGGGGCATAGTCTAACTGCTGCTTGTTTTACAATTAGAGAGGGTTGCCAGAGATAGGTCTGTGTACAGGTAATCCAGTGAAGATCTGTGCTCATGTGTGCCTATGTCTATACCTCTCTGGTGAATCAAACATAGCATTTGTCACTAAATTAAAATTATCTCATTCTAATGTAATTCAGTAATTTAAAAAATTTTTATTTTATGTGTATGTATGTATTGCCTGCATGTAGGTAAGTGCACCTGTGTCGTGCAATGCTGTGGAGATCAGAAGAGGCCGATGGATCCCTGGAACTAGAGTTACAGACAGTTGTTGGCTGCCATGTGGGTGCCAGATTTGAACTTGGGTCTTCTGCAAGAACAGCCAGTGTTCTTAACCACTGAGCCATCTCTCCAGCCCCATAATTCAATAATATTTATTCTGACAATGTAGAGCCCACAAACATGGAGCATTTTTTGGACTGCCTTGGCTCTTGAATTGGAATTTTCCTGGTGACAGCTACCAATGAAACTGTGTATCTTTATCTCAAATTATATTTTTTAATTACATTATTTTTATGTGTATGAGTGTACTGTCTGCATTTATGTTAGTGTACCCCTGTCATGCAATGCCTATGGAGACCAGAAGAAGATTTTGGATTCCCCCCAAACTGAAGTTAAAGATACTTAGCCACTGTGTAGGTGCTGTGAATTGAAACCAGGTCCTCTGCAAGAGCAGCCGATGTTCTTAACCACTGAGCGATCTCTCCTGCCCCGCTCAAATTAGATTCTAACTTTTAGTTTACTTCTCAAACTGAGCTGTAACAATGACATTTATTTTTACAATTCTGATGAATTGGCTGCATATTAAATTATGTATTTATTATATATTGTATATTATATATATATATATATAATTTTATATTATATTAAATTGTATATTTAATACAAGACTGGAGTTCATTAAGTCCCAGAGGACTAGGGAAGAGTTCTGGAAATCATACAACACCTCTAACGTTTTGTATGATTTTCTTGTGAAGGAGACCAGATTTGATTGGGGTTAAGTTTTCTGCAGTGGGGTGAAGTCACCTCAGAAGTGAAACACTGAGAGAATGTGTGTTTTTTGACCTCCAAGCTCTTATGCATAGTTGTTTTACTCCCGAATTTCTGTGGTAAAACTGAAGAACTAAGTGTATCCAGCCAATTTTTTAAAATAATGATGGATTTATGCATTAAGCAATGACAGGCCTGAAATTGTTTTATTTTCCTGTGAATTATTCAAGATGAGGATTCCAAGTTCACCTACTTGAAAATGTACAATGGAGGAAACTTTCCTGAAATTTGACCTTGGGAACTGAGAGCAATTAAGAAGTCTGCCTTCTGTCTTCAGTTACCTCTCTGGTTAGAAAAAATATAGCTGTTCATCTCTGCTTCACAAGACTTTAAAGAATGGTTCCTCCGATTAACCCACACCGCAGTTAAATGGCCCTTTGTGTAGTGTGCGCATGTGATCACTGATGGTGGCAATGAGAAAGAATCTTTCTATAACATCTATAATTTGTATAATATATAGGTATAGAAAAGCTGAAAATTTATGCAGTGATTCCCATATGTAAATCAAGTCAGGTCAGTTATACTCCATTGCGTGTGTGTGTGTGTGTGTGTGTGTGTGTGTGTGTGTGTTTTCACTTAAGATTATAATTGCTATGTCTTAGTCCCATTTTTCTCTGTAAGCATACTTTTGGAGCATTCCATCCACTTTCAAGATTTTATCTACTAACTGTGAAGACAATTACCAAACGTTGGTGCTCCAGATGTCCCTTTTAAATTTATCTCTTGATATTTATTTTCTTGACAGATCTACTTGAATATCTTACAAAACCTCTATCTGAAAGGTACAAATGTATTTTTCTTATTTCCCTGATCTCACTTCAGTGAGCTTTCCTTGAAGGGCTTAAAGAAATAGGCCAAACAGCAGCTTCAATAGCTACCAATAAAAGGAAGACTCCTGCACGACTTCCCTGGCATTACTAACCTGACCAGCCCAATCTGATGTTCTCTCAGCCACCCATTGTTTTATCATCTCTTTCTACTGCATGTTGTCAGGTCTCTACTGCACAGAAGTTTCTCAAGGAACAAATGTATCCAAGTGAATTTTCAATATGAGTGTCCAAGTCAAGGTTGTCTAGAGGAACAGAACCAATAGATTGAATATATATTAAAAGAGGATTGATTAGAATCCTCTAATCAGTTGATTAGCTTACACAGTCCTGTCAATAGTCCAACAATGGCTGCCTCACACCTGGGGGAATGAGAACCCAGTAATTGTTCAGCTTGTGATGCTGTGAGCCTCAGAAATCCCAAACTGGAACAAGGCATGGAGGATTCCTGGAGAGGCACTAGCCTTCATTCCACATTGGAAGCCCAAGGAAGCTGGTTCTCCTATCAGTAAGGAATCAAGTGGTGACAACAGCAGGGTACACAAACATACCAGTGAGCGTGAAGCCCAAAAGCTTTCTTTCTTCAAGGTCCTTTTATCTGGACCCCAACCAGGAGCTGTCCACATTTAGGGTGGGTCCTCCTGTATCAACTAGAGCAGTCAAAGCAATCCCCAGACATGCTTACAGGCCAAATTGATGCAGTCCTTAACGCAGAGTCTCCCAGGTGAGTCTACCGGGTGTGAAGATTAAAGCTGATCATCACAACGAGTGACTTTGTTAGGTGATAGTCCGTAGGTAATGGGCTTTCTCTTCTTTTTACTCGTAGCTTGCTCTTCTTCCCAGAACCCAACTCATACACTTTTAAGTTCAGTGTAAATATAATCGCTGATGCTCGGATTGTGAAAATAAATCATTCTTCTCACTAAATGAGGACCCTTGCCTGAACAAACTATTAGTCCATTCAGCGCAGAGTGAATGGGTTGTTAGAAGATAGGGCCTACCAGGAGGGTATGTCACGGGGCACACCTGTGAAGGCTGGGTCTTGTCCTCATTCTCTGGATCTCAGCTACCACGAAGTGAGCATTTTCCCTCCACCATGCTTCACCATGGCGTTCTGCCTTGAAACAGGTGGGGACAGTGGACCATGCAGAAACCTTTGAAATCATTAGCTACAATGAACTTTTCTTTCTAACTTGTTTTGCTACTGATTTTGTCACAGTGACAAAAAGCTACTAGCACAGACACTATGAAAGTCAGTTCCCAGCCCCCTACCCTGTTTTTATTAATGCTAAAAAAAATTTTATGTGTATGAGTATATTGCCCTCATATAAGTGCACCTGTGTCGTGTAATGCCTGTAGAGGTCAGGGGAAGGCATGTGATCCCCTGGAACTGTAGTTATGGATAGTTACTAACCATTGTGTGGGTGCTGGGAATCAAATCTGGGTCTTCTGCAAGAGCAGTCAGTGCTCTCAACTGCTGAGCCATCTCTACAGCCCCCTTTCCAATGACTTTTTTTTAATGGATTCTTTAGTGATTTCACAGAATGCATTTGGATCAGATTCAGACCTTCTCCCTGGATTTTAATAGAATATCTCATAATAATAATGTTGTGGGCAATATGTTTAGATAAAATGCCTCTTCCACTCATTCTAGCTATAGATATTTGTGTCAGGTACTAGAAATATAACACAAATTAAAATAATAGAAAAAAATTCTTTCTCTTGTGGAATGACATTTTGTAAGGAAGATAGATATTTAAAAAAATCACAAAGAAAATTATAAATCATGTTAAATAGTGGTCAGAGCTGTATTGTGAAATACAACAGGCAAAGGTATCAAGAAATACGCTGGAAATACAATACTGGGAGTTTCACTTAGAGTGATGTTGGACAGAGATTGGAGTACGGTGACGGAGAAAGCCAAGAAAGGTGCTAGCACTGCTTAGGAGCACATTGGCCAGCACTGCTAAATAATATAAAATATAAAATATAAAACTGTCCAAATGCCTTCATTTTTTAATTGATTGCAGGTGACAATATGTTAACTGATAGAGGAGGAATAATGCTTGGTGATAATTTTCTAAAGTGCTGTTTTTCTTTTTTCATATTATTAACATATTTAGTACTTAATTAAACTGATTTATTTTAAATCGGTAATTCGAAGACACAAATTATATTTGGTAAGTGTTGGAAGATATGAACATCAATTCAGTCATCCTCACTCAGTTCTGCAGTGACCCATGTGCCTTTCCTTGAGGTGTCCTTCTGCTTTAATGGAACCTGTGACTGTCTCCAGGGTATAAATATGTGAGTATATCCGAGAGGTTCCTCGATTCAATTGCTGTGTTTAAGAGTACAAGTGAATTTAAAACTGTTAAAGATAATACCAAATTATTGTTTACTGATGTTGGACCAGTTCATATTTTCATTACCAATACATGAAACTGCCTTTCTCTATATACTCAAAAATAAAAGTACCATAGTTAGTCTAAACTTTCTATACTGATAATCACATTAAGTTAATATTTTACTTACTCATTATTGTTTATTGTTATCTTATTAGAAAACAGCTTTCAAGATTATTTTTAAAAAGTGGAAGTTTGTCAGGAAAAATTGAAATGCAAAAATTATCATCTTGAAGTCTAGTCTGAATATTTGCAGTATAAAAGGTCATCAGCACAGTTACTAGTATTGAACAAGGGAAAAATTTAAATTTATACAATTGGTAGTCTCAGACATAAATTATTTCTTTCTAGGTATTTCAAATACCATACTGTTTCAGGTTTTTAACAGTTCAGCAAGAGCATTTTAAAATTCCTTATTTCACAACACAGACATGTGCACACACACACAGTGAGAAAGAAAAAGGAAAAATGATTTTTTGCTATGTTTTTATTGTATGTGTGTGTCTGTGCATGTGTGTCTGTGCGTGTGCGTGTGTCTGTGTGTGTGTCTGTGTGTCTGTGTGTGTGTCTGTGCGTGTGTGTGTGTGTGCGTCTGTGTCTGTGTGCATGCAGGCCTATGGCAGAGACACATGGACACTAGAGCAAAACTTGTAGAAATTTATTTTCTTCCACCTTTTAGGTCCTAGTGATCAAATTCAGGTTGTCAGGTTTGGTGGCAGGCCCTTTTACTGAGCCATCTTGCTGGTCACAGTTTAAAAAATTACTTTATTTTTTCACACAATAAATTTTGATCATATTTAAATCCTTTCTCAGCCCGATTTTATGTACACACACACACACACACACACACACACACATCTATAATATGCCTATAGAATCAAATTTGTGTCCTTGAATTTCCTTCAGTGTAGATCTATCCACTGGAGGCTGGTTAACCTACCAAGAGTCATACCCTTAAAAGAGCATGGCTCCCCCCTCCCCAGCTGTTGGTTGGCAATAGCTCCTTTCTTACCCACTTCCCCATGGCGATGCTGGGATGGTCTGGCTTGCCCTTCCTTGGTACTTTGTGTGTGCTGTCACCATCGCTGTGCTTTCATATGAGTAACTTCCCAGACGTCTGAGAAACTGTCTCCAAGTGGTCATCCACCACCTCATCTTGTCACAATCTTTCTGCCACCTCTTCTGCAGTGCTCGCAGACTTCTGGAGGCAAAAGTTTGATAGAGATGTCCAATTCAGGGACAATACTTATTCTTTTTCTGTGTTAATCACCATCTGCTACATAGGGAAGCGTCTCCGATGAGAGTTGAGAGATTGGTATAACAATAAGTCATTAGGAGTCTCTTTAATAATATATATATATCTGAATAGTATTAGGCTGTCCCCATGGCCTATTGTCTGTCTAGTCATGTGTTCCTAGGTCTAATATCAAGGTCAACTATGCGGTCTGTTTTAAATCCAATTAGAAACTGATTGGTTACTCCCATAATATTAATGTCACTATTGCACCAGGGCCTTATCTTGCCAGGCCAGTTGTTGAAACACTCAGGAGTCACAGCTGGGTAAGGCAGGTGAATAACTTTTATTTCTTCTAGCAGCGTGCGTTGCACCATCTGGCACTATGAAAGCTACACATTAGAAATGAAGCTTTGAAAGTCAGTACCTGCTTGATTTCTTGTTTTTTCCTTTGGCTCATGTGTGAGGTGTCCTCAGCAATAGAGTGCTGTCATCAAGTTTTGGTGGGTGATTACCGACCAGGATCAGGGGCAGTGGCCAGTGTTATCTGAGAGTCTGTGGGACCCAGTTCAACAACTTCAAAAGAGGGAGTCCATTCCTGGCATTGGGCTTTTACTTTCCTATTTCTTGATGATTGATATTAATGAACATATGCTAATGACTCATGTTGGTATAAATAAATATTTCATAAATTTAAATGGTGTTGGACATTAAATCATATTTTGAGTACATGTTTCCCAGCAGGTGTTCTATTTTGGGAAGTCATGGGAACTTCAGAAGGCTGGGCCCTGATGGTAGGTATAGGTCACTAGAGGTGGGCCTATAAAGATTGCAGCCAGCCTCTCATTTCTGTCTCATGCTCTGTGATTTCTGGTTGACCACAAAGGAAGAGCTGCTGCTCTATACTCGTGGATGGACAGTGCCTGCTGCCATGCCTTCTCTGCAGTGATGGACTGAGAGACTCTGAAACCACGAGAGAAACCTTTCTTCCATTAATTGTTCTATCAAGGATTCTGTCACAGCCACGGAAAAGCAACTGACAGAGGAAGCTGATGGTGGAGATGTGGAGTCATTGCTGTGATTAGACCTAAACACGCAGTTCTTAGGCATATGGAATTGGTTTGTGGAAGTAGTTCGGAAGCTTGACGATGGGGGTTGGCAAATTCCAGTAGTGTTGCATCGCTCTACCTAGTGGGCGATGGGGGTGTAGAGGGTCAGAATGCTGGTAGAAGTCGGGACGGTAAGTGCTGTGCTGTGAGCATTCAGGTGGGAGCAAGGACTCTACTGGGAAAGGGGTAGAGGCCATTCATCTTACATAACCGTAAGTAAACTTGGTCTGTTTTGTCTGTGTCCTGAAAATTCGAGTGAGGCTGCATTTAAAAGAAATGGACTAATGTATTGAGTGTGGGAAACTTCACGGCGACATATCTTGGTCTTTGCTCTCTGTGTGTGGACAGGTTTGATGTGAGAACTGGAAGTGAAAAGCAGAGAAGAGAGGTGTGAAGCCTGCACTTTGGGATTCTGAGCATATTTGAGGTACTGGGCAGAGAGTACAAGCAGAGCAGAGATAGCTTTAAGGGGATTCGTGCAGCTAGAGAGACACTGTACTGACAACTACGCAGTGCCTGGTACGGTGCCTGGTGCGATACCTCTGCTGTTGAAGGCTCCAGGATGTAACATGCCAGCCTGTTTCAAAGAAGCAACACTTTATGTCAGAAGTGTGCACTGTTTTGTTAAGTTACAAGGGCCCACAGCTGAAAGATTGCCCTGTGTCTCAATAAATGCTTTGAACTTCGGACCTTTGAAAAATGTTGGAATTCAAGACCATGTGAACTCTTGAAACAAACTGCATTTTGCATTATCAGACAGCCATGAGCCTTCACTAGAATGTTATACTTTGAGTCTCAAATGTGCCCCACAGGCTCACTTTTTAAGCTCTTATACTTCATCAGGTGTGCTATTTGAGGAGCTCATGAAATCTTTTGGAGGTGAGGCCTCGCTGGCAGAAGTAGGTCTCTAGAGGCAGGCCCTAGTAGACTGTACTCTGCCCTCACTACAGTCCTAGCCCATCCTTCCTGAGCAGTCACTGAGTCAGAAGTGTGACCTCATTGCCAGTACCTTTTCATCGACGTACCGAGGTCCTCTGAAACCACAAGCACAAACATTTCTTCCATAAGTTGTTAGCTTTCTGTGATGAGAAAATAACCCATATGGATGGGAATTTTTCCTTTGTAAGCCAACTGAAAACATTTTAAACTTAAAATAACTGAGATCAGATAAAAGAAGCTAATGGCTCAATTTAATAGTTACTAAGTGCTGCCCACACACTTGGCCATTGCTTCGTAGTATTCATGGCTTCTCTTTGTAAGGTCAGGAGGTAGAGAGTCCAAGACTCCCTCAAGATTTAATTCTGCACTATAGCTTGTCAGAAAAGCAGTTTGACAAGAGAACAAAATTTCAGAGAGAATGCCATTTTCTTGAAAAAAATTTTTATATTTATATTATATTTAATACAGATGCTTCAAAACTGGGGTGGTGGTCCACAGAAGGAAAACCACTCCAGTTCAAGGGATTCTCACTTGAGCTGTTAAAACTCTGTAGGACTGCAAGACCTTGTATAGACTAGGTGATTAATAAATACAACTTATTCTCTGCATCTTTGTTTTCTCATCAATGCATTGAACAAAGCAAGAATTAAAAATACCGAAATGTATCTATACTGAACATGAGTCCATTTTTTGTTATTTCCTTAAACAATATAGCAGTAACTTATACACTGTTTGTATTCAATTAGTATTATGAGTAAAGTAGGTGATTTAAACTGTGTAAGGAAATGTGCATAGGCAATGCACAAATACATGTTTTACAAGGGGCTTAAGCATCTGTGGAATTACAGCCAATGGAGCAATGTCTTGAAGTAAATTTGCTCTGGATACTGGGGACAACTGTATTTGTTCAATAAATGAAGAAACTAAACATGAAAATAGAGGCATGTGGAGCATCATAAACAAACTACTTAACTACTCTAACCTTCAATTTTCTTATGTATAAATATGGATAAGACTCTATTTTGTATAAGATTATTGTGAGGATTATCTAACATAAGCCAGGTAAAATACTTCATACCTTGTAAAGCACAGAGTAAAATCTCAGGTAGTATTAACTGTTACAGAATATTTCTTATAGTGACCACAAGAATTTGTAATTTTTATGAGTAAAGCTTCAATTGACAGCATAATGGGAAAAATAGCATTATATTTGATAATTTAGTGCTTTGTAGTAAAATTTTTCTTTGGAGATGAACATTTCTCTAAAAGCCATTTCCAAATTAGCAACATTGAATTCTGAAAGTGCAGTTAGTCCCGACTAGTTTATCTACACACATCTCATTAGTCTCTGAAGAAGCTACAGTAGCAAGTAGATTTCACTCAAAACTGACTGGAAATTTTATTTATTGCCATGTCCACACACTCTTAAATTATGCCTATAATTTATTTTACTCATCCTTCCAGGCAACCTTGCAAAAATAAAAAATATGATAATATGAAATCCCATAACTACCTGATAATGAACTTACAGTTAACAATGGTGTATGAAGAAAACGAAACCTGTGTATCACAGAAAAGCCCAAATGCTCTGTGTGTCAAAACGCCCTATGTGATGATGTCATTCAGCTCAAACAGGTATTTGGAAGGTCAGGACTCTGCAATGGGTTAGCTATTGAATCTCAGCTGGGGTGCTTATCTTATTTCAAGGATTTTCATATCCTATTATGTCAGAATGTGGCTAATGAATGAAAATGACAGTGTTTGTGTATATATCACAGAAGGAAATACTAGTGATTATTGATTATAGCAACTACTGTAAATCAACAAAGTTAAAATCTCTTACCTTACACTTGTGTGCCCTTAACATTTTTTCTTCAGCTAGCCAGAGAGCAAGTTCTTTTAATATTATTTATTTTTCACTTAGCTCTGTAACGATGATCCCTTTCTATTTTATAATATTCTGTTATAGTCATGTTAAATTTATATTGCTTTATTATTCAAATTCTGTAAATTCCATTAATTCCTCTCCTTCAATAAATTTCTCTCTCTCTCAATTCCCTGACTCCTACATCATGCTGCTGCTTTTTCTCCCCAGTCTTTCCCTCTCTATATAAATATATCTTGTCCTTGGGTAGTAACTAGATATGTGATGATTGCCCACTATTACATCCTCTTTGATATACTTTCCTAATTGAATCCATTCATTATCACCTTTTACACTTTACTAGCTTGTTAAAACAAAATAATTATTTTTCAAACAACAGGTTGAGCATGTTTACAGAAAGATAAGAAACAAGTGTTCCATATTATATTCACCTAGAAATACAGCAAACCACAGTAAAGAATAAAAACTTCTCAGATTTGAAATGTATCTTAACTGAGCCCTGCAGAAGTGCTATGGAGCCCAAGCTATTTTTCTTAAAAAGAGTAAAGTGCACACATCATTGAACTCCAGATTTGGGGAGAAAGTTCTGGCCCACTGCTCTTCAGCACTTGAATCAGCTTAAAGGGAATTGTCTACTGTGCTTGATGGTTTGGCAGACCTGGAAGCTGCTGGCTGTTCTCGTCTCAATGGGGTGGAACAGCATAGGCTAACACTGATTCACGATCCACTTACTGAAGAAAGTTTTTACCTGGGGACTTATCACTTCCTCTAACATTGGGCCCTGACTTGTGACTGGGAATAATTATACAGAACATTCCCAGGTGAAAACTTTTTCCCTAGGCTTCCAGTAAGAGTAGCTGGCTATTAATGTGTGAAAAGCTAGCATCACAAATAAACCAGTAATTCTGAATTATTTTCATATTTTCACTTTTTAAAAATATTTTTTCTTTTTTTGATGTAATCATAATTCACCTTTTATTTTTTTATTTTTATTTAAAAAAATTTTAATAACTATGTGATTAGAAGAAGCATTTCACTACAGCTTTAACATATTCAGTGACATACTCCAGAGCAAGAATACGTCTCTTTCACAAGTGGGCGCAAGTTTCTAGGTTCACAGTTGAATTAATAACTCTATTTGACAACCCACCAGCCTTTCTCCTGCATAAATCCATCAACACCCACCATGCCCTGACTCTCCCAGTCTCATTTACCCTCCCATCTTCCCTGCCCATGTGTCATCCTAACCTGGCTACTGTCCCATTCCTTGTCTTGGCACCCCAGACACCGGGGAAACCACCACTGCTTCCTGATCCTTTGCATCCAGACCAACCCAGTTCCTTCTTATGGTCCCCAGGAGCCCTCTGGTCCTGGTCCCACCCTCACCTCCCTCTGCTTCCTTGGGTTGCACAACACATCAGCTTCTTTCCTGGACACCGGGGCTGACTTCTCCACAGGAACCACCACTGCTTCTTGACCCTTTGCATCCAGACCAACCCAGTATGTCCCTGAAGTCCCCAGGAGCCCTTGGGGCCTCTTCCCACCCCCACCTCCCTTTGCATTTCTGGGTGGCATGGCCACGAGCTGCCCAAGACCAGCATCTTTCCTGGACCCTGCTCCGAGGCCAGTGCAGCCCCCAAATTTTTGAGAACAACATCTTTCCTGGAGGGATGCAGAACTTAGGAGAAAGCCAGAGAGCATCTGATCCTCATCTGACTTGGGCCTCCGTGGAAACTCCTGAAGACAAAAGCAATCTGGCCACTCCAATATAAAATCAAAATGGAGAGCCAGAAGCTTAGACAAACCAGTTTTCATGCCCAAAAAGTAAACTACAAAGATACCACAAAGTTAATTAAAAGAAGCAGACCTAAACTTGAAGGCTTGAGTCTCACACAAGAATAAGAAACTACAAAAAAAAATTCACATGTCAAAATCACAGAGAAAAAATAATAACATGAAAAACCAAAATAACATATCCCCAACAAAAACCAATAGTCCTCTAGAGAAGTATAATGAGAACCCCCTAGAAATAATGCAGGACATGGAACTCAAAAGAACACTTATAAACATGATAAAAAAATTCAGTGAATTTACAGAACACACAAAGAAAGAAATCAAAGAACTGAAGGAAGATAGGGATAAACTTCTGAGTGAATTCAGAAAAGAGTTAGAAATATTAAAGAATACTCAGGCTGAAATGATGAAGGATGTGAAATACTCATAAGCCAATTAGAAATGACAGGAGAAAGCCTCACCAATAGGATGAATAAACTGGAAAACAGAATATCAAGAATGTAAGATAAAATGGACAAACTAGACCACTTAAGCAAAGATTATGAAATATTTAAGAAATCACAAGAATGGAATATGCAGGAATTGTGTGACATCATAAAAAGATCAAACTTATGAATCATAGGCATACAGGAAGGAGAAGAATCCCAAGATAATGGCATGGACCAGATCTTCAACAGAATCATGGAAGAAAATTTCCCAAAATTAAAGAAAGATATGCCCATACACATACAGGAAGCATACAGAACACCAAACAGACAGGACCAGAAAAGAAACTCTCCATGGCACATCACAGTAAAAGCACTAAATGTACAGAACAAAGTCTAATGAAAGCTGCAAAAGAGAAAAAACAAGTCACATATAAAGGAGAACCCATTAGGATTAGGGCTGACTTTTCAGTGCAAACTATGAAAGCCAGAAGAGCCTGGACCAAAGTATTCCCAGTTTTAAATGACCACAGATGCCAACCCAGATTACTATACCCAGCCAAAATGTCTATTATAGTTGAAGGGGAAAGGAAAATCTTCCATGACATAAACAGGCTGGAGGAATTCATATCCACAACACTAGCCCTTCAGAGAGTTCTGGAAGCAATACAAAGAGCGGAAGAAAGGAATGACTAAACTCAAGGGGTTGCAGAAAGAAATTCAATGAAGTTGTAACTGTGGAAAGTACAGCTATATCAAGAATGTAAACAGAAATAAAAATGACAGGATTCAATATTCATCTTTCATTAATAACTTTAAGTATTAACGGACTGAACTCCACAGTCAAAAGACACAGGCTAGGTGAATGGGTTAAGAAACAAAACCCATCTTTTTGTTGTCTGCAAGAAACCCACCTCACTTTCAAGGACAGACACTATCTTAAAGTGAAAGGATGGAAAAAAAATATACCAAGCAAATGATACCAAGAAAAAAGGTATACCAATTCTAATATCTGACAAAATAGACTTTAAAAACTAAAACTAATCAGAAGAGATAAAGAGGGCCACTTCATTTTCATCAAAGGAACAATAAATCAAGAAGATATTAAAATCAGGAACATATATTCACCAAACTCTGGTGCACCCAACTTCATAAAAACAATACTACAGGACTTTAAGACCCAGATTAATCCCAACTCATTAATATTAAGGGACTTCAATACCCCACGGCCTCCATTAGATAGTTCAACAGGGCAGAGAGTTAACAGAGAGACATATGAATTAAACGTTACCATATATCAAATGGACTTAACAGACATCTACCAAGTATTCCACCCAAGCACCAAAGGACATACTTTATAATCAGCACCCCATGGGACCTTCTCCAAAATCAACCATATACTGGGGCACAGAAAAAACCTCAACAAATACAAAAATATTGAAACAATTCCATGCATTCTATAAGACCACAATGCAATAAAGCTTACAATCAACACTGGAAGAAGCCCTAATCACCACATGTACAATGGAAATTAAATAACACACTCCTGAATGATGAATTGGTGAAAAGAGAAATTAATAAAGAAATAAAAGTATTCATGGAACTAAATGAAAAGGAAAATACAACACAACAAAACATCTGGGACATGCTGAAAGCAGTCCTTAGAGGGAAGTGCCTACATCAAAAAATTGGGAAGAACACAAATAAATGACATAACACTGCAACTCAAAACCCTTGAAAAGCAACAGCAATCGAAACCCAAACCCAGCAGACACGAAGAAATAAAAATCAGGGCAGAAATTAATTAAATTGAAACAAAGAAAATAATGCAAATAATCAATATATCCAAGAGCTAGTGCTTTGAAAAGATAAACAAGATTGACAGACCAATAGCCCAGTTAAAAAAGAAAAAGAAAGAGTACTCCAAATCCACAAAATCAGAGATGAAAGGGGAACATCACAAAAGTAACCAGAAAGATACAGAACATTACTTTAAAAACATATATGCTACTAAATTTGAAAACCTAAAAGGAATGGATGGATCTCTAAAGGCATGGGAACCACCAAATCTAAACCAAGAAGAGATTAAGAGCTTAAACAGACCCATAACACAAAAAATTAAGAGGGTTCAAAAAAATCAGCTCGACTAAAAAAAGCCCAGGACCAGATGGATTTACAGCAGAATTCTATCAGACATTTAAGTTTAAAGAAGGCCTATATCCAATGCTACTTAATTTATTCCAAAAGATAGAAATGGGGGGTAGAACTTCCAAATTCCTTCTATGAAGCCAGCATCACTCTTAATTCCAAAGCCAGGTAAAGATATAACCAAAATGAAAATTACAGACCCATATCCTTTATGAATATAGATGCAAAAATTCTCAACAAAATACTTTTGCAAACAACATATAGACACACATCAAAAATATCATCCACCATGATCAAGTCAGCTTTATCCAGTCATGGATGGTTCAATATACATAAGTCAATAAACATCTTAAATCATATAAATGTGCTCAAAGACAAGAACCACACGGTCATCTCAATATATGCAGAGAAGGCCTTTGACAAAATTCAACATGCATTTATGTTCAAAGTCCAGAGGGAATTGGACTGGAGGGAACGTACTTCAACATAATTAAAGCCATATATAACAAACCCACAGCCAACATCATTCTAAATGGAGAAAAACTGGAAGCATTCCCATTGAAATCAGGAACCAGACAAGGCTATCCACTAGCTTCACTTCTCTTTAATGTAGTGCTTGAAAGTCTTGAAAGAGCAATAAGATAAGAGCAGGAAATTAAAGGTGTAATAATTGGAAAAGAAGAGATCAAATTATTCCTTTTTACAGATGATATGATATTATGTCTAAGAGACACCAAAAATTCCACGAGAAAACTCCTAGAAATTATTAACAAGTTTACAAAATTAACCTACAAAAGTCTGTAGCTTTTCTCTC
>NW_008334003.1:3699797-3707114 GCF_000622305.1 Nannospalax galili
ACCTCTACAGTGAAAAATTTAAATCTTAAAAGCAAGAGATTGAGGATGACATCAGGAGATGGAAGGACCTCCCATGCTCATGAATTGGAAAAAATAATATTGTTGAAAATGACCATAGTACCAAAAGTCATCTATACATTCGACGCAATGCCAGTCAAAATCCACATGACATTTTTTCACAGAATTGGAAAAAACCATCCTAAGATTCATACGGAAGCACAAAAGACCTCGGATAGCCAAAACAACCCTGAGCAGTAAGAGCAATGCCGGGAGGATTACTATACCAGATTTTAAAGCTGTATTACAGAGCTATAGTCATAAAAACAACATGGTACTAGCACAAAAACAATCCCGTAGATCAATGGAACAAAATTGAAGACCCAAATCTGAGTAAATACAATTTCAGCCACCTGATATTTGACAAAGGGCCAAGAGTAGTCACTGGAGGAAAGACAGCATGTTCAGCAAACGGTGCTGTAGCAAATGGTGCTGGCAAAACTGGATCTCCACTTGTAGAAGAATGAAACTAAACCCCTATCTTTCACCCTGCACAAAAATCAATTCCAAATGTCTCAAAGACCTCAATGTAAAGCCTGAAACTCTGAAACTCTTAGAAGAAAACATTGGGAAAGACCTACAAGATATAGGTGTAGGAAAGGACTTTCTAAACCGGACACCAATAGCCCAGGAAACAAGGGCAAGAATTAACAAGTGGGACCTCATTAAACTAAAAAGCTTCTGTACATCAAAGGAGACAACCAGGGAAGTGAAGAGAAACCCACAAAATGGGAGAAAACTTCACCAGTGACACATCTGATAGAGGTTTAATATTCAGAATATATAATGAACTCAAAAAACAGAGAATCAAGACAAGAAGTAACCCAGTTAAAAGATGGGCTAAGGAGTTGAACAGAGAGTTCTCAAATGAAGAAGTAAGGATGGCTATGAAACATCTTAAAAGATGTTCAACATCACTAATAATTAGGGAATGCAAATTAAAACCACTTTAAGATTTCATTTTACCCCAGTCAGACTGGCTAAGATCAAGAGAACAAATGATACCAAATGTTGGAGAGGATGTGAGGAAAGGGGATCACTCATCCCCTGCTGGTGGGGCTGCAAACTTGTTCAAACCCTATGGAAATCAGTGTGGAGAACTCTTAAAAAACTACAAATGAACCTACCATTTGACCCAGTTATACCACTCCTTGGCATATACCCAAAGAACTCATCCTATAGCAGAGACACTTGTACATCCATGTTTTTTGCTGCTCTTTTCACAATAGCTAAAAGATGGAAGCAACCTAGGTGTCCCTCAATTGACAAGTGGATAATGAAAATGTGGTTCATTTATACGATGGAGTTTTACTCAGCAATAAAGAAAGCTAAAATCATGAAATTTGCAGGTAAATTGATAGAACTAGAAGCTGTTATACTAAGTGAAGTAACACACACCCAGAAAAGAAATCTCCGTATGTTCTTCCTCATATGTGGATCCTAGAACCAAACCCCGGTAAGTGAGTATGTGTCCAGACATAACTACAGGAACCAGGATAATGGAAAGGAAACAGGGAGGTAAAGGAAAAGAAAGAACCTGAAAGAGAAGAACAGTAGGAAACAGGCCTTAATAATGGAGATATAGATAAAAATTGGGTTAGTTTAAGCAGGGGGGAGGGAAGGGTATACAAGGAACATAGGGTATAAGGGGAAAGAAGAACCTCAAGAGAGGTAGGATGGTAGGAGAAGGGTATAAGGGAGAAAATGGGGAAATTGGGGCACCTTAATTGGGAAAACTATGATGGAGGGGTGAGACAAGGCAAGAGATAAACAACACCTAGCTAGTTCTGAAAACCAGGGTGAACAATATTACTCCTACAACCTATTGACAAATTATACATAGCATGTGGTCATTGGCTGTAGCTGCTCTCCTCCGGCTATGGCCACTCTCCTCCTCTCTTAGTTCCTCCGAACAGTCGTCCTGTCCGAACCCCAGGGCTGGTGAGGAGACTGTGTCAGCCGAGCTGCATTCAGACACAGGAGACCAGGTTCAGTGACACAGATCTGGTTTATTGCAGGAAGGCACAAGCTTATATAGGGGTAGTGGTCCAATCACAGCACAGCAAGTAGTCTAAAGGTGAGGTATCCAAGGGTGGTGCACAGTACAGCAAGTAGTTTAAAGGTGAGGTATCCAAGGGTGGTGATTAGGGAGTGGTGAGCTCTAGGCATCAGTCTCATGATCTGCCAATGGGAACAAAATGTCACAAGGCATTCCTTGTGGCTCCAGCAGTCAGGCCATTGCCTCAGGCCTGCTGTATGGCTGTCAGTAAGACTTTCACCCTAGGCTCAAGTCTGTCTCCCACAACAGCAGATTAAGAAATATATGTCTAGGTAAGGTTTATCTGAGAATAACCGGTCTTTGCCCCAGATCTATCTACATGACACAGAGTAGTTAAAAATACCGGACTGGTGGAACTAACCTTGGATGTTTAACAGACATACTTTGAGGCCTATACTAATTTGGTCAGAGGGATATAAAGGACAGTTTTTGCTCCTTGCCCTCCTAGGTCAACTAGTTCCAGTGGATTATGAGCATCTCTCAATATAGCCTGTAATTGTGGTGGCTCCTCCAAGAAGGCCGAGGAGACCCCACCACATGGACTTGAACCAGTGTCCAGTCTATAAAGAGGAGGGTCAACACAGAAGAATCATTTCCTCCATCCTTCCAAGTGAAGCCAGCCATGGTCGAGCAGAACTTTTGACTTATCTTCACATAGGCAAAACTGGTAAAAGAAAGGTGCCAGGGGCTCCTCCTAAGCCCATGTGACCCCCGAGGAACAGATCCTCAAAAGACCTTAAGAACAAAAATGAATTGGTTTATCTGGGCCAACTGTATGGCCTTAAACCCCCAAAAGGAAAATATAACAAAAGATTAAAGGGGCCAATATAATTTTTTAAGAGTCCATATGTATAGCTAAAGGCTACATAACAAGCAACAATGCCACATAGGAGATACACTCTTTTGAGTTGTTGGCCAGGGTGGCCCAAGGGATGCCCAGATAGTAACCCAGCATAGAACTTGGAAAATCTTAACTAAAGGAATATTGACAACTGATTACTGTTAGATGAGGAACAGCTGATCCTCCTAAAACAAAGCCCTCTAGATAGGCTGACTAGATTCACCAGAATGACAAGTACTGGGGAATGGCTGAGTATGCTGACAACACAGCAGACAGTAGTAGGGATAATGGAGTATAAGGGCTCTAGTGGGGGAGGGAGGCTATGGGAGGGTGCCATCTGGGAAGTGGGTGTATAGATGAATAAGATGGTCTCAGATGTTAAAAAAATGAATTATATTTGAGGAGGAAGCAAAAAAAAATTATGTTATGTTAATTAGAGATGTTAAAAATTACCATTGAAATCTACCTGATGACTTCATAGAGATACATGGGTGCCAAGAATCCAAGTGCGATTGATTATGACTACTAACAATCAAATACATACAGATTAGAGACGTACACACCAACATCTCAGTGTTACTAGCGAAAACAATGAGTCTGTAAGAAACAGTATATTTTCAAATGAAATGGAGATCTTTTTTAAAGGTCAAAAACTCATTCAATTTTATATCTTACAGGGTTTATACAAAGTTCAATATTGTATAACTGTTTTAATTCAACAGTGAACCTAAAAATTTTACAGCCATTTTGAAAGAGATGTATCTTTGTTCTGGAAAGTGTTATTATGTTAAAGCTGTAATGAAATATTTCTTCTAAAATTTTTTTATAAGTATATACATATAAAAAAGGGTGGGTGAGTAGAAGAATTTTGACATTTCTGCAACAATTGTTTATATTTTCTATAGGTGGCACAATTATAGATTTGGGAAATATTGATAGGGTCTGTTATCCATCACCGAATAAAATGTTGGTTTTCAGTTTAAAAAATGAGTTTTTATGTATGAAACAGTATATTTTAAAAAGAAATGGAGATCTTTTTTAAAGGTTAAAACTTCATTCAAATTTATGTCTTATAGAATTTATATTGATTACAATAATGTATAACTATTAATTCTACTGTAAACCTAAAAATTCCCAGCCAATTTTGAAAGAGATGTATCTTTGCTCTTGAAATTGTTATTGAATATGTCAATGCTGTTTGAAATGCTTCTTCTAATTATGTGGTTATTAAATGAATAATTAAAAAAACCCTCTATTTGAAATGTTCTGACCTATGTGTTGCAAGTATCTTGGAAAACCTCTTTTCCAGGTTATTAAACTAAATGATCATTCAAGAAGTCTATAAAAACATGTTTGAGTTTCTATATTAGAGTATAGCTTATGAAAGCTTTTGTGTAGACACTCTTGTGAATTCCCACAAAAGGGATTCAACCTATGGATGTCCCTTACATTACAGAAGAGAAAACAGAGACCTCAGGAAGGGACTTGTTAATGTGGCTCAATTGGCCAGGAATCTCTGGCTCCAAGATTTAGAATTACTGTGGGGATGGATTCAGGCTGCTCCCTTGGAGGCTGCATGTTGCTTCTTTCATCAGAATCACTCTACCTTCCCATCCTGACTTACAGCTTAGCTGGAAAGGATCCGAAAGTCAAGCTTCATAGTCTTCTGCATGTCTACTCAAGCCAGTCACCCTGGAACTTCCTTTCTGTGTTATGTAAAATAATAGTTCGTGGGAATCACTGAGATGATTATCTGCCAGTAATGGACGGTTCCTGCTTGGCATCTCCCAGGGAATACGTGGGATGTTAGGATCTGTTTGATGAGTTCCATCAGGCTGTATGACATAATATGAGAGAAAGGGGAGAAGACTAGGAACACCAACCATGGATGAGCCAGGTGGCCTGCTCTGGATACTGTGTGATAGTTTCCATTTTTAATATGGAAACAAACTTGTGATTTTAAACTTATTTGGTGAAAAACGTCCTTCTGGAAACGTGAACTTTATTGCCTGTTCTTTATTTCCATGTGTTCCCCTCTTTTTGATTAGAGACAGAATAATTAGACTGCAAAAAAAATCACCTTTACCAAAAAATCTTTTAGAGGAATGCCAGTAATTTTACTTTTTTTGTTCCTGTTTATGGTTTGTAGGGTCAAGGTTTGTTTTTTCTTATCTTTTCCAAAGTTAACAATATCTATACTTAGTGAGTTTCTCCTGTTTCCTAACCCAAAGCTAGCTTCTCATCTAGACCCTCAGGGATGTTGCTTTAACTTTGTTTCCCTAACCGTGTGAGAAATTTTTCTCAATTCATGGTCTGGGAAGAATGAGAATACAGTAGAGGGATGGCAACATTAAAATGTATTAGATGTTCCCTGGTGCGATGGATCGTCACAGGGTGTAGGAGAGGTAAGTGAAACCTCACGTTTTTACCACATCTCCGTAGCTTAGAGATTCGATGTCTGCCTAGAGAAAATCTGAAAATCTATTTTCTTGTGAATTTCCATGGACACCTAGAAAAAGGCAGAAAATAACATTGGTACGGTGAAGGTACATACATTTATGTTGTTGGCACATAGTTTAAAAATAGAGCATTGCCAGACCCTGGAAAATGTCTGTTGTCTGTTTTACCTCTGCTGGTTTTCCTCCTGTCCACTTCTTAGTTTCCTTTAAATTTTGCTTCAGTTACATAGCTTATGATGAATGCTCTCAGCTCTCTGCCTGTCTCCCCCATTTACTTTATCAAGTTCTATAAGTTTTTAAAAATATTTTATTATTTTTATTTTATATGTATGAGTGTATTGCCTGCATAAGTGTACCTGTGTTAGCTGCCATGTGGGTGCTGGGATTCGAACCCAGGTCTTCTGCAAGAGTAGTCAGTGTTCTTAACTGCTGAGCCATCTCTCTAGCCCCAAGTTCTATAAGTTTTTTTAAACTTTTATTTATTACTTCTCTATTTTGTGCGTATGAGTGTATTGCCTCATATATGTAAGTGCAGCCATGTCATGAAAGAAGACAGTTGAAAGAAGAGGTTGAAAGAAGACATCAGATTCCCCTGGAATTAGAGTTACAGAAGTTGTTAGCTACCGTGTGGGTGCTGGGAATCAAACCTGGGTCCTCTGCAACAGCAGTCAGTGCTCTTAACTGCTGAGCCATCTCTCCAGCTTCTCAAGTTCTGTAAGTTTTAAATTACAAGAGCTCACAGTTACCCACTTATGTGGAGGGTTGTCCATTGTCTAATGGGACTCTCTTCCCAGGAGGTCAGGCCTCCTCTTACTCAGCTTTGGTATTTATTGGCTTTGACACAAAAGGCCTGTTCCCTCACTGAGGTGGAACTGTTCTCTGCTGCCTCACCATGGGAACAGAGAGCAGGCTGCAGCTGAGACCTTATGGAAGGCTTCTCTTTCCTACCATTTCCTGCTTCCTTTACTACCCTTCTGACAGCACTTGTGTGAAAATCTCTTGAAGAACTCCTGTCTCAGGCCCTGATTCTAGGGAGCCCAGATTAAGTAAGGTACATCCTGTCTTAGTTCTCTCTTGCTGCATAACAAGTCACGACAGACTTTACCTCAAAAAACATCACAGGTTTATTACCTCTCAGTTTCTGTGACTGGAAGCAATTTAGGAATAGCTCAGCTAGGCTAGGCCCTCCGCAAGACTGCTCTGAAAATGTATGCTGAGGCCTTGGTCTCGGATGCACATTCTTTTAAACAGATCGCTCCCAAGCTCACTGTGTGAAGAGCTCACTGCTCATTGCCTCCTGGCCAGCAGTCAGTTGGAAACCCTTGCAGGCTCTTACCTGGAAACCTTTGCCCCCTGAGTCCTCAAACACCAGTACTTGCTTTATGCCAAGCAGCAAGGGAGGGAGAAAGACTCCGTCAACAGTTACCCCTTTTTAAAGCAGACTTTAAAATAGGCATAGACAGTTTACATACTGATAGAGTACTGTATGATGTTCCGACAAAGGTACACATTCTGTCCTTTTTAAATCAAGGAAGCGCTGGGGAGGTAGTTCAGTGGTAAAGAGATGTGCTGCTCTTGCATAGGACTCAAGTTCAGTTCCCACCACCTATTTTGGGCAGCTCACATCTGCCGATAAATCTAACTCTGGGCGATCCGATACCTTCTTTTGACCTCTGTGGGCACTTACACTCACGTGCACACACCCATACATAGATACGAATACACATACACACACATAATTAGAAAAATAAAAATAAATCTTAGCCGGGTGTGGTGGTGCTCGCCTTTAATCCCAGCACTGGGAGGCAGAAGCAGGGGATCTCTGTGAGCTCAAGGCCAGCCTGGTCTACATAGTGAGTTCCAGGCCAGCTGGGGCTTCAGGGAGACCCTGTCTCAAAAAG
>NW_008334003.1:3708353-3723583 GCF_000622305.1 Nannospalax galili
TCTTAAAAGCTGGGCTTGGTGGTGCTTACCTGTAGTCCCAGTACTTGGGAGGCAGAGGCAGGCAGATCTCTTGTGAGCCTGAAGCCAGCCTGATCTACACCGTGAGCTCCAGGCTAGTTGGGATACAAGGGAGACCCTGTCTCAAAAAGACCAAACAAAACAAAACAGTAAAACAAATCAGGGTAACCACAACTTTGTCCTCAAACACTTATGTTTTCATGGCAAAGACATATAAAATCTATTCCTTTAGCTATGTTGAAATATATGGCACTTTAGCATTATCTATAGATTCTTTTCTGGGATCAGGTCTATGTAGCATAACCATTGCTTATAATTGTATATATTAATTGTGTATATCTTGTTATGTTTACTGCACTTTATTGGGTGAAATCAAGTCACTGGTCTTACCCATATTCAAAATAAAAGCCTGCCTCAGGGGTATCAGGGGCAGGGACCTTAAGGATATTGGCAGAATCTGTCTTAGAATATGTCTTATGTACTGGAGATTATACACAATGTTTTCCCCTCCTTTATTCTTCTTCACATGCAGACTCAATTTTCTAAGTATAACTTATTGTGTTTTTAAGACTCATTTGTGCTGTTGCATGTGGTTGGAAGCCATACATCTTTATTTCTGAATTATTTATTCTATTTAAAAAATACAATAAATTAATTTTTCATCATGTTGTTGAAGATAATGCTAATTTTGGTTATTTCCATATTTTGCTACTGTAATTGATGCTGTATCAGATAATGACACTACATTCTGATACTCAAAACTGACCCTCTCCCTTTAAGAAGGTGGGTGTTTCTTAAACCTTGGTAAGTGTAAGAATCATGGGATATGCTTTTGTAGCCCATATGACTGGACCTAAGTCTAGAGCTGCTATAGACTGTAAGAGGTTTTCATCCTTTTTCTCAGTGATGGCAATGCTGTGGATCCAGGGTCCTCACTTGGGAATTATATATTGTAGAACACATTATCTGATGTGAAGTTGCTAGGCCAACATCCAACCTAAAGTTTTGTGGATTAATATCAATAGTTTTCCATTGTTATAACATTTTACCTGAAACTAATAACATATAAAATCTCTGATTGGTTTTACTGTACCAGATCTCAAACTATATTATAGAGTTATACTCATAAAAACAGCCTGATAATGGCACAGAAATAGACACATAGATCAATGGAACATAATTGAAGACTCAAATATGAGTACATGCAATTTTAGCACCTGGTATTTGACAAAAATGCCAAGAACACACAATGGAGGAAAGACAGTATCATCAACAAATGGTGATGGAAAAATTGAACCTCTATCTGTAGAAGAATGAAACTAGACATTTATCTTTCACCCTGCACCAAAGTCAGCTCCAAGTGGATCAAAGACCTCAATGTAAAGCCTGAGACTCTGAAACTGTTAGAAGAAAACATTGGCAGTAACCTACAAGATATAGGTGTAGAAAAGGATTTTCTAAATTGAATATCAATTGCTCAGTCAGTAAGGTCAACAATCAACAAGTGGGACCTCATTAAACTAAAAAGCTTCTGTACAGCAAAAGAAATGACCAAGGAAGTGAAAAGAAAACCCAGAGAGTGGGAGAAAATCTTCACTTGTGACACATTTGATAGAAGTTGAACATCCAGAATATATAAAAAACTCCAAAAAATAAAAAAGAACCAAGAAATAAATAACCCAATTGAAAGATGAGCTAAGGCTCTGAACAGAGAGTTCTCAAATGAAGAAATAAAGATGGCTAAGAAACAAAGTGTTCAAGATCCTTATTAAGTAGGAAAATGCATAATAAAACCACCTTCAGATTTCATCTTACCCCAGTCAGATGGGCTAAGATCAAGTGAACAAATGATGCCAAATGCTAGTGAGGATGTGGAGAAAGAGGAACATTCAGTCACTGCTGATGGGACTGAAAATTTGTGCGTGCAACCCCTATGAACAGCAGTTCGGAGAACTCTTAAAAAACTAAAAATGAACCTACCGTATGACCCAGCTATACCAGTGTTTGGCATATACCCAAAGAACTCATCCTATTGCAGAGATAATTGTACATCCATGTTTGTTGCTGGTCTTTTCATAACAGCTAAGAGATGGAAGCAACATAAGTTCCCTCAACTAATGAGTGGACGATGAAAATGGCACGTAGTATACAACGGAGTTCTACTCAGCAGTAGAGAAAGACGAAATCATGAAATTTGCAGGTGAGTGGATGGAAGTAGAAACTGTTATACTACATGAAGTAACTCATGCTCAGAAAAACAAAAGACATATCTTTTCTCTCATTTGTGAATTCTGTTACCAAATACCCATATGTGAGTATATATCCAGATATGACTGCAGGAACCAGGAAAATGGAAAAGAACCAGGGAGGAAAGAAGGAACCTGAGAGAGAACAGTAGGAGACAGGTGTTAGTAAAGGGGAAATGGGTAAGATGGGGCATTTAACTGAGAGAGGGAGAGAGGGTTATACAAGGAACTCTGGGGGTAAGGAGGAAGATGGAGCCCAAAAGAGGTGAGACCACAGGAGACAGGTATTATCAAGGGAGAAATAGGGAAAATAGGGGTACTTTAACTGGGGAGGACATGGAGGGAGGGTTAGAAATGGATAGAGAGAGAAAAAGGAGAGATAAATAATGCCTAGCTAGTGTAAAAAACCAGAGGGAATTGTATTAGCCCCAAAAACCTACTGAAAAATCACATACATGCTATTTCTACGTGAGTCCATGTGTATAGCTGACAGCTGAATAACAAGAAACAGTGCCAGACAGGAGACACCTCTATATAAGTTATTGGCCAGGGAAATCTAAGAGACCCCCCCAAATTATGCAGGCTGTTGCCAGAGCCCTCCCAGAGCTTACACGTAAGACCTTATTGCAGAAGACAGGACATACTTCAGAAAGGATTTGGAGCAATGGAGCTGGAACTGACCTGGACGTTACATCCCTTGAAGACTACCTGTCTTACAGAGCACTACCCAAGCTTCTAAGGGAGAACATCAATCAGTCCAACCTCAGTGTTAAGGCCTAATAACCATCTATGACAGACACAGCAAAGAGCATTAATGCAGTAGTGGCACTTTTATATTAGGGATAATCAACAGCTACTTAATTGGACTTAAAACCCACTTAGTGAAAGGAAACACATGTGTGGTACTATAAACATAGCCAAATGCACAATGAGAGGTCATAGATCTTAGAGAAAACCCCAAGGCTGTCATATCTGCAGACAAATGTAATTTCTTACTACATGCAAAATATGGATCCTTGTATTTACAGACAAGTATCCCAGTCATCACTAGCAAAGAAGCTTCTTTTGCAATAGACCGAGACTATCACAGAGTTCTGCAACTGGTCACATAGACATTTTATGTGAATTGCCCAAGCCTAAGTGGCACATCACAATGCAACCTTTATACTAAGGCTCATGGAACATAGAACAAAGAGTGAAAGAACACTAATGTATCTTTTACCTCATCAACGAAGCTCCTTCATGCAACAGAGGGCCAGGAACACAAAACATCACAAATGCCAAATCGCAGAGAATAAGTCTGCAGAGTGTGCGCCCTTGAACAGGACTACTATAATAAACTCTACCACCTAGGCTCAGAGACAACTGTGTAAGAGGAGACAGAAATATTGTAAGACTCAGGGAGGAGGTGCATGACCATATGGAAATAGTCCTACAGGATCCTGAGACCTTGTTCATATGAACCAACAGCAACGGTGTCAGCATGCACAAGACCAGGGAAAAGCAAGCAGACAAAAACCCAGCACAGCACTGTGGGAATGGACAACAGGCCTCAAACTTAGTTGAAGAGTTAGTTATTGGCAGCTGATTACTGCTAGGTGAGGAAAAGCTGATCTTCTTAAGAGGGAGGGACTCTAGATAGGGTGACTAGAACCTAGTGGATAAACTTGCACTGAGGGATGTCTGCAGACCCTAAATTGACTTCATAGGCCTTAACACAAATGACAGAATGCATGAATTCCATTGAGGGGGTGCTATGGGGTGGTGACAATGGGAAGGGGGTATAAATATGATTAAGAAGTTCTGTATGAAATAAATAAAAATCCAAGAAAAAATTTACAAAAAAAAAAATCCTGACTGGTACTGATGGTTTAAAGTCTAATAAGTGTATATGGGTATCATAGTTGTCTAAGTTTGTATCACAGTACCTATTATTTTTATTATATTTTACTTTAGTTTCAAAAAGTTCTTAACATCGTGTTTTTTTTGTTTGTTTGTTTGTTTGTTTTTTTGTCTTTTTGAGACAGGGTCTCCCTGTAGCTCCAGCTGTCCTGGAACTTACTATATAGACCAGGCTGGCCTTGAACTCACAGAGATCAGCCTGCCTCTGCCTCCAGAGTGCTGGGATTAAAGGCATGTGCCACCACGCCCAGCATTAATATTGCTTTTAAAAGGTGCGATAAATAAAGCTTCCCTGGTGTGAAAAAAACCAGAGGGAAATGTATTAGATCAAAAGGCTATTGAAAAATACACATATAAAATATGTGTGCATGTATATAGCTGAAGGTCATATAACAAGAAACACAGTGCAAGACAAGAGAAACCTCCTATTGAGTTGTTGGTCAGGGTAGTCCAAGAGACTCCAAAAATAACACAGGCCATTGTCACAGCCCTTGATTGCCTCCCAGAACCTGAAGGTAAGACCCTACTGCAAAAGATGCTTGGAGCAATGGAGCTAGAACTGACTTTCAAGTCTCTTCTGAAGACTAGCTGTTATAGTATCAGAGGATACTATGCAAACTGCTAAGGGATAAAAGCAATCAATGGTCTGACCTAGATGTCCAGTCTAACAAACACAATAATGACTGGCACAGCACACTATCTCTTGGTGCAGTAGTGCACTTTTGTCTTGTTGATAATCAATGCTATCTAATTGGACTTAAGGCCGCTCAGTGGGAGGGAGCCTATGTCCAGGCATAGCCAAATGTAAACATAGCCAAATACACATGGCTGGATAGGTCATAGATCTTAAAGAAAACCCTACATCTGCCACATCTCCAGAAAAATGTAGTTTCTTACTGTATGCTAAATATATATCCTTATACTCACACACAAGTATACCTCTTATCCCTCATCAAAGAGCCTTCTTTTTACAACAGAGACTGTGATAAAGTTCCACAACTGACTAAACACAGAGAATAAATGTCTGTGAGATGCCCAGCCCTAAGTGACACATCTACAATGCACTCTCTACACCTAAGGCTCAGGGAACATAGTGGAACGGGGGTAGAGAGACTGTTAATGCATCTCTCAACTCTCACCAGCAAAGCTTCCTCATGCAACAGTTGCTGATTACCACAGCTGGCCAAAATGCAGAGCATCAGAAGCTGCAGAGTGCATGCCCTTGGATAGGACTCCTATATTAAACCTCTCCCACACAGGGCTCAGGGACCATTTTGAAAGAGGGGATGGAAAGACTGTAAGAGCCACAGATGGTGGACGACCACAAGGAAACAGAGTTTTCCAGGTGGTGGGGAACTTGCTCATATGAACTTACTGTAATGGTCATAGCATGCACAAGACCCATGCAAACTCAAACCAGACAAAAACTCAGCATAGAAGTGGGTGAATTGGTAAGAAGCTCTAACCTCAGCTGAAGAACTATGGGAAACCGATCA
This sequence comes from Nannospalax galili, assembly GCF_000622305.1. NCBI lineage: Eukaryota > Metazoa > Chordata > Mammalia > Rodentia > Spalacidae > Nannospalax > Nannospalax galili. The sequence goes on from NW_008334003.1 coordinate 3,714,016, forward strand.
CTGCTTGGTGAAGGAGAGTTGGTCTCCTTTAAGGCTCCAGTGGATTGACTCCCACCAGGGGACATTGTGGGACACAAACTTAACTCTATAGATCTTAACATACAGGATAGAATGCATGTAATCTGGTGAAGGGGGGCTATGGAAGTTACGGATAGGGGAGAGAGTCTAAATATAACCAAGAAATACTGCATTAAATGCAGAACAATTCAATATAAATTAACATGATTACATTGAAGACCTTTGCATAAATTGGACAATTTGGAAAGGGAATGAATACCAAAATCACATCATAGCAATAGTGGTAAATTTCACAGTATTGTTGAGTCTTAGCAGGTACAGTTTTTCCAGTAATACTCAAAATTACAGAATACATATAAAACTGTGAATTTACCTTCTAAAACACAATTGCATGTTTTTAGTTTGAGAGATACAACAGTTTAGTTATTATACTACTTTTAAAAACTTTTCTGTAGCGTCCAAGTGAAGGTACACTGGGTTGTAGAAGAGTAAGAGAAAAATAATGAAAAGCCTCTCGGTGCCCGGGAATGGGAGAGGTTCAACATCAAGGCCTGGGTGTGTAGGGCCACATGTGAAGTCAAGACCATAGCCTGCCCTCTGGGGAGGTGGGGCATCCATTCTAGAGTGTGAGGTCTCTTTAAGTATATATTTTCTCTTTATTTGCCCATTTTTTCTATTTGGGTTATTTTTCTTTTCTTATTTATTTTTAGAATCCTTTATATATTTTGAGTAGGACATAGTCGATATTGTCTTGCAAATATATTTTCTCATTTTGGCTTGTTTTCAACACTTTGAAGTATCTTTTCAAAAGGAGAAATTCTTGGGCCAGTGAGATTGCGCAGTGGGCAAGGTGGCACTTGTGTTCAGACTCGTTGACCTGAGTTTGACCCCTAGATGCCACAAAGTATCAGGGAGGACTTCCAGATGCTGGCCATGTCAAAGGTGCACCTTCACCCCCCCCACACCACACACACACACACACACCATGCACATGCACACACACACCATGCACACAAACATACACATATACACACACCATGCACACACCCCACACACAACACACACACACACACATACAAACACACACCATATACACAGACAGACACATTCCGTGCACACACACATCACGCACACACACCATGTACACACACGCTACGCACACACAATCACATGCACACACACTAAATTTTTTAAAAATAAAAATTGCTTGTTTCAGAAGAATGCAGTTTTCCAAGCGTTGGCACCTGATGCAGTGATGGTGCCCAGTGCCTTCTCCTGGCTCCCTCCTGCTTCTGCTCTTTATCTTATGAGCCATGATTCACCGGGAATTGATTTTTGCATGATACATGACTGAATTAATTTTTTCTGTGTTTCTGTAAGTCTGATTGACCTAGGATTATTGATTGAAGTATTTTCTTTGTCATAGTGAAATGTTAGGGATCTGTGAGTCTCTTTCTTAGCTTTTCTACTCTGATAATTTGTCTATCTACCTATACCTTACACCACACAGTCCACATTAGTTTAGTCATGTAAATCTTGGTGTTTGTCAATATATAATTATGATTAATCTAACAGTTTTTTTTTCTTTAAAACTTTTTTTACTTTCTACTTTTTTAATTTTATTTTTATGTGTATAAGTGTATTGCATGCATGTATGTAAGGGAACCCACGCTGCACAATGCCCACAGAGGCCAGAAGACGGCATAGGATCCATTGCAACTGGAGTTACAGGTGGCTATTAGCCACCATGTGGATGCTGGGAACTGAACCTGGTTCCTCTGCAAGAGCAGACAGTGCTTTTAACCTCTGAGCCATCTCTGCAGCCCAACAGTATTTTTTTAATGAAGAGGTCTTTTCTTCAATGCTCTGTGACTTGTTATGTATTTTATTTATTATCGTAATCACATTAGATTTTTCAAATGTTTGGATTATCTTCTCTTTCATCACTTTAAGCTTTTTGCAATGCCTTTTTAACTCTAAGATTATAAAGTGTTTATAGCTGGTTATCATTAAAAATATTTTATTAGTTATTTTTATTTAAGGTGTATGAGTGTATTGCTGACGTGTGTAAGTGTACCTGTGTCATGCAATGCCTGTGGAGGTCAGAGGAGGGTGTCAGATGGCCTGAGAGTGGATTTATGGACAGTTGTTAGCTGCCATGTGGATACTGGGAATCAAACCCGTGACTTCTGCGAGAGCAGCCAGTGCTCTTAACTGGTGAGCCACCTCTCCAGCTCCCACTTGGTTATCATTTTTAAAAATAAATATTATAAACATTGCTTTTAACTACAGGATTAGCTTATTTATATTTAATGAAATTACTAAAATATTTGGGTTTAAATGTATTATACTCATATGTGATTACTAATTGCTCTCCTGTTCTAAATTCTCCCTATCTCTTTGTTGGTAAGCTCACAAACGCACACAGTTTTATGAACTGGGAAGTTGCATTTTCCTACTGTGTTACCTTAAAAGCAGTAAGAGTTTTTCTTGATTTTTACCAGATTAATATTTGTCTTTACCTGAATTTTCTTTCATGAAATTCAAGAATCGTAGAATACCTTTTATTGTTGCCCCTTCCCAATACATATGCCACTATTTTAATGTTTGAATTTTTGCAATCTCAAATTTCATAAGACACTTACTTTTGCTTTCAAGAATGAAGCTTGCTTAAATTTACCAGATTGTATATCATTTTTTTCCATTATGCCTGTTAGTTTCTGAGCTTAAATCTCCATATATATAGTATGAACAGGAATGTTATTTTCTATGCCTGTTGACTCCATTATCTGGACCTCCTGTGTGTTGACTCCACTATCTGGACCTCCTGTGTGTTGACTCCACTATCTGGACCTCCTGTGTGTTGACTCCACTATCTGGACCTCCTGTGTGTTGACTCCACTATCTGGACCTCCTGTGTGTTGACTCCACTATCTGGACCTCCTGTGTGTTGACTCCACTATCTGGACCTCCTGTGTGTTGACTCCACTATCTGGACCTCCTGTGTGTTGACTCCACTATCTGGACCTCCTGTGTGTTGACTCCACTATCTGGACCTCCTGTGTGTTGACTCCACTATCTGGACCTCCTGTGTGTTGACTCCACTATCTGGACCTCCTGTGTGTTGACTCCACTATCTGGACCTCCTGTGTGTTGACTCCACTATCTGGACCTCCTGTGTGTTGACTCCACTATCTGGACCTCCTGTGTGTTGACTCCACTATCTGGACCTCCTGTGTGTTGACTCCACTATCTGGACCTCCTGTGTGTTGACTCCACTATCTGGACCTCCTGTGTGTTGACTCCACTATCTGGACCTCCTGTGTGTTGACTCCACTATCTGGACCTCCTGTGTGTTGACTCCACTATCTGGACCTCCTGTGTGTTGACTCCACTATCTGGACCTCCTGTGTGTTGACTCCACTATCTGGACCTCCTGTGTGTTGACTCCACTATCTGGACCTCCTGTGGGTTGACTCCACTATGTGGACCTCCTGTGTGTTGACTCTACTATCTGGACCTACTGTGTGTTGACTATACTATCTGGACCTCCCTGTGTGTTGACTCCACTATCTGGACCTCCCTGTGTGTTGACTCCACTATCTGGACCTACTGTGTGTTGACTCCACTATGTGGACCTCCTGTGTGTTGACTCCACTATCTGTATACCTGCTCTATTGTCTGCTGTTCCTTCCTGTATGGCTAATCTTCTATTTTCATGAGTCTTAGGCCTTTTGTGTTGGACATTATGTTCAAAAATTACTTTTGGACATCAGAAGGCTTAGGATAGTATTTTGTTATTTTAATCTCTGTTTGAGAGGGAGGATGGTCAGAAGCCCTGGACTAAAGGACTGTTTACCAAATGTTGTGGAGCAGTACACTAAATAAGACTGTAAGGTCTCTGACTGTTATGGGACTAGGAGAACGAGTGGTGAGCACTTGCCTAAAGGAGTGTTAGTTGTGGGTAATACAGCCCCTGCCTGAACTGCTGAGCCAAGGCAGGAACAGCATGGGGGAGAAATTGTATGACGTATCTACCTGCCCCCACACTGGTCTCATTCTTTCATTTTTCTAATCTAATCAGAAGTCAGAGGACCGTGGGTCCTGGGTCATGCAGTCAACCAGGGCCCAGTGACTCTGAAGCAAAGAACTGAGAAGAGAACAATGACAAACAGATACGGATAGCAAGTCTAGAATAGCATGTACCTAAGCTCCTTGCAGGGACCAAGTTGAACTTTCTAGCACCCACAAACCCTCCGGAGCATATGTAGACAGCTCCTCACAGGTTCTCGGGAGCCCTCCATACCAGCACCCAGGAGCCGCTGGCCACCAGAGTCTGCTGTCTTGGTGTTGTACTCTGTGAGTTCACAAAGAGCAAAGCAAAGTTTCATCTTTCAGTCCCCTGCAGTTGTTAAATCTCCTGCACTGAGGCCCTGCTCAGCTCTTGCTCTCTGGTTTCTAATCCATGATGCCTAATTCTCCTTGATTTTGTTTGGCAGATGGAGGTAAGTAATTTCTGTGTTTTCATTAGGTAGATTAAACAGAGGTTTGACAAACCATAGCCCAGCTACCAAATTCAGTGCAATGACTGCTTTTGAAATCAGGATTTACTGGACAAAACCATGGCTACTTATCAACACGTTGCTCCTGCCTGTTTTCATGCTACAGCGGCAGGGCTGAGCAGTTGTGATGGTGACAGTCTCATCTACGAATCCATAATATTTACTACTTTTACAGAAAAAAATGTATTCTGAATCCTCTTGTACATGCTCACTCTTATCAGAAACACTTAAGATTGTTTAAGGCATGTGTAATTCACCAGTATGAAGCATCTTCACTTATACAGCTAATTAAACTTCAGTGCAAAGCTGGACTGGACTGAGTTTCTTTTTCCTTATCATTACAGACCTGTATGATCACAGTGATATTAATGAGATGTTCAATGTTCAAAATGAAGTTAATTGGAAAGAAAATAAGTAGAAAGAAGTGGTCTGAATTACTGGAAAAAGCTAATCAAGTTGCTACTGATAAGAGATAATGGAAAACTATAACTGTAAAGTGATTAAAGATCTGATTGATTCAATTAAATGTGTGCGCAAATAGGTGTAGGTTCATCGTCCTCTGAGTGCTATTTTGACAGGACGCAGCCCCCGCTCTACGTGGCTGAGGATGTACTGGAAATACTTCAGGGCTACCAGCCCAATGAAGAGCTTTGAGTTCTTTACTGTTCTCATTGTACAAATGGGCAGACCGACTTCCAGAAAGTGCAGGGTCCTTGACTTGCAGGAAGCGTTCTAGAACTCCTAGACATTTTAAATGATGACTGGAAAAAGCCACTTCTGAACTTAACTTGCTTCAACCAACAAGGCTGAGTGGCGCTGGTTGATTCCATTCACATTAAGCAAAGTGACAGACTCCTCTCTGACTTGCCCTTGTCAGAGAAGGGGAAAAAAAGCTCAAGTGACAAAGGTGGAAGTGTCTCCCTCTAAGAAGCAGTAGGAAGGCTGCTTAATTTGGGTGGAGAAGGACCAGGACCGACAGCTCCTGAAACTGTTTTTCCATTACAAGTGCTTCAGCTTGGCCTAGAGCGCTTGGTCAGCTCGCAGCTGGTGCACAGACCCTGTGTCCACTTCAGAAGCAGTGAGGCTTTGAGGAATCGCATGACTCTGTTACGTATTTATGATGTGCATGCATATCAAAGGAGTGAAGGACAAGTCTCGAGGCCTCAAATAAATGGCAGGGATGCTCTGGGACCTTCTAATTACATTTTTAAAGTTCTATTTTACTTGTATTCTCTAGAAAACCTTCAAAAATAAACTCCTAAAAGGCTCTTCCTTAGCCTGAACAACTGGAAAGTGATGGGGTTTTTTTGTTTGTTTTTGAAAAGTCAAGTGACTTTTGGGTTCCTCTGCTTTTTGAAAGTCCTCGACTACTTTCTAAGAAAGTACCTAGGAGTTTTTGCTCTGGCTTTGCCAAAGATTTTCCCTGAGTCTGAGGCCAAATAGGAGTTAATTTAGCCCCTAGATGAATGACTTTATCTTGACTGATAAGTAATAAAAATTATTATTATTGTAGATGTCTTATAGGCTTAAATTTAACAGCTGTGAATATGGTAATAGATTTAAAATGTTTTTGTTTTCAAAAGTAAATGAAAATGTGTAAGTTTTAAGTAGTACTATATCAGTTTTGATTTGTTTGAGGTAAAAACATGCTATATACATGTTGTGATTTGTTTGAGGCAAAAAGAAGCCAGGTTGCTGATCCAGAAAGCTTCGTGTCACCATGTGTCACCCTCCCCTTCTCTGTTATACTCTGGGTGTCACTTTAGAGGCCCCTGTTTATACAGGCTTGGTGCCTGTCCTGTGGTGGTGTTAGGAGGTAAAGGAACCTTTAAGAAGTCGTGCCTGAACGAGGAAGTAAGGTCACTGGGGTAGTGCCCTTGAAGTAGATATTTGGACCCTGGTCTTTTCTTTGCTGTTTGTGATTCCTGACTTCCATGTAAACAGCATATTCGACAATATATTCTAGGTATCTTGCACTCTGCTACCACAGCGCAAGGTGACAGGGCCAAGTGGCCGTGGCCCCAAGCACATGAAACCAAGATTTAAAGTGTGCCTTTTTCCTTCAAGCTGTGTCAGGCATTTTGTTAGTAAAGAAGAAACGACTGTCACACCACTCGTCTGCTCCACCCTCTTCTTTTACTTTCCAACATGCTGGTCATGAAGGCAGAGGAGAAGAGATTATGGAAATAATGAAAACTGACCTCTATTACTTAGTTTTTCGTGCTGAGGAATGCACTCAGGGTCTTACTCCTGTAAAGAGTACTCTTTACCATCAAGCTATAGTTCCAGTCTTACTCTGTTTTTAATAATTGATTCTTAAAAATATGTGAATTTTACTGTCTTTGGAAGGACTGGCTAGTCATAAATATTGTCTAACACAGCTTACAAACTTTGAAAATATTATTATGAGTTATTAATACATAACTTCTGCAAGAACAAAATAAGATACAGAGTCATTTTATATTATTGATATGACAAAGAAATAGGCTTAAATTATCTTAATTTCTTCAAAAAATTTTTAAATTTTATTTATTTTTATTTTATGTGTATGTGTGTATTGTCTACATGTACCATGTCATACAATACCTGCGGAGGAAAGAAGAGGTTGTCAGATCCCCTGGAACTGGAGTTACAGACAGTTGTTAGTTGCCATGTGGGTGCTGGGATTTGAACCCAGGTCTTCTGCAAGAACAGTCAGTGTTCTTAACAGCTGAGCCATCTCTCCAGCCCCAAATTATCTTAATGTTTTATGATGCTATCAGTATTCTAGAATGGGTAATTCATAAAGAAGGGATACTTATTGCTTACTATTCTGAGGTCCAAGAATGAAGGAGCCACACCTGGTACATACTTCATGCTGTACCATGTCATGGTGAAGACAACAGTGTAAACCAGTATCAGAGGCAGCAGGGAGGGGTGGAACTCTGATCACTATTCTGGATACTGAGCCAACTCCCAAAATTAAACAAAACCGTTCATAAGGCAAGAGCTCTTATGACCTAATAGCCACGTTTTAAGGTTTCATTTCTCAATGCGGTTGCACTGAAGCCTATGGTATAACATTCTAACTCCAGGGGATATATTCATACCACAACTTTTATCCTTGCTAAGAATATAGCCTTTTAATCCTAAAACCCCTGCAATTTTATTGTCTCAGGTTAATTAATATTTTGTATTCATTAATATAATACACTATGAAGCAGACTTGCACTGTATATATGATTTTCACTCATTTAACAAATATATATTGAATTGTTAACTCATTGATATGCATTGTGGTAAAGTGGTGTATAAAACTCACATCTATCCTGTCCCATAGAACCTACTGTTCTGCGTGGAGGAGAATAATAAAATGACTTAAAAATAGATACTAATATTGGAAAATTACTAAAAAGTAAATGTGTTGCCTCTACAGGAGGAGGTAATAAAGGGATCAGATGTCAGTGTTCCTGGAAGTGACTCAATACAACCTGCAAGTTTATACAAGACTATTTGTGGAATAATCAGCAAATGAATGATCTTAGTCACAATTAGATCAAAGCACTGTTTTGAATGCAGCATAGAATTTCTAATCATCACAGGATCCTCACATTAACAATATTCCACCGTGCAAGAGGAATCCCACACATCTGCACATTGTGTGGGTTCAATGCTCTTTTTAAAAAATATTACTCTACTCAATATCATATGTGGGTGGTATAAAGATAGATTGAAAGGGAGTTTTTGTTATGGAGTACGAAGTAAAAATTAGGTATTCAGTGTTTTGTTGTGGAATTTCATGAGTGTTCCGAGTTGGTGCTGATAGATGGGGAGATGGATGTGCTAATATTTCCAGGGCGAATCTAATTTTTTCCAGTATTTGAACATCAACTACAGTGTGCAAAAGTGGTGGCAGCTGCTTTAAAAGAGAAAGCCTGCCAGACACGATGGCCACCGGGAGAGTACCTAATTTGAGTCTTGTATTCTATAAGGGGAACAGAGCAGAGGAAGGACAAGAGGCTGCACATGGACAGTGGCCTTGGGGAATGGATGAGCAACAGAGAGAACTCAGAGAAGTTGGCTGGATAGAAGAAAGCAGAGCACCGAGAACGCAGGTCAAAGGAGCCTGGCTAACAATCTGTGGGCTCTGGAGAGCCAGAGAAATGTGTATGTGTATGCACATGCCAGCACCAGGGGAAATGGGTTACTAGGTGAGATTACTCTGAGAAACCTGAGGTGAATGAAAGAGGAGAGCTGCAGATGATCAGACCCGTGGGACCAGGCCTGGACACTCTGAATGGGTGACCATTGAGAGAGAAAGCTAGACCCTCTCATCAAAGACTGCTCGCTACATAGGTCTCAATAAATTCCAATGCATAATGGATTTAACGAATTTGTTGCTATAGAGAGATACCAATGAAAATTACCTGATATTGTAAATAATCTGTCAGCTTTAGGCTGCTCATTTACCTATTCGTTCAGTTTGTGACAAGGCCTTGCTATAAAACTCTAGCTGGCATCAAACTCATATCCCCTGCTTCAGTATCCTGAGGACCTAGATTATAACCATGTACTCCTATGCCTAGTTTGACTTGGGTTTTAAGTTAATTTCCATATTACTAAGAATGATTTGTTCTGAGCTTTTACTTTTTGCTCCCAGAGGTTCATGCTGTCCCACAAATGAAGAAATTATTAATGTAAATGTGTAAGAAAATCTTCACCCTTGTCATTTGTTTCAGAACCCTACGTAGTTGTGAGGTAAACCATTTTAGAAACTACTATAATTAAAACGGAAACCCAGTGTGTCAGCATGTCTGAAGGAACTAGGGTAAGGCTCACAGGAGTGTTTGTTTGAATATGGCTTTTAGGCTATTGGCCGAAACTTGAGATGGAGGCCAAGAAAACCAGCACGGGCCCAGGAAAAGACCAAAGGCGGGTATGAATATTTACTGACAAGCAGTTAGTAAATCAGCCACTCAGCTGTTTGGTTTTTTTTTTTTTTTTTTTTT
>NW_008334003.1:3723744-3755416 GCF_000622305.1 Nannospalax galili
TTTTGTGTAAAAAAGTTATGAAAACCGCCCCCCAGCTGTTTTGTTTTTTTTTTTTTTTTTTTTTGGTCCTGGATATTTCCTTCTTATTAATCTTTTAGGGTGTATTCTTCCTTTGTTGAATCTATTATTAAACAAAGAGCAGACACTGTGTTAGCAGTGTTCTTGCTGAGGCTGACGGAGAAGAGATGCATTAACTGAAGCTAGAGGAAGTTGTGCTGCTTTTCTAATGGTGTGCATTTACAAATGAGCATTACTACATGCAAGGTAGCTTATGTTTTCAGTTCTTTTTAAATGAGAAAAATGGGTATTTTAGAGCTAGATTCCACAAAAATGTATTTCACAAATTTTTAAAAATCTACCTCCATTCTCTGAGAGTTTCTAGAAATTTAAAAGAAGGTATACTAATGGAATTTTGACATGCAGGGGCCACGGTGGGGGAAGAGGGAACTCAAGAGATGGGGGATGGTGGGAGGCTGGTGTTATTGGTGGGGAAGATGGGGATAATGGGGGTTGCTTGGACTGGGGGAGGGAGGAGGGAGGTCAAATGGAGGGGAGAGAGAGTAGAGATGAGTGGACCTTGGGGGACTAAGGAAGTCAACGGGAAATGTATTGCCCAAAAAAACTTCCTGAGAAATGCACAGACCATGTCTGAACATCAGTGCATGTGTATACCTGGGGGCTGTAAGGCAGGGAACACAGTGCCAGACAGGAGAGACCTTCCCTCGAGTGGTGGGTCAGAGTGGTCCAAGAGACTCCCAAAATAATACAGGCTTTTATCAGAGTTCTTGGTTATCTCCCAGAACTGAAAGACAAGAAGACTCTATTGCTGAAGACGGAACACACTTCAGACACAGGACCTGGAGCAATGGAGCAGGAACCAATCTGGAGGGCTTCTACCTGAAGTTTAGCTGCCACAGTGATAGAGGATACTATGCAAGCTGCTGCGAGAGAAGAATCAGTCAGTGGTCCAATGCAGCTCTGAAGCCCAAGAACCATAATGACAGACACAGCAAGCTACCTCTATGTGCAAAAGTGGCACTGTTATCTGGGGGGTGATCAACAGCTATCTATAAACTTAAAGCCCTCTCAGTGGGTGTGAACTCATGGGTGGCACTAGAGACACAGTCAGATACACATGTCTGGAGAGGTCCTATCCTAGAGAAAACCGTCTCTGTCAAATCTCTAGACAAATGGAATTTCTTACCACATACTAAATATGGATCCTTACATATACAGACAAGCATACCATACACTACTCATTAAAGAAGCTTCTTTTTGAAACAGATGGTCGCTACTGTAGAATCTAACTGGCCAGGTGCAGAGAAAATATCTGAGAGATGCCTAGTCCTAGGTGACATATCTACAGTTGAATTTCTGTACCGAAGACTTATGAACATAGTGGAATGGGGGTAGAGAGAAAACCAGTGCCTCCTTCAGTTCTCATCAGTGAAGCTTTCTTATACAACAGAGTGTGATACACACAGAAGATTATAAATGGTCAACTTTTAAAGAACAAGAGAGTCCAGAGTATGTGTTCCTGGATAGGACTCCTACATTGAACCTCACCCACCCACACACAGCTCAGGGACTTTTCAGAAGAGGGGGTGGAAAGATTGTAAGAGCCAGGGTTGGTTCATCAACATAGGGAAGCAGACTTTTTCAGGCCACTGGAAGCTTGCACATGTGAACTTGTGGTAATGGTGGTATGGAGCACAGGACCCATGCCAACTTAATCAGACAAGGGTTCAGAGTGGAGTGAGGAGGAAAATGGGTGGCAGGTGGCCCTAATCTGGGAACTATTGGAGACTGATTACCACTGGGTGAGGGAGAATAGGCCTTATGATCTCTAGATAGACTGACTAGACTACAGTGAATGAATTTGCACTGAAGAACATCTGGATATAAGTGCTTGACTGGATAGGACTTAGTGTATGGCAGAATGCATGAGGTCTGGTGGGGGGAATGTGGGGGTATGGATGGGGGCACCGGGGCCTAAATTTGATTAAGAACTGTTGTATGAAATGTAAAAAAACTCAATAAAAATTAAAAAAAAAAATGAGTACCTCTGGATTTTGTATTTCATGATTGAACTAAGGGTCACAGTTATAGGACAATTTTCTCATATTAATATGCAGTTTTAATTATTGTTTTATAATATTAAAAATAATATTTTGTTTTATACATATTCGTTATTTCTATGCTACAGTTCTTCAACAACCTTGTAGTTCACAGAGAAGATGACAATGAAAACTAGGAAGTATATTATCACTTGTACAGCATGAATGAGCTCTGTAGATATTTTATACTTACATCTTTCTGTAAAGATTCCATTTTTTCTAATATTTCTGACTACCTTCTCCTAGAGAGAAATGTCATACCAGATTATTTTTCTCCTGTGAAGAAGGACGAGGCATGGAGAAGTTGATTTGACAATACGGAAGCAATAAAACCTCATTGTATTAATAGATGGGAACCAATGTTCTAGTGATTGTCTTGTTAGTTTTTCTCAACAAAAAATTCAGTTCTGGTGATAGCACAGGCAACTCAGACAAAAAATTTGAAGTAGGCCTCTGTTGTTACTTTTATGCAAGAGATTTGTGCTTTTGTCTTTTTGTTTTGTCAAAGTGTCATTTTCAGGCAAACTGAAACCCTGCTTCCATTTGACCTGAATGGGTTATGGAAAGCCGCATGACTCACTGCTGATAGGTGGTGTCATGCTGAGTGGCACCTACATAGATGGAGTCAGTGATCCCAAACTTTCTAAAGCTATGTTGTCTTTGAAGAATGTCTATGTCTGTCCAAATGAAAAGATGCATTCAGTGGCAAGCAAGTAAATTTTAGTACTTTGAAAGTCAATTTTGTTAAATTGCACAATTGGAATTCAATCAAAAATTAATATGAAATAGCTCTTTGGATTAAATCTCATTGTTTGAGGCCAGTTTTTATATAAAGACCAAGAGTGATTTGTAGAGGTTAAAGAATAGAAAAAGAACCACAAAGCAAAGAAGGAGAGTTGAGATGTGTGGCCCTGAAAGTCTCTAAAAAGCAATAGATTTGGACACGAATCTTGCAGCTTCTGTGAACTTGGGCAGAACACACAATGCTCCTGAGGCCCCCTGACTCTTCAAATAGGTCATAAACATTTAATATGTAAAGAAAGGTTTAAATGAGAAAGCAGATTACAAAATTAACATGTAATTCTCACGTGGTTGCTTTATTTTGTGATGTGTATTTTATGATATGTATTGATATGAAATACAAAAACAAAGCTACTGAATTGCGAAGTGTGCAAATGCTGGAGAGTAGAAATGAAATGAAGATGTTTACTACCATTTCATAGTCTTCTGTATTAATAATCGTTTGGTGTACACCTTTAATCCCAGCACCTTGGAGGCAGAGGCAGACAGATCTCTGTGAATTCAAGGCCAGCCTGGTCTACATAACAAGTTCCAGGACAGTTGGGACTAAAGGGAGACTCTTTCTCAAAAAGACCAACCAACCAACCAACCAACCAACCAACTGAAGTGTATAGAACAAGACCTTGTTAACAAATATAGGTAAAAATAATTTAAGAGTTTCTAATCAACAGTAGAAAAATGATAGGTATAGATCCCCCCAACTTCTTGCTCCTAAGGAAGGAGAAACAATCTTCCCAATAGCTGCTGTGGATTTTCATTGGAATGCCATTAAAAACAGCTGTATCATAAACCTGGGATAGCAGAGCTCAGATGCTTTTAGGGGCCTAAACAAGCATTTTTTTTTTTTAATGTGCTTTAGCAACTGACTTTTGAAAGGGAATCCAGACTTCTTACTTCACTTTCAAACTCTGTGGCAGGACAAGGTATGACACAGAATACTGCTAGCTTTTGCATGTCTCGTCCAGGAAAACTCTCTTACTATGCTCCCTTCTGTACCCTTTTGCCTTCACAGCCAAATGTACGACAAGCTCAGCACAGCATTTATGGACACTAGACTTCTGCTGCCACAGAATGTTAATTGGTCTGTAATTCATAAGTAATAATCATTTGCCTTTTATTAGAGGCAAACTGGGACTACAACAGGCCTGTGAACATTCAACCTCTCTGAGATTAGTGGGTAGGGTTGTTTAACATGCTTCATCTGCAGTAATTACTAAGGATACTGAATAAATAAGACTCTGTTCTTGTCATCAAGAAGCTTATGATCTGCACAGTGCTTGTATTACATAGAATCTATGTAAAATGGTTTCTCTCCTTCCAGTTTATATTCTATTTTATCTATATCATGAATGCTCACCTATGAGCAATATGACCACAATCGTGAGTTTGTCATTCTCTACTAAGACATAAATAGAAACATCTTTTGTCTTCATCAACAAGAGTCATTTATGTCCTTGCTCCCTGCAGCCCAAGGTCAGCCCTCAGTAAACAGGAACAGTGGAGCACATTTCCTTTCCTTTTTCTACCTTGTCACTCGTGGCATTATTCTTAAAGGAAAAATACTGATGCAAAGTGGCCTCAGCTCCAACACCTTAACAGAGTATGGAATCACTTCAGGCTGACGCTAGTATGTAAGGCTTCCTGGATGCCTTCCATGTGCCAAATAAAGCCTAACACGTGGACACGGCTTGACGGTCTGAGCTGAACCAGCCAAACTTAGGAGATTCTGTTCTTCGGTGGAGTTCTTTTTCTCCTCTTGCCTTCTCTCTGCCAAAATGGCTACATTAGATTGAACCATTGCTCATTTCTCTTTAGCTGCATTAGGAGAAGTGTTTAGGATGGACTAAAATAGGTGGACTGTGACACCCTGATAGTGATTAAGCATAGCGTTACAAGGGGGTAAATTCTGGTTGTTTCATGTCGCTGAGTTCCAGTTCAAGCCTGGAACTCCTCCTATACTGGTGATCAACCAGCTTGCTATCAGGATACTGTGCTATAATATGTAAATTTTTCCTGAAGTTCCAGTTCATGGTAGAAATTAATATTCACTGCATACTTTTTCTTAATGTCCTCAAAGATTGTTTTACCCATAGAATATAATTGGAGAATTTCTGTCATAATTCTGTCATGGTATTCTAACTTTAGCTTTCCTATAACTGTCGCCACAAGTATTTTTATTTTAAAAAGTATAAATGGCCCATGGATTATTATGCTGGAGTTACATAGATGTATATGCCTATACATGTAATTTTCCACCCCCTAAAATAGGTGACTTCTTTAAAGGAAATGAAAATAAAATTTTCATAGGGTGTAGGGAAGGGCAAATGTTCATCACAGACTTATCTGACAAGCCTCCTTCAAGAACCTGTCCGGAGACTGAAGATTCGCTCTTTACTCAATTTGCATCCTTGGCCCAATAAATGTTTTATGACCTCCCTCTATGAGCACTCACAGCCAGAAGGAGGTAATGCAAAATTGATCTGTATATTAAAACTGCTGAGCCAAGCGAGCTTGTTCCTGGAATTACACTGATTATGTGTGTGACTCTACAGGCCTTAATGAAACCCCACAGCATTTGAAAAAGACACCATCAGTTGCATCTCTCATAACACAGTTTTTTGCCTTTCCTCACTGTCTTAACCCTATGTACCAGCTCCCATATCCACATCTTCAGCTACCCTTTGGGCTCACGACTAGCAATAAATGCTTTCAGGATGGAAGATGCCTCACTATTATGCTCAGCAGTCCATTATTTGTAGGATAAAAGGAAAGACACAGACCTTGGAATCCAGCACAGAGGGGAATAGAATGGCAGCTTTACCATTTATTTGCTATGTGGATTTGAGAAATTGTTACAGCTCTTGCTCTCATATTGCTGTTTGAAAGCACAGACAATAACACCTACCACCATGAATTGCTAGTATGACTAGGCTTTTGCTGCCTGTGAATATAAAATAGAGCCAACCTCATTGAGTAGCCAGCTCATGATGCTGTGAATTAACACTAGCACGAGAGAACCTTTAAAAGATGCTTAAGTATTCTAGAAGTGACACTGGCTTTTCTTGTATGCAGGTCCATTTAGTTTCTTAATTTGTTCTTTTATGAGATGCTCCCAGCGTATTTATTTATGCACTAACAGTTCTTATTGGATATCCATTTTATGCAAGGATATTTTCTGGTGAATGGCACAGGCAGGGTCCTTGCTTTCATAAAGCTTCTAAGTAATGGCAGATAACGGTTACAGAGTTAAACAAGATACATGGATAATTGCAGATAGGGAAGATACTGTTAAGGAAATGAAACGGCAGACTTGTAGACACTAACAGGCAGGTGATAAGTGATAGCAGCATTAGAGCAGGCAGACTGCAGTCTTCTCTGAGAGTTTAACATTGGAACCCAAATAATAACACTGCCAAACTGCCTTCTAAGTAGTTACGATTATACCCTTAGATTTGTGTTGCTCTCGACTGTGGTCAGAAAAACTTTTTGAGGTGTGTGTTGGTTACTGCAGAGACACATCATTGGCCAAGTGCCAAGTATAAGTAACTATGAATGCTCAGCTGTGTAAGCATCATCTGTATCAACCTCCTGCTTCCAAGACTCAGGGAACATTGAGGAAGAGGGGAAGGAAAGAATGTAAGAGCTGGCATATGGGAAAGAGAAATATGAAATATTGACTTCTGGACATGACATGATTCTTCCACACATCAAATCACAGCGGTTGTGGTTACCTGCAAAAGACCTGCACAACATCAAGCTAGTTAAAATTCTAGCTTGGGCCTCAAGACCCCATGTTTGGTGGAGGAGCTATTGGTAGTTGATGTCTTCTGAGGGAGGGACAGCCACTCTCCTTTGGGGTCAAACATGGCCACTTGTAGCTTGTCCTTGTCTTGGCGGATGAGCCCACACCTATGCACATATGGGCAGCACTAATTAGATTCAGAAATTTATTGACAACAAGAAAAGTCGACATGAAGTTGCAAACGAGATGCAATGGAAAGCTCTAGGGGGAGTTGGAGAGAGGAAAGAGCAGATGGCTATCAAAATGATTGTATAAATGCATGGGATTTTCAAAAAATAAAATATTATTATAAAAAAAAAACCAGGGGCTGGAGAGATGGTTCTGCAAGAGCACATACTACCCTGGCAAAGGAAAAAACATCCAGTTCCTAAAACCCACGTCAAGCAACTCACCACAACTTGTTACTCCAGCTACAAGGGATATGACCCCTTTTCTGGACTCCAAGGGTACCTGCACTCACACGTGCACATACATATACATGTAATTAAAAATAATGACTCATTTACTAAAAAGAAAGGTTAAGAGAGGTATTGAATATGATCAAAGTACATTATAAATGTGTATGTAAACATCATAATAAACCACTTACCTTGTGCTGTTAATATAAACTAATAAAACATGAACACACACACACATTTAAATGGTGAAATGGAGCTACTACATAAAAATGACAGAAGAAATTCTATATCCAAGAAACAGTAAAATGCAAAGTTCTGAGACTGATCAACCAAGTTAGACCAATAAAAGAAGTGGCTATATAGCTAAAATAGTGAGAATGGGACCAGGTACTACAAGGTGGCCCAGGAGTCATGCAGAGGCCTTATCAAGCACAACAATCATCAGAATATTGAAGGTCACTTAGAATGGCTGGCAGATACTGATATACTAAACATGATTACTTTTTAAGAATAAAATTCTGGATGCTGTATAAGCTTTGTTGAGATGTCTGTGGAGTAAAATTAGGGGATTCTGAAAACTTCCATTTAGTGGCAGATCCTAGATAATTGTTTTACGAACAAAGTGATGACACAGACGACGGAGGAAGGCACTGCCCAAGCAATGCTTTTGAGAGGAGATGATATGATGTATGCAAAGGACAGGTGACCTCCTTGGCCTTTCATGGGTTAAGGCCATAGAATCCTATTGGAGAAGAGAAAGCATAGAATGGAGCATGTGTGTGTGTGTTTTTTAACTGAAGACAATTTGGTATTCTGAAATAATGGAAGGTTATTTGTATTATCTCAGCTGAGGAAAAGATTATTATGTGCGAGTGAGCAGAGAAGGGGAGCAGCTGTGGACCTTAAGGAGGGAAAACCACATGAGAAATAAGCATTGAGAGAAGGAAGAATGCACTTGAAGGCAATGTGCTGGTCTTCCATGCTTGCATGTTCAGAAAATAAAACGAATTCAAAGTGAGGCCTCCCACCTAGTAAGATATGGTGCCTCTGGCTCCAGCTCTATGTTGTGGGGCCTCCAAAGCACTACTGGCCACAAAAGGCAATACTACTAGCTGATGGTTTTCTTTTGTGCATGCTCTGGGTCTAAAACACTCTTCTGACACTTCATTTTGTAAAATATTTTTTTTATTTTTATTTTATGTATATGTGTGTATTGCTTGCATGTAAGCAAGCGCACCCGTGTCGTGCAGTGCTCTCAGAGGTTAGAAGAGGCTGTCAGATCCCATAGGACTCGAGTGTCAGACAGTTGTTAGCTACTGTGTGGGTGCTGGGATTCAAACCTGGTTCTTCTGCAAGAATACCAGTGTTCTTAACTGCTGAGTGGTCTCTCCAGGCCCCTGAAGCTCCATTTTAAACATGAAACAAAAACTTCATTAAGGAATATTGTTTCTATTTTTACTAACATTTTAACAATATCTTGACATAGTTAAGCAATGAAAGTGTGAATTTAAATGTATTCTTTGATATAGCTAGTCTTGTAGTTCATAAGAACATTTTTAAAGAAAGTTTAATAAATATTTTAATGCCTAAAAATAATCTAGCTGCCTTGTAGGAAGCAAGGGCTTAATTTTTTACAAAGAGAATGCCACTGAAAATTTTTACTTCATGTGGAAACACCAACTATTCTAAAACCCAGGGACCTGAAGACACTCCTCATCCCAATCTAAAAGTCCATCTTCAACTCTGCATTTTCTGTCCTCAAGACCTTACTCCTCCAAAGACTGGCAGTGGTAAAGTTACATTACTTTTTAGAGTATGATATTATTTAACTTTTAAAAAATTAGTATGGTAAAGTATACATATAATGTCATTTTTGCTATCTGAAGCATACTTTAACAGTTTTGTAATCATTTCTTGTGGGCAGCTTATTTCATGGAGAATTATTTCCTCAGAATTCATCACTGTTAGTACATTCCATCATTCCAACCTATTTGTGTCTTTGGAAATAAAGCAAATCTCTCCTGGATAGCACATAGAAGGATCATGTTTTTAATTCATTCTTCCAAGTTGAGTGTTTTTTTACTTAGAAGTCTTTATCCATTACATTTAAAGTAAGGCAGTAGCTTATATAAAACCCCCAAATCCTATGTATTAGACCTAGTCACCAGTTTCCATCTCTCTCTCTCTTCTCTCCTGCCTCTCTCTCTCTCTCTCTCTGCTTTACTGTTTCCTGTTAGCTGAAGAGCCTCTGACACACACTATGAAGTTTTGTCTCACCATGACTCAGAAACAGAATCCAGAGACTTGGGACTCTATCTTGTGAAACTATGAGCCAAGACAAATCTTTCTTCTATAAATTGTCCCCTTGGGTATGTTGGAAGCAGTTATGCAAAAGTAGCTAGCATTCTCAGAAATAATCAATTACATTGTCTTGTCTTTGTGTTACTATTTCTTTTGCCTCTGAAATGCTTGGAAACCCTCTAGTGATTTTTTGTTTCAGTTATGGTAGTTTTCAGCTCTAGAATTTTTGGTTGTTTCTATGCAGAGTTTCTATGTCCTTTCTGCTATTTCTATTTTATTAATATACCTTTTAATTATTCACATTTTCCTTTAATTCTTAAAATGTCCTTAAGATATTTTGAAGTATTTTTCTAGTAAATCTTGTGTCATCTCTTCTACTTATTTTTTAGCAATTCTATGTATTGATTTTTCATTTGAATGGGCCAAAATGTCCTGTTTATTGGAATGTTTCGTTTTTAAAATTTTTCGGTATTTGATTGATAATGTTTTGACTTGCGTGTGAATATTTTTTTTTTGTTATAGATAGTTTCTGTGCCATGGTTCAGGTTAAGGTATTAACATAAGGTCTTCTGGGATCTTTCCTTCAGTCTGTGCCTGGTATATTTCTTCGCTTTCTGATTTTTCTTAGATATACATTAAAGTTTGAACATCAATATCTTTAGTGTATGGCTACTTCTGGAGAGATAAAAGTGAACAGAGAAGGATAATAGCTACTTTAAATTCCTTGGAAATCATTTCAACTGGAGGGAGAAACTACAGAGGGGAGAGCAGGCACAGCAATGACCAATCAGCTGTCTGCTCCTCTGTGACCAGAAACAGTAACCCACGATCAGAAGACTGGTTCTGTGTTCGGAAAAGAAGCTCTTCTTTTGCTCATGTAGTTCCCACGAGCAGTATATGGACTTCTTAAGAAACATGTGTACAGCTACATGCTAAAACAAGCTGAAAAAAATAGTGAAATTAGCAAAAATCTAGTTCCAAGTCATCACTGGAACTGGTAACCCTTCCATAGACTGTAGAGTTACAGCACAGTTAAATCAGTTTCTGCCAGTGCTATGGTGGGGAGATGGATTTCAGGTGGTCCCAAGAGTGCCATCTTCCAAGAATCCTTTAAAGAAAATGGATAGATGCCATCTTGAACAGTGGCATGAGTAAGTATAATGTCATTGCATTTTGGATTATCTCTAAATGCCTTGATGTTTAGCACATTGGGGTTCCAGTTTGATCATATACTATTTAAGTCTGTGTAGCTCAAGGTTAAATCTATGTGTGTATGTCTGTTCTATAATTCTCTCTCTCCCAGTGCTTTATGCACATTCTCAGCTGCTCAGGCAATAATATATTTCAATGATCAGCAACAATTTCTTAATCTCTATTCAGCCCAAAAATGACGTTTGCAGAAAACAGGTGATTTTGTTTCTCTTTGTTGTGTTGTTCTATTCTTTGAGAGAGGGTCTGATTTTATAGCTCTGAACTTGTAGTGTAGACCAGGCTGGCCTCAAACTTACAGAGGTCTACCTGCCACTGCCTCCCAAGTGCTGAGGTAAAAAGGATGTTCCATCATGCCCAGCCAGCAAAAAACAGTTTTTATTCAGGGTAATTTTAGACAGAATTTGTCAACAAATATTTTATTTTTTACAGAAAGGTATGTGTATTTTGACTTTTTATTAGTGGAATTTTGGTCCATTTAAGATGTTTTCTACACAACAAAAAAGTCTGCCTCCTCATCAAGCACAATTGGAAATTTTATTCTCTAATGATAAACATAATTTAAGTAGCAATTCTCATGGGCCTAAAAGACAACATTGATTTGAGGTGCATCCTACCATCCTTGCAAATTTAATTTTAGAGACTGTACTGCACCTATAGTAAAACAATAGCCCCAGTTTTTCAGATTTAAAATTATATCCCAGGGAGATATTGGCCTTTTATATAATAAATTGGATAATGTCATTATACCTATATTATAGGTAGATACTTGGGAACAGGTAAACTCCCTATATATAATAGTAACATATAACAATATTTAAAACAGAATGAATTGATGTAATGTGTACTGCTGTTGGTGGAAGTGACTGAATTTGCTTTATGGATAGCATTTCTATATTGTCTCTCTTATGAAGCTCATTACCCCAGTTTGTCAAAAATTGGCATTTGGTGTTGGATGAATTCATCTTTAAATGTTCCCAATAGAGTTTTCTGTAAAACTGGTCACAGTTGGCATCATGCACACATTGAAAACAATTCATGGTAGCAGTAATTTTTTTATTATATCACTTTATTGAAAATATATCACTTGTCACATTGAAAAATCCAATTTAGTTAAATGATTACACTGGATAAAGTTATAGCAAGGACAGGAAAAGGGAGAGAAAAAAAATATTTTGTGTAATAAATGGCAGGTAAAGAAACCAAAACCTTTATGTATGGTCATGCAGGCTAATTACCGTAACAAAGAAAAAAGGAGAAGTATAACAATTATGAATATTTATTGGGGCACAGGTAAGACGGATCAGCAGGAAAAAGCACATGTTACAAGCCTGGCAATGTAAGTTCAATCCCTAGGACCCACATGATGGAAAGGGAGAATTGATTCCCACAAGTTGTCCTCTGATCTCTACCCATGTACAGTGGTGCATGTGTGTATATGTGCACACACATGTAAATGAACAAGTAAATAAAATCTAATAAATCATATATATATATATATATATATATATGGAACAATTACCAAAACTCAGTATTGCTAAAGAATTTGTTGACTCTGAAATATAAAGCGTTGGCCTATTGTTAGAAATATCATTTTTTTTAATCTTACATGTATGCATGTATTGTCTGCATGTAGGTAAGTGCACCCATGTCGTGCAATGCCCACAGAGGTCAGAAGAAGAGGCTGTCGGATCCCCTGGGACTGGAGTTATGGAGAGTTGTTAGCTTCAATGTGGGTGCTGGGATTTGAGCCTGGGTCTTCTGTAAGAACAACCAGTGTTCTTAACCACTGAGCCATCTCTCCAGCCCGGAATATCAATTTTTTATATTCATTCATTCATTCATTCATTCAACAATTTATCCATCAACCCCTTCATTATGGTTAAATTTAAATCCTGATGAGAAAATAGTTGAAATTCTTTAAAAACGGTGAAACAAACATAGTATTTGGTGAGATTCTTTTCATTTTTTAACCATCTTAATGTGAGAAAAGTATTCTCAATTCTATCATCTTATGAAGGATTAGTCCTTTCATACCAAGAATCAATATTATTTCTTCTCCATTTGATAGATGAATAATGGAATTTGAGATTTGTTTATTGTTTAGAGCATATATATGACTTTGAAGTTTAAATAATAACTATAATAATATAGACTATCTTAGCACATTGATATTTTGATTATATTTTGAAGTAGCATTCCTTTAAATATGTTGAACTAAATAATATTAAATTAATTTCACTTATTTATTTTACTTTCCTTTAATCAGACTATTATAAATTTTAAATTAGAAATGCAGCAAATGTATCTACATTTGCCCAAGAGACCTGGATAAATAGTGTAAAAATTTTCATGTATATGGACGGATGATTGTCATAGATGCCAAGAGTATATGATGCTTAAGAGATTGTCTCTTCAATAAACATTTGTGGAAAACTGGATAAGACTTTTATTCTATTTTAAGAGCATAAACAAAAATCAAGAAAACATCGTTTAAAGATTTAAATATGACTTCTGAAGCTGTAATGCCTAGAAGAAAACACAGAAAAAGTTTTCAGACTTAGGTCTTTCTTGGCAATTATTTCTTAGACATGACCCCAGAAGACAATCAAAAACAGTGCAATGAAAACAAAAATAGACAAGTAGGATTATAAGGAATTAAACAGTCTCTTTACATCAAAGAGGCAATAAACAATGAAAAGGCAGAATATGAAATGGGAGAAAATATTCACAAACAATATATCTGATGGGGGTTAATTTCCAAAGTGTATTAGTAACTCCTATAATATAACAGTAAACACAGTGATCCTTCACAAATGGGGTCATTGTGGGTAGTGCTCTCAGGAGGCAGCCTAAGCCCCAGTCTCTGCCGACCTGTGGATGGAGGTTATCTGGGGGGAGAGTACTCTGCCCATCAACAGGGAGGAGGTTCCCTCACCTCCTTGTCTTCTCTTCCCAGTGCTGACCAGTGGTTGTGGTGAAAGGAGTCTTCAAAAAGCTGGAAAAGCGCTGAAGAAGGTTCTGGAATGGAACAAAGGAGAGGTGCCCAGCAAGGATTAACTGGTTGGGAATTTGTACAGCTGCATAGGGAACGTCCAGATAGAGCTGGGGCAGATGGTAACAGCCTTGAAGAGCACAGAAAAGACCTGGAGATGGCCAAAGAGTGTGACTGTCCTGATGCAGAACCCAGAGCCCTCGAGAGTATTGGCAGAGTTTTGGCCAGATTTGGGAAATTCCAGCAAGCCATTGACTCGTGCGAGGAGGCAATTCCTCTGGCCAAAACCGCCCTGGGGAAGACCTGGCTGTTCCGTGAGATTGGCCTATGTTAACTTGAAGCTGAACCAGGCCTGGCAGGCCCGGAGTTCTAAGTACCAGCAGTATGCTGACGAAGAAGGGGACCTGGAGTGGCAGCTGAATGCCTTGTTAGGGTGGCATGGAAGACCATGCTCCCAGGGGCCATGGCAACGTGGAATTTTTTAAAGTGAAATTTGTTTGTGATAGGAAAAATTGGGAGATTGACTCAGGTCATCTCATCTGCCACTGTTTTCCCAATAAAGATGGCTTCCACTTTAACAAAAATGGGATCATTGGGGCTGGAGAGATGGCTTAGCAGCTAAGAACAATGGCTACTCTTGCAGAGGACCCAGGTTCGATTCCTATCACCCACATGGGATCTAATAGCTGTCTCTAACTCCATTCCGGGGGTTCAAACTCCCTCTCCTGACCTCCATGAGCACTGTACGACATGGGTGTACTTACATACAGGCAATACACTCATACACATAAAATATTATGTGTATGAGTGTATTCCCTGCATGTATATGAGTGCACCTGTGTCATACAATGCTGCAGAGGTCGGATGAGGGCTTCCGATTACTGGAGTTAAGGACGGTTCATAGCCGCCATGTGGGTGCTGGGAATTGAACCTGAGTCCTCTGCAAGAGCAGTCAGTGCTCTTATCCCCTGAGCCATCTCTCCAGCCCCAATAAAAATTTTTAAATGGGGTCAAAGAACATTTTCTTCCAAGCAGAAATACAGATAGCTAAGGGCATAAGAAAAAGAACTAAACATCAGTTGCTAATCATCAGGGAAAGGAAAAAGCAAAATCACAATGAGATATCACCTCACACCTTTTTATTGGGTGGCCTTTATAAAACCCAAAGAAAAACCAAAACAGAACTAAATAACAGATGCACACAAAGACATGGGAACAGGAATTCTTGTACACTGCTTGCAGGAAGGGAAATTGATGCAGTCACTGTGGAAATGAGTATAGTAGGTCCTCTAAAAACCCAAATCAGAACTAAGATGTGACCCAGAAATAGGGCACATATTCAGAGTCATTGGACTCATACTCTGGATGAGATACCTGTGCACACCTACTCATTGCAACATTATAGATTAGAGTTAGCATGAGGAAGTGACCTAAACGTGTGTCAGTGGATGCTTGGACAAAGAAAAACATGGCATATACACACTAATGTATATTGTTTAACATTACAAATGAAGGAAACCCTGCTTTTTGACACAAATAAATATGGAAGGCCTTGTGATAAGTGGAATAATCCAGTACAGAAAGACTCAAGCTACTTTTTAATTCTTGTCCAGAACTGTCAAACTCACAGGAGCCAACGTAAATAGGGGCTTACAATGAACTGGGGGAGGAGAATGGAATGTTGAGGTATTAAAGGTCTAAGAATTACACAAAATAGATAAGTTTTGAGATGTACTGTACAGATTATCACCTAGAAAAATAGTGCTAAGCCATCTGAACTTGCTGATAACATACCTGATTTTATGTTAGTAGAAAATCATCACCCTTATCCCTAAATTTTGGAAGTGATAGAAAGATTTATGTATAGACTAAAAGTGATAATTTCACAGATGTCTACTTATCTCCAAACTTAGTAAGTTGTAGATTTTTTAAATATTTCATTTATTATTTTTATTTTATGTGTATGTGTGTATGCCTGCATGTAGGTAAGTGCAGCCATGTCATGTCATGCAATGCCCGCAGAGGACAGAAGAAGCCATTGGATCCCCTGGAACTGGAGCCACGGACAGGTGTTAGCTGCCATGTGGATGCTAGGATTTGAACCTGGGTCTTCTGCAAGAACAACCAGTGTTCTTAACCGCTGAGCCATCTCTCCAGCCAAAGTTGTAGATATTTTTATATCAGCTTTTTGATATCAAAAGAAATTTCTTAGTCAAAGTGTTTACCTACCTACTGAAAAAACTACAAATGCATATCAAATTTTTTTCCAGTGGGAAGATATGCTGCCATAGGTGATTCTGTGCTCCAAATAATAATTGGTGGACTTGGTATAAAAAAATTAAACCATATTGGTATTGTAGGTGTATCTACAATATAATGGTAATAAAAAGTTCTAACTCTTAAATTTAGTTTTGAAGAGTAGGCCTGAACTATGAGGCCCCTTGTTCCTCTACAGATCTCTGGGAATCCTGTATCATGGAACTGTGCTGAAGGAACTGCCTGCTGGACCTCTGTCTTTAGACTTGTGTCCAGAGTCCGGCTCCACCCGTAATTTTATTCAAAATGGTTTCTCCAGCTTCAGTTGGGGGTGTACAGCTGGACTCCACTCTGATCTTAACAGACTGTCCTGCCTTTTTATCCCTAGTTCTAGAATATCTCATTCATCAAGGTCACTCATCCCTCCCAATCTCCACTGTGTGCAATGGAAATAGGGCACTGCCTTTCAGCAGTTAGATGTTAATTTTCAAGCATACCCACATTAATTTATTAATAATTAATTATTAATTAATAGTTTCTTGAGTGAATACCAAATTGAGGCTGCCTAAGAAACAAAATCAACTGCCACAGTCAAAAGACACTGGAGCACATAGTTTTGCTAAGATTAAGTCATTAGTCCAGATTATGTCAATTTATTAGTCCAGATTACGTCCCACACTTGTCATGACATCATCTACCTCTGTGACATTTTCAAATGTGTGAGGGTGACCCCTATATGCATATCACACGGCAGGTACTGTGATAATATTACCCCTGATGTTACAGATTTCCAGTTGTTGTCATCCCACCAGGAAGTCTGTTTCTTTTTTTCAACCTCCGCCTTCTCATTCTGTGTGCTGACTGTACATCTATGTTTTGTGTTTTACAGACTTTCAAAATGCATAATATTTAAAAATACAAACTAATGACTGGGCATGGGAGTATATGCCTTTAATCCCAGCACTCAGGAGGCAGAGGCAGGTGGATTTCTGTGAGTTCAAGGCCAGTCTGGTTTACATACTGAGTTCCAGGCCAGCTAGGGATACAGGGAGACCATGTCTCAGAAAGACCAAACCAAACCAAACCAAAGCAAACCAAACCAAAGCAAACCAAACCAAAGCAAACCAAACAAAAAACCTCACCCAAAGATGAGTTTCCTTAACTACATAGCTTAGAAAATGAAGTCTTCTTTCCTCATGCATTTGGGCTGAAACCTTGTCAAGGTGTTCAAGGATTGGCTCTCTGTCATATGTCGATGTAGAAGCATCAGAAATTCAAGGTAATCCTTGGGCACATCATAACTTTGAAGCCAACCTGAGCTAAATGAGTCCCTCTCTCAAAAAAACAAAAACTAAAAAAAAAAAAACCCACACACAAAAAAGAGGATACTAATAGTAATAAAAATAGTAATAATGATAAAGTAATATAATCTTAGTTTTCAGAAAATAACTCCAAACAAAACCCCAAGCCAAATAAATTTAATAAGAAACAAGTATTCACGTGAATATTGCAGAGATTTTGTGGGCTATCAGTCAAAACCTATCAGGTTTGAGATGAAGTAGCATCCAGGTCTACTGACATGAATGGTGTTGACTGACACTTGGAGACAGAGATTTCACAGAATCTAATTCTAAGTATTAAAGGATAATGAGGTAATAAGTGTCTAGAAATTTGCTTTTGCACATGCCTAGTAGGAATTTCATCAGCATGGAATTTTACAATGATTTCTTGCCTCTGAATCATTACAGAAGCTGATCTGACAGCTATAAAACTAGGTGGTATTGTATTCTGAAAGAAAAAGACTCCCATAGGCTCAGGTGTTTGAACATGTGGTTCTCAGTTGCTGGTAGTGCTTCGAAGGTCATGAACACTTTAGGAGATGGAAACTTGCTGGTTGAAGTTTGTCATGGGGTCAGGTGTGAGAGTTTATAAGCTTGACCCACTTCCAGTTTACTCCATTTCATGTCTGCAGTTTGGAATGTGAACTCTGAGCCTCCTGCTCACTGCGTGTTGCCATGTCTCCCCACTAGGATGGACTTTTAGCCCCCTGGAACAGTAAGCCTAAATAAACTCTTTTTAAGTTGTTTAGATTGTGATGTTTTATCATAGCAACAGAAAAGTAACATACAGGGGTCAATCTTAGCATTCTATTTACTTTTGTATAGATTGAAATTTTCACTTGCTATTGCAAGAAAGTTTTCATGCTTTTTAATAAAAATTCTATTTAAAATGTAACATATTGCTAACACAAGAAATGTAAGCTATTAGTCTATATATGTAGAAAGGGCCTTTCCTTTGAATGTATAGAGATGTTATTGTCCTCTACCTAGGTATTTAAAGTAAAAACATAATGAAAATACAGCAATTGTATACAGATTTTTATTCAGTCACTAACAAGAACACAATCATGTTATTTTCAGAAAAATGGATAGAGCTGGAGATTACCATGTAAAGTGAAAAAAGCCACTTATTCACTTTAAGTGAATTTGACTCAAAGACAAGCGTCATGTTTTTCCTCATACATGGAATTTCAGAAACGGACATGAATCTAGAGGAGGCAAACTGGGGAATAGAAAAGGAATCAGCTGGAGGGAGGAGCAGGAATAGCTTTGTGCAATAGGGAGGAGCAGCCAAAGTACCATATAAATTTGTGAAGATGCCATGATGATAGAAACCCACAGTTTTCTCAATTAACATACACTAACAAGAAAGACAGTAAAGCAGTTGTCAATTTGTAATCACTTACAGATTGTACATATCCATGCAAGTTTGAAATAGGCCATGAAGCAAGAGATGATGTATACTTGCCATTATTCTTATCATCTTTACTTCTTGTAGTTGTGAAATTAGAAATTAATTCTGAAGTTCCATAAAGCATATAGTCATAGGAAAATTACTGTAAAGATTTTAGTTTATACATGTTCTTGTATTAATGAACAAAGCTTTGTAGGTCTTTTTTTTAACCCTGACTAGACATATATTTTGTTCTTTGGACTAATTGTGTGTATAATTTGTCAGTAGATGGTTGGATTAATATTGTTCCGTCTGGTTTTTTAAAACTAGCTAGGCATTATTTATGTCTCTCACTATCTAACCCTTCCACCGTGGTTTCTGTTGCACTAAATTTTGCCCTCCTGCTCTCTGTTTGATGATCCTGATGTGGATTGAGAAACCAGCATAACACTTTAAAAAAAATTTTACAAATACTTTTTTGGATTTTGATTTTTGATTTCGATTTTGATCAAATCCGTGTCCACTCCCTCCCCTCTACCATTCCCCCCTCTGAAGAGGTAACCCTAAAATCTTTTAAGGATTAGACACAAACTCGCAAATACTTTTGACCTTTTTGGCCTTTGGAACAGAATATGTTGCTAACAGGCCCAAGAACATTTTGAGTTTTAGCCAAGAAACTGGCTACATTTCTTTGGGGTCTTTTTACCCTAACTGCCTAGACGATTCCTACTTCCCATTCTTATCCCACCATCCTCTGAAGGGGTTTCCCAAATTGCCAATAAGGAGTAGGGACACCGACCACTCTGGCTTCTTCCATGCTGAATAGGGACGCAGGGTGAGGCAATTGGAGTACCCCTTCAGTGTGTCTATCTAAAAAAAAAAAAAAAAAAACAAATTGTATAACTCTTGTCTCTAAGGGGAGAAGAAAGTCCTTGAATCACGAATAGGAGATATGAAGGAGAAGAAAAGGCAAGAGTGATTAGCATTACAACTTCTAGACAGGGAACTAGAAAAAAGTCAGAACAGGGCAATTTTCAAATGTTCATATGAGAGTCCATTGGAGTTTCTTGACAAAGGCTTCCAAAACATCCCTCTTTGGGTTCTTCCTCATTTTCTTTTGTCTTCCAAGGCTGGACTTGTTGACTGGGCTGGAATAGTTGGCTGGGAAGAGTGGATAGATATTCAGGTGAGGGTCCAGTGACCCTGCTTGGCTTTTTAAAACCATTGTTCTTAGGACAATCACTATTCCTAAGCTTGGGGATAGATGTATTTGTCCTTCTCTTATCCTTCATTTAGGTGAAAATGGGAAATGTTAACTGAGTATCTGGTCTCTCCACTGCTTATCAGAGTCACTGAATGTCATGTTGGTTTGGTGGTTATCTAACAAAATGTCTTTGTTTTAAAGTAGGAAAATGTGACAAGAGGGAATCAGCAACTGACTTTCAAGTGGTTCAGGAAGAAAACAGTTGCACGTATTTGTAAGTTTTTATAAGAAAACAAATTTTATTTGGTACTTATGAACTCAAACAAGTCAGCACTACTTTTTGGGCTCAGCTACTCTATGTATAAAGTGGGGATACTGATGTGCTAAAATACTTTTAAGGATTAAGACTATAAGCCAATTACAAACTCACAATTTACTACTTTATTTCATAGTCTATAATTTGTTATTGTCTATTTATTTTTATATTCAAACTGTCCCATATTTGCTAGTGGAATTTCCTTCCAAACAAATATCTTCAAATGTCTGAAGTACTAACATTTTATAATCTGAAAATCATTAAATTTGATCAGTTCATTACATTACAGGAAAGTAAACTTTACCCAAGAATATTTTCTCTGATTTCAGAATGAAGATCCACATAGTGCTTGTTGGTAGCACAGATTATTAATTATAGCCTCCGAAAAGCCATTTTTCCCTAGGGCTTATAGCTCCCATGGGAAGGTCTGTGACAGCAGGCACCCGAGAAGCAATCTCCAGTGCTGTTCGCTCTATCCATAGCCCTTCTTGTTAAACATAGGTAAGTAAATAAATAAACAAATACCTCTTAAAAATCTCTTAAACTCACAAAGAGGGAAGAGCATGATTAGAAAGGTGAAATTTGAATATTTTGGTTCAGATATTTTTGGAAATTGAGGTAAAATTAGCAAAAAGGTACATGGGGTTGGATTTTTGATTTGCTTCTTTCTTACCTTTAGGTGAAAGTAGATGACCGCTTTGCAAAGACACAGTGCCTTAAAGACCCCTGGGAGTGGGAGAGTCCAGGCCTGTGCAGTGGTTCATTTCAGTGTCTAGTAGTGCTTCCTGCTTAAATGACTCTGAACTAATTGCCAAATGCTGCCTGGATTAAGGCCTCTATTATTGCTCCCTCCCAGAGAAAATAAAAGTTGGGATCAAATGTTCTTCAAAGCTTCTGTAAAAGAATAGTTTTGGTATTTATAGTCACCATGATTACTTTTTTATTTCCAAGGAGAAGGGACCTAACATTTTCTGTATTTCTACCCTCTGCGAAAGATATAATTTTACCGATATTGATTGTTTTCTGTGTAAAGGCTATTGTAATCATGCTAATGATTCAGTTTGGTCCGTTCCTAGAACTACCCTTTGTTTAGTCTTCTAATACCACAGAAACTAGATTACTTCCTTAACTTTATATAGTTTGCTATGTATCAAATTGACTAGGGCACAGGATGCCCAGATATGTGATTGAACACTACCTCTGAGCATGTCCATTATTTCTGGGTATTTCTGTATGAGACTGATATTTTAACAGATAACACTGAATAAAACAGCTTGCCTTCTTTATGTTAATGGACTTCATCCATGTCATTAAAGGCTGGAGTAAAGTAAAACCTTGAGTAAAAGAGGATCCTTTCTTTTTTGGGGGGGGGGGGGGTTGAGACAGGGTCTTCCTGTAGCCCCAGTTAGCCTGGAACTCACTCTGTAGACCAGGCTGGCCTTGAATTCAAAGACATTTGCCTGCTTCTGCCTTCTGAGTTCTTGGATTAAAGGTAT
Organism: Nannospalax galili; assembly: GCF_000622305.1. NCBI lineage: Eukaryota > Metazoa > Chordata > Mammalia > Rodentia > Spalacidae > Nannospalax > Nannospalax galili. Next base: position 3,745,373 of record NW_008334003.1, read on the forward strand.
GTGCCACCACGGCTGGCTAGGAGGATCCATTCTATCCCTGACTGAGGTGGAGAAGAATCCTTTCATATCCATCAGCTCTCCTAGAATTCCAAGCCTGGACAATGGTGTAACATAATTCCTTGCTTTCTTTATCCCCCTCCCTCATTTCCATCCTCTATCTCTCCATATATATATACACATATATAATATTAACCCTCATAATATGTTTGTATTTATGGGTATGTGTTGCCAGAGTTCTCTTGAAACCATGTAACATATTTCTATGTGAATTTATTATAGTTTATATCTTGGGGGGGGTGGAGAAACTTACAGAGACTAATGCCCAGCACCCAGCACCCAGCTCTGCACAGTGGGCCGCCACCATTCCAGATTGCTTCTGCACCCACCCACAGTCTCCATTAACTCTCACCCACACATCTTGGGCCTGCAGTCTCGCTTCAGGTTAGTAAATGCCCCCTCTCGGGACACAGGTGAGACACTGGGGCCATCTTTTTCTCCACACCTGCTGCCACACATTCCTGGTGGCTCATGGCTTCCATAAAAAGAGGATGTAGAAAACCCCTCCCCGTCAATTCTCTGCAGCAGGCCCCACCCCTTGGAGGAAACAGGCAGTTTGGAGACACTCCACCTTTTTCCTCCAATCTTAACAATTTTCCCACCAATCTTCCACTAAGGTCCCTGAGCCTTGGAGGGGGTAACAGATGTAGGGCGATCTCTCTTATATTATGGTGAGATAGTGACTTCTTGGGCCTCCCCATTATTTGTCTTTAAGCTGTGGCCATTGATCTATCTCAGTGGTGTTTTTTCTACTATAAAGATAAATGGAAGGAAGTAGACACATTTAAACAAACATAAATGTAAATACAAATGTCTAGAAGATATCCTGGTAGGTATACTATATTCATTAAAGAGTATACTTGTGATGGCTTCCCCATTAGGGCCTGTAGCCTTTCTCAACACAAAGTATTGGCCTGGTCTACAGCACCTGATGTGTGTTCCACCCCTAGAAGCTGGCCTTACCCAGTTAGAAATTTGTCAGTTGTACGTATGTTGTTTGAGCCATTATTTCACTTGCAGGTATTATTTGGCATGTCCATAGTGTGCAGCATGCAGGGTCCATTGTTGAGTAGAATCATAGGGGATCCTTTCTTTCCCAACCATCTGCATAGCACCTTCTGGTGATTTGAATGTCATCCATCCAGTGGCATGGAATTTTTGGCTTAGTCTCAGCTCCATCTCTTCTTCTTCTCCTGCACTCACATCATGCAGTGTCTTCAGCAACATGGCCTTACTGACCTTTCTAGTGTACAATTGACATTAATGGCAATAGCCTTCGTGAATTTGGGAACCTCTAGGATCTCGCTGACTAACAGCTCATAGGGGGGCAACCCACCCCTGGTACTGTAGATTTTCTTAACAGTTGTATAGTTTGGAAGTCTCTGCCTTCTTTACCCAACCATAAAACTAACAAAAATCTTACAGCTATAGCTGGCCCTTGCTTCTTCAGGTATCTTTCAAATTGGTTTCACATCTGTAAAACACTCAAAGGAAGGCTAAGATTATATATTAAATTAATCATGGACAAGGTCTCACACAACATAGAAAGGTTTTGTCTATTCATATTAACTGTTTTTTCCATAGATCTTTGTTAGGTGCCGTAGCATGGGTACAAGGCATTAATTTGGTTAGCTCTTTATGAGAAGAGAAATGCATCTTATTTAATCCTTTGAGATTCTTAACCACCCTGGGACAGTTTTTATTCTTTGAATGCCTTTTGTAAACTGTTCTTCTCATTTTAAAGCCTTCCAGAAACTCCTTAGTACTGAACTTGGTTTTCTATCAACCTTTTTTTCTGGGAATTTAGATTCTACATAAGTCTTGCCAAATTTTCTTTGAGTAATCCAAATGGGAAATTTTTTCTGTCTGGTCTTTTTTATATCTCTCATGGGTGTTCTTTTTTTTTTTTAAATTTTACAGACACATTTTACATGCTGGTCAGAATCATTTAGATTTGCTAAAACCTCTCTCACTTTGCAAAGATCCTGACCCATTAAAGAGCTTAGCAAAACTATTAAAGCTCCATACCATTTTTGAAGGCCCAGTTGAATTAAGCTTTCCTTCATATCTCTGGTGAACACAGTCTTATCTGGCCCAGTGAACTGTATATCGTATATTGCTTTTCTCATACCTAGTTCTCTCAGCAATGCCTGCCCCTCCTTTGTAGTCCTCCAGTTCCTGCTAACCATGTTAGTTTCTCTTGGTGACAACCATGTATCTTTAATGCCTTCAACCAGCCATCCCATTAAGAACTGCTCCCCCCTGCCTTGGCCTGGGTTGAACAGCCTATATCACAAAGACAGATGGGTGGTTATATTACTCAGCTGTGAAGCCTCTGAAGAACTTATACTGATGTCATTGGCTCCCATGTCCCATACTCTCAGAAGCCACATGGCTAGGGGCTCTCTGATTGCTTGCTTGTAAATTTTTCCAAGTTTTAAGAGTTCTAGCATGGAATATTTCCTAGCTACAGCACAGTTAGCTTTTTTTTTTTTTTTTCCTTTTGCATGAACAGGTGAAGCTGAGGGGCAGCTTTAGCTACTTTTATTTTTAGGTCATTTTCCTTTTTACTATTATCTTTTTTTTCCTCTGAGTCCTTGGACCTTATACAAATCAAAATGTCCCACTTTTTTTCTTGCTCAAGCTCTGCAGCTGGATCTTCCAGGACCTCCCTGACCTTTTCAGCTTCCCCTGCCTGGGACTCAGCTTTTATTATGCAAAGTGGCCTCTTCTCCTCTCTGGGCACTCTGCTTGGGTACCTAGCCAGTAAAAGATTGTGTAGCCTCTGAATAACCTTCAAAAATTCTTCACATACCCACAACATACCCCCACATTTACAACACAGCTGTGGCCCACACTTCTGTGTGGCTGGCCTCTTTTTAGTTAAAGATTTTATAATCCATTGTATAACTGATGTGACTATCACTAACCCCATTAAACCTACGGGGTTTAATTGCTTTCTCCCCTGGGTTCCTGGCAGCTGCTCCTGGATTTTGGAATCAGAGCCCAGCTGACCCTCCACAGAAGCAGCAGGCACAGCACTGCTTTCCCAAATCCACATCCCCAAGGCTGTGGTTCATTAATCTGGGCCGGACTATGCCAATTTTGTCACCAGAGTTCTCTTGGGATCTCTTGCACTATCAGGCAAACCATGTAGCATATTTCTATGTGAATTTATTATAGTTTATATCTTGGGGGGGTAGAGAAACTTACAGAGACTAATGGCCAGCACCCAGCACCCAGCTCTGCACGGCAGGCCGCTACTGTTCCAGATTGCTTCTGCACCCACCCACAGTCTCCGTTAACTTTTGCCCGCACATCTAGGCTCCACAGTCTCGCTTCAGATTGATAAATGCCCCCTCTCGCAATGTGGGTGTGACGCTGGGGCCATTTTTTTCTCCACATCTGTTGCCATGCATTCCTGGAAGATCAAGGGTGCCATCTTCACAGAAAATCCCTCCCCAGTCAATTCTTTGCAGCAGGCCCTGCCCCTTGGAAGAAACAGGCAGTTTGGGAGACAGTATATTATATACATATTCTCTATAGCATATAATCTATGATATTTCAATACATAAAATACCTATATTAATCAGAATATATATTCTGCCTGAATGAGCTGGGACATGGATCTTTACCTTATTCTCTCTTTATATATTTATATATCTGTACATATAGATATATAGACTATATATACACATATAGATATATATAGAGAGAGATAGATTCTGAGCAATACAGTTACTCAAGACAGGGTTTGGAGTGTAGGCAGTCTGATATTAGCATTTTTATTCTTAACTTTTATTTTTACCTAAGATACTATGATGCCTCTGGTCTGATAAACATTATATAGTCATAGTTTGGCAAATTCAGAGGGCTGTTTTTCACACTTTTTACAGGTAAATAGTCCAAGACATATCTTAAGTGGTTCACTTGTTCTGAAATAGCTAGGTAAATGAGCTACAACTATTCAAAATTCATAAGCATGTCTGCAATTCCAGGCCTTATCTCTTTACATTTATTGCATTCCTTCTGCATTATGGGGGTGAGAAGACAATGCCTCCTGCTCAAGGGACCTGCTCAGAAAGAATGAGGCTCATTAAAAGGGCACAAATTAGTTCCATAAAAGATTTCAAATTGAAAGCATTTTCTATTTATTTCTTAGAGTAGTCAATTATCAATAATCTATAAATCACACCCTATTTCTAGTACAATAATATTTCATGTTCTCAGCATAAACCACTGAGATGAACTTGTGTTCTTAGGTTGAGTTTCCCAGGAGTGAACCTTCTTATTCAATGAATCAGAAACAAGTCATTTGTTATGAAAATATTTCCTGTAGAATCTGGCAGAAGACTGGGGAGGGCAGACGTAGAAGCCAAATAGAGCTAGGAACATGGGGCTAGATGAAGTCGAATAATAGGAGTCGTATGTGGCAAAGACTTACAGAAAGGAAGCACAGTCCAATGCCCTTGGGGACCTAGGGTATAAGCCATTCCTGAGTGTTTATCCTAGCCTGAGTTAGTGATGCTGGTATTATCAGTCACTAATTCTCCACCACTGGTAAAGGTTTTCCTGGCTATAAGAAGCATGAGGCTCTAACATTCTGAGGACAGTCTCAGGGATGATAGAGGAACAAAAGGTTGTGCACGAGAAATCTGGAGGCAGAAACAATATTAGAGCTGGGGATCTATGTGTAGCAATAGCAGTGACATCCGAAGCGTGCGTGAGCCATGCTTCTATGAAGGGCAGCAGTGACATTTGAGTGGGAGAGGGGAGCCATGCTTCTTTGAAGGGCAAACTTCTGGGAGAGACCCCCTGACATCTATATTCTACGTTGTGCTCCCTACCTCATTCCACCCCTTCTTATTCTCTTTGCAGTAGCCTTCCTCCCATTATACCTGACTCCATCATTCTCCACCTGAGGGAGCATGTAGCTTGTGAACAAAGGATACCTAAGACAATGAAAGAACCCATATACACAGTTAAAATTTGTATCCTGAGTGTAGTAGAGTATGTAGGATAGTATGGTACAGTAAAGTATAGTATAGTGTATATAGCACAGTAGAGTACAGTACAGTATAGGAGTATAGTAAGTATAAGAAATAGTGTCCTAGGTTAGAACTCCAAGTCTAAGGGCCTAGGAAGGCTGTTCTATATGTTGTAACTTATACAATGTTTTAATTTTCCATTAAACTTTACAGAAAGTATGGAAACATGATAAAATAAAACTAATCTTCTTAAAAAAATACTTAGAACTCTTTCCTTCAGGGTAGACATGTCCTATGTGGTCTTCCGTCAGCTCCCACCTCGCTCTTTTGTGACCCTGACAGTAAATCCATGGAAACTGAATGGCCTATACCTATAACATCAGGGTCTGATTAGAATTCTAACCTGTGAACTTATGAGACATGATAGCTGGGATCTCTGAATTTTTCTTTCTGAAAATATTTGCTATTGGACAAATCTGATTTATATCCCTCTAAGCCTAAGTCAGGTAAAAATTTATAGTCTTGAGTGAGCTGCAACTTGACAAAAAGACAAAGGCACTAAGCAAAGGTGTGAAGAACAACTTTACATTTTTATCTCATTTTTCACAACTGTGGTATCTGGAGGCACTTCTCAGGAAGTTGCAACTTCTCCTATAGATTCAGTTGGGTGTGAATTCTAAAACCCGCTTCTGACCTTCTCAAGTTCACTTGATGTGGGAGACTCTAAAAATGGCTCTCTTCAGGATTTTTCTTTCCTTTTTAACATTCTTTTGAATTTCTTTGATGTTTTTATCTTTTTCTAAATAAATATGTTTATCTACCAGTGTACTCAGTACTATGAGATAAAATGATAAATAAAAGATGATTTTGAGTTCCACTTTTGCTATTGTTCTAGATTTTTTTCTGTGCTGTGATAAAACACTCTAATCAAAAGCACTATGGAGGAGTTTATTTGACTTATACTTTGAGGTCACAGTCCATTACTGAGGGAAGCCAAGGCAGGAATTTAAACAGAAACCACAGAAGAATGCTTCTTATTGCTTGCTCACCAGCCCTTTAGATTTCTTATTCATCCAGACCTGCATACAGAGCCATGGCACAGCCCACAAAGTGGCCCTCCCACATTAACCAATTAAGACAATCTCTCACAGATACTGTCACAGGCCACTCTTGCAAATTCCTCAGTTGAGTTTTCCATGTGACTCTGTGTTGTGTCAAGTTGACAAAACCATCACAGTCATTGACTAGGTTTGTGTTCAGGTTTCCTTTTTTTTTCAATCATTATTTATTTAGCTTTTAATTTTTAATAACTACATGATTAGAAGAAGCATTTCACTACAGCTTTAACACATTCATTAACACACTCCAGAGCAAGAGTACATCTCTTTCACAAGTGGCTGTAAGTTTCTAGGTTCACAGTTGAATTAATACAGTTATACAATATTGAACTCAGTATAAGCCCTGTAAGACATAAAACTGAATGAGTTTTTAACCTTTAAAAAAGATCTCCATTTCATCTTAGAATATATTGTTCCTTGCAGAAAGACTCATTGTTTATGCTACTAACACTGAAATGTTGGCTAATGCATCTCTAATCTATATGGATCTGATTATTACTAGTCATAATCGGTTGTGCTTGGATCCTTGGCGCCTGTGTATGTCTATAATTATATTTCATTGGTAATGGATATCACCTCTACTAACTAACATGATGTAAATTTCCAGGCGTTCTCCTCAAATACAACACATTTTTAAAAATTTGTTGATTTGTGTGTGTGTATGTGTGTGTGTGTGTGTGTGTGTGTGTGTGTGTATCACACAGAACATCTCAAACCATATTGTTCAACTGTACACCCACTTCCCAGATGGCACCCTCCCATAGCCTCCCTCCCCCCACTAGAGCCCTTATACTCTGATATCCCTGCTACTGTCTGTTCTGTTGTGAGCACCCCAGCCATTCCCAAATACTTGTCCATCTGGTGAATCTAATCAGCCTATCTAGGGGTCTTTCTTTTAGGAAGATAAGCTGTTCCTCATCTAACAGCAATCAGTTGTTAATATTTCTTTAGATAAAATTGGAGTCTGCTGTTCATTTTCCCAATTCTATGCTGGGTTACTATCTGGGAGTCCCTTTGGCCACCCTGGCCAACAACTTGAAAGAAAGTATCTCCTATCTGGAATGGTTGCTTGTTATGTAGCCTTTAGCTATGAATATGGACACTTAAAAATTATATTGGCCTCTTTAATCTTTGGTTATACTTTCCTTTTGGGTGTTTAAGGTCATATAGTTGGCCCAGATAAACCAATTTATTTTTGCTCTTAAGGTCGCTTGAGGGTCTGTTCCTTAGGGGTCACATGGGCTTGGGAGGAGCCCTTGGCTCCTTTCTTTTAACAGCGCCACTTATGTGAAGATAAGTCAAAGGCCCTGATTGACCATAGTTGGCTTTGCTTGGAGGCATGGAGGAAATGTTTCCTCTGTGTTGACCCTCTTTTGTAGACTGGACACTGGTTCAAGCCCATCTTGTGGGGTCTCCTTGGCCTCCTTGATGAAGAGGACAGGTAAACCACCACAATTACAGGACATTTTGGGAGATGCTCATAGTCACCTGGAACTAGTCAACCTAAGAGGGAAAGGAGCAAAAACTGTCCTTTATGTCCCTCTGACCAAATTAATATAGGCCTCAAATTATGTCTGTTAAACATCCATGAAGGTTAGTTCCACCAGTCTGGTACTTTTAATTACTGTGTGCCATGTAAATAAATCTTGGGCAAAGACCAGTTGTTCTCAGATTAAACCTTACCTAGACATACATTTCTTGATCTGTGATATATAACTTGTCAGTAGGTTGTTGGAGTAACATGGTTCCCTCTGGTTTTCAAAACTAGCTAGGCATTGTTTATCTCTCTCCTCTCTCTCCCTGTCTAACCTTTGCACCATGACCTCCTAATTTAAAGTGTCCCTTTCCCCCCAATTCTCCCTTGATAATACTTCTATGGTCCTACCTCTCTTGAACTCCTTCTTTTCCTTTATCCCCTAGTTTCTTTGTATACCCTTCCCTCTCCCCTCCCTTAAATGAACCCAATTTTTATCCATATCTCCCTTATTAAGGCCTGTTTCCTACTGTTCTTCTCTTTCAGGTTCTTTCTTTTCCTTTATCTTCCTGTTTCCTTTCCATTATCCTGGTTCCTGTAGTCATGCCTGGATACACACCAATTTATGAGGGTTTGGACCTAGGATCCAGATATGAGGGAGAACATGTGTTGATTTTTTTTTTCTTTTTGTGTTACTTCACTTAGTATAATAGTTTCTAGTTCCATCCATTTACCTGCAAATTTCATGATTTCATCTTTCTTTACTGCTGAGTAAAATTCCATCGTATAAATGAACCACGTTTTCATTATCCACTCATCAGTTGAGGGACACTTAGGTTGCTTCCATTTCTTAGATATTGTGAAAAGAGCAGCGACAAACATGGATATACAAGGGTCTCTGCAATCGTATGAGTTCTTTGGGTATATGCCAAGGAGTGGTATAACTGGGTCAAATGGTAGGATCATTTGTAGTTTTTTAAGAGTTCTCCACACTGCTTTCCATAGGGGTTGGACAAGTTTGCAGTCCCACCAGCACTTGATGAGTGTTCCCCTTTCCCCACATCTTCTCCTTATTTTGGTATTATTTGTTCTCTTGATCTTAGTCAGTCTGACTGGGGTAAGAGGAAATCTTAAAATGGTTTAAATTTGCATTTCCCTAATTATTAGTGATGTTGAACATATTTTTTAAAATTATTTATTTAATAACCACCTACTTAGAAGAAGCATTTCATTAAATCAGCATTGACATATTCAATAAGAATTTTCTGAGCTAGGATGCATCTCTTACACAATTGGCTGTACATTTTTAGGGGTTTACAGTTGAATTAATACACTTATACAATATTGTACTCAGTATAAGCCCTATAAGACATAAAATTAAATGAGGTTTTAACCTTTAAAAAAATCTCCATTTCGTTATTAAAATACAGTTTCATACAGAAAACTACATTTTTAATGCAATTGATATCAAGATGTTTGCACATGCATTTCTAATCTCTATGTATCAGATTATTAGTAGTCACTGTCGGTTAATTTCTGAGCTCCTTGGCATCTGAGTATGGATATAAAATCATCAGGTAGATTTCAATGATAATGTTTTTCACATCTACTAATTATTAAGGAGAAAATTTTTATGCATTGGAAAATTAAACACCCAAAAGGAAAGTATAACCAAAGATTAAAGGGGCCAATATATTTTCTTAAGAGTCCATATGCATAGGTAAAGGTTACATAACAAGCAACAATGCCAAACAGGTGATACCTTCTTCTGAGTTGTTGGCCAGGGTGGCCAAAGTGTCTCCTAGATAGTAACCCAGCATAGAACTGGGAAAATGAACAGCAGATCCCAATCTTATCTAAAGGAATATTGACAACTGATAACTGCTAGATGAGGAACAGATCACCCTCCTAAAACAAAGACCTCTAGATAGGATGACTACACTCACCAGAAGAAAAAGTAGTGGGGAATGGCTGGGGTGCCGACAACACAGCAGACAGTAGCAGGTATATCAGAGTATAAGGGTTCCACTCGGGGGAGGGAGGCTATGGGAGGCTGCTATCTGGGAAGTGGGTGTATAGTCAAATGAGATGGTTTGGGATGTTCTGTGTCATATACATGCACAAAAAAAATTAACCAATTCTTAAAAAAAATATATTTGAGGAGGAATCATGGAAATTTATGTCATGCTAATTAGTAGAGGTGATAAAAAATACCATTGAAATCTGCCCGATGACTTTATAGACATATACAGGCACCAAGGATCCAAGTGCAACCGATTATGACTAGTAATAATCAGATACATACAGATTAGACATGCTAGCTCCAACATCTCAGTGTTAGTAACAAAAACTATGAGTCTTTCTGCAAGGAACAATATATTCTAAAATGAAATGGAGATTTTTTTTT
>NW_008334003.1:3755729-3756865 GCF_000622305.1 Nannospalax galili
AGGTGAGAGAGAGAGGAGAGAAATAATGCCTAGCTAGTGTTAAAAAAACCCAGAGGGATGAGTTTTTAATTTTATGTCTTACAGGGCTTATACTGAGTTTAATAATATATAACTATATTAATTCAACTGTGAACCTAGAAACTTGCACCCACTTGTGAAAGAGATGTACTGTTGTTCTGGAGTGTGTTATTGAATATGTTAAAGCTGTAGTGAAAAGCTTCTAATCATGTAGTAATTAAAAATTAAAATATATATATATAATGATGTTGAACATCTTTTAAGATTCTTCATAGCCATCTTTACTTCTTTTGAGAACTCTGTTCAGCTCTTTAGCCCATCTTTTAATTGGGTTACTTCTTGTCTTTATTCTCTGTTTTTTGAATTCGTTATATAATCTGGATATTAAACCTCTGTCAGATGTGTTGCTGGTGAAGATTTTCTTCCATTCCGTGTGTTTCCTGTTTGCTTCCCTAGATACCTCCTTTGACGTACAGAAGCTTTTTAATTTAATGAGGTCCCATTTATTAATTCTTGCCCTTGTTTCCTGGGCAATTGATGTCCGTTTTAGAAAACCCTTTCCTATGCCTATGTATTGTAGGTTATTCCCAATGTTTTCTTCTAATAGTTTCAGAGTTTCAGGCTTTACATTGAGGTCTTTGAGCCATTTGGAATTGACTTTTGTTCAGGGTGAAAGATAGGGGTTTAGTTTCATTCTTCTACAAGTGGAGATCCAGTTTTGCCAGCACCATTTGCTGAACATGCTGTCTTTCCTACAGTGAATATTCTTGGCCCTTTGTCAAATATCAGGTGGCTGAAATTGCATTTACTAATACTTGGGCATCCACTTTTGTTCCATTGGTCTTTGGGTCTATTTTTGTGCCAGTACCATGTTGTTTTTATGACTACAGCTCTGTAACACAGCTTAAAATCTGGTATAGTAATCCTCCCAGCATTGCTGTTAGTGATCAGGGTTGCTTTGGCTATCCGAGGTATTTTGTGCTTCCATGTGAATCTTAGGATGGTTTTTTCCAGTTCTGTGAAAAATGTCATGGGGATTTTGATTGGCATTGCATTGAATCTATAAATGGCTTTTGGTAGGATGGTCATTTTCACAATATTAATTCTTCTAATCCATG
>NW_008334003.1:3757140-3776797 GCF_000622305.1 Nannospalax galili
TACCTTTAATTTCCTGCTCTTGTCTTGCAAGAGTTTCAAGCGCTATGTTAAAGAGAAGTGGGGATAGTGGACAGCCTTGTCTGGTTCCTGATTTCAATGGGAATGCTTCCAGTTTTTCTCCATTTAGAATGACGTTGGCTGTGTGTTATATATGGCTTTAATTATGTTGAGGTATGTTCCCTCCAAGCCAATTCTCTCTAGGACTTTGAACATAAATGTATGTTGAATTTTGTCAAAGGCCTTCTCTGTATCTATTGAAATGACCATGTGGTTCTTGTCTTTGAGCCCATTAATATGATTTATGACGTTTATTGACTTAATGAATATTGAACCATCCCTGTATCTCTGGGGTAAAGCTGACTTGATCATGGTGGATGATCTTTTGATGTGTGTCTGTATGCTGTTTGCAAGTATGTTTTTGAGAATTTTTGCATCTATGTTCATTGAGGATATGGGTCTATAGTTTTCTTTTTTGGTTGTATCTTTGCCTGGCTTTGGTATTAGAGTGATGCTGGCTTCGTAGAAGGAATGTGGAAGTTCTCCCTCCATTTATATCTTTTTGAATAAATGATGTAGTGTTGGATGTAGGTCTTCTTTAAATGTCTGATAGAATTCTGCTGTAAATCCATCTGGTCCTGGGCTTTTTTACTTGGGAGGTTTTGTATTACTGTTTCAATTTCTTTTTGTGTTATGGGTCTGTTTAAGCTGTTAATCTCTTCTTGGTTTAGTTTTGGTGGTTCCCATGCCTTTAGATATCCATCCATTTCTTTTAGATTTTCAAATTTAGTAGCATATAGGTTTTTAAAATATTCCATTATAATGTTCTGTATCTTTCTGGTGTCTGTTGTGATGTTTCCCCTTTCATCTCTGATTTTGTTGATTTGGAAGTGATTTTTCCTTCTTTTGGTTAACTGGGCTAGCAGTCTTTCAATCTTGTTTATCTTTTCAAGGAACCAGCTCTAGGATTCATTGATTCTTTGTATTTTTTTCTTTGTTTCAACTTCATTAATTTCTTCCCTGATTTTTGTTTTTTCTTCTTGTCTGCAGGGTTTGGGTTTCATTTGCTGTTGCTTTTCAAGTGTGTTGAGTTGCAGTGTTAAGTCATTTATTTGTGTTCTTTCCGATTTTTTGATGTAGGCACTTAGAGCTACAAACTTCCCTCTTAGGACCGCTTTCAGTGTGTCCCAGAGGTTTTGTCATGTTGTTTGTCCTTTTCATTTAATTCCAGGAACTTTTATTTCTTTCTTAATTTCTACTTTGACCCATTCATCATTCAGGAGTGTGTTGTTTAACCTCCATGTGTTCATGTGGTGATAAGGGCTTCTTCGGGTGTTGATTGTAAGTTTTATTGCATTGTGATCTGATAGAATGCATGGAATTATTTCAGTTTCTGTATTTGTTAAGGTTTGTTTTGTGCCCCAGTATATAGTCGATTCTGGAGAAGGTTCCATGGGGTGTTGAGTAGAAAGTGTGTCCTTTGGTGCTTGGGTGGAATTCTCGGTAGATGTCTGTTAAGTCCACTTCATATATGGTATTGTTTAATTCAGATGTCTCTCTGTTAACTCTCTGCCCTGTTGAACTATCTAATGGAGACAGTGGGGTATTGAAGTCCCCTACTATTAATGAGTTGGGATTAATTTGGGTCTTAAAGTCCTGTAGTATTTTTTTATGAAGTTGGGTGCACCAGAGTTTGGTGAATATATGTTCATGTTTGTAATATCTTCTCGGTTTATTGTTCCTTTGATCCGAATGAAGTGGCCCTCTTTATCTCTTCTGATCAGTCTATTTTTTCAGATATTAGAATTGCAATGCCTGCTTTTTGCTTAGTGCCATTTGCTTGATATATTTTTTCCATCCTTTCACTTTGAGATAGTGTCTTTCCTTGAAAGTGAGATGACTTTCTTCCAGACAACAAAAATGGGTTTTGTTTCCTAATCCATTCAAACAGTATGTGTCTTTTGACTGGGGAGTTCAGTCTGTTAATATTTAAAGTTATTAATGAAAGATGGGTATTGAATCCTGTCATTTTTATTTCTGTTTATATTCTTGATATAGCTGTACCTTTCCACAGTTATACCTTCATTGGATTTCTTTCTGCAATCCCTTGGGTATAGTCATTCTTTTCTTCAGCTCTTTGTATTGCTTCCAGAACTCTCTGAAGGGCTGGTATTGTGGACATGAATTCTTTCAGCCTATTTATGTCATGGAAGATTTTTCTTTCCCATTCATCTATAATAAACATTTTGCCTGGGTATAGTAATCTGGGTTGTGGTCATTTAAAACTGGAAATACTTTGGTCCAGGCTCTTCTGGCTTTCATAATTTGCGCTGAAAAGTCACCTGTAATCCTAATAGGTTTTCCTTTATATGTGACTTGTTTCTTTTTTGCAGCTTTCAGAATTGTCTCTTTTTTTTTGTACGTTTAGTGTTTTTACTATAATGTGCCATGGAGAGCTTCTTTTCTGGTCCTGTCTGTTTGGTGTTCTATATGCTTCTTGTATTTTTATGGTCATGTCTTTCTTTAATTTTGGGAAATTTTCTTCCACAATTCTGTTGATGATCTGGTCCATGCCATTATCTTGGGATTCTTCTCCTTCCTGTATACCCCTTTTTTGTGATTCTTCTCCTTCCTTACCTATATGAGTTTGGTCTTTTTAGGGTATCACATAATTCTTGCATATTCCATTCTTGTGATTTCTTAAATTTTTCATAAGCTTTGCTTGTGTGGTCTAGTTCATCCACTTTATCTTCCTATCTTCATTCATCCTATTGGTTAGGCTTTCTCCTGTCATTTCTAATTGGCTTACTGAGTTTTTCACTTCCTTCTTCATTTCAGCCTGAGTATTCTTCAATATTTCTAACTCTTTTCAGAATTCATTCAGAAGTTTATCCCTAACTTCCTTCAGTTCTTTGATTTCTTTTTTGTGTGTTCTTTAAATTCACTGAATTCTTTTATCATGTTTATAATTGTCTTTTGAATACCATGTCCTGCATTATCTCTAGGGGGGTCTCATTGTACTCCTCTAGAGCACTATTGGTATTTGGTGGGGATATGTTATTTTGGTTTTTCATGTTATTATTTTTGCTCTGTGATTTTGACATGTGAATTTCTTTTGTAATTTATGATTCTTGTGTGAGACTCAGGCCTACAAGTTTAGGTGTGCTTCATTTTGTGAGCTTTTTCTGTCTTTGTTGTTTACTTCTTGAGCATGAAAAGCTGGCTCATCTAAGATTCCAGTTCTCTCTTTTGATTTTATATTGGAGTGGCCGGATTGCTTTTGTCTTCCGGATTTCCCACAAAGGCCCAATTCGGGTGAGGGTCAGATGTTTTCAGTCTTTCTCCTAAGGTCTGGATCCCTCCAGGAACGATTTTGGCCTCAGGAATTTGGTGGTTGGACTGGCCTGGGAGCCTGGCCCAGGAATGGTGCTGGTCTATGGAAGCTGGTGGCTGCACCACTGAGAGATTCCAAGGCAGATGGGGTGGGAAGAGGCCCCAAGGACTCCTGGGGACTGCACTGAGGAGCTGGGTTGGTCTGAATGCAAAGGATCAGGAAGAGGAAAAGTCAGCCCCAGCATCCCAGAAAGAGGCTGGTGGGTGGTGCAGGCCCAGGGAAGCAGAAGGAGTTGAGGGTGGGGCCAGCCCAGAAACAGTGCTCCTGGGGCCCACTGAAGGCACTATGTTGGTCTAGATGAAAAGGATCAGGAAGCCTTATTGGTTCCCCAGGTGTCTCGTGCCCCAAGACAATGAATGGGGCAGGGCCCAAACTCAGAGGAGAGACCAGCAGCAGAGATGGGAGGGTGAATGAGGCTGGGGGAGTCAAGGCATGGAGGGTGCAGTGGACTTACCCTTGAGAGAGGCCTGTGGGTAGGAGAGAGGCCTGTGGTGGGTCCTGTAGGCCCCAGGGAGCAGAGGGAGGTGAGGCTGATTTTTATTTTTTTATGTGTATCCCGTGTATTGCCTGCATGTAGGTAAGTGTACCCATGTCGTGCAATGCCAGAGGAGGACAGAAGCCATCAGATCTCCTGGAACCGGAGTTAACAGTTGTTAGCTGCCATGTGAGTGCTGGGATTCAAACTCGTGTCTTCTGCAAGAGCAGTCAGTATTCTTAACCCTGAGCCATCTCTCCAGACCCTATTTCAATTATTTTTATGTGGGAGCTGGTAATGTTCCATTTTATGTGTGCCTAGATACTGATTGTTTTAGACATATCTTTTAGGGTGCTTGATAGTAGAAAAAAGCAGGTTCTTCTCCCTAGTGTGCCAACCTCATCCCTCTTGTTGAAGGTCTGAATAGAATGAGCAGGTAGAGAAAGGAAGGGTGTGTTCGGTCCTGCTCTGATGTCTTGAGCTGGGACACCCATTTTCTCCTGCCATCAGACTGGAGCTTGAACCACTGAGTCTTCTGCTCTCACACCTTCAGATTAGAGCTCAGACTGCCATCACTTCTCCTGGATCCACAGGTCACTGCTTGCAGGTCTTGGGGCTTCTCAGACTCCAAAACTGTACAACCAAAGTCTTTATAATAACCTATTTATCTGTTTCCACCCATTTTTTCTACTCATTCTATTTCTCTGGCTAACCCAAAAACATTAACATTAACACAAAGATACTGGAGCCTGTGTGTGTTGGGGGGTGGTTAAAATCAGAATTCTTCAGTGGTCTGAGAAGGTACAATTTCCGGTACTAACAAAGACTGTGCTGTATTTAATGCACAGGAGAGTTTGTAGACAGTTTATAAAATCACAAGAAGGAAGAAGAGGTGAAGGCTCAGGGAAGTGTGTGTGATGCATGGGTAGATTTTGTTGAAAGCACCTCATTCCCTTGGTAAAGTAGAAAGCAACGTCTGGAGTTGAGAAGAAGTTGATTTGAGAGTTAAGAGTTTGATCCTTGATGCATAGGCGTGTGTTGTAAAGCACATGCATTTCAATGAAAAATGTTTTAGCAAATAATAACCCAAATGAAATAAATTTCTGCACACTCTGATGTCTAGTTTATGTCTTCATTTTTTATCAATGTAGTATCTTATCAAAAACAGCACTTTAAAAGGCTTAGACTTCACCTTTTGTGTAATAGACAATACATAGAACTGATTGATAGGGCAAGCAGTGGGAACAGAATCAGGATCCTAAAGGAATTCCCACAGAGATCCCTCTTCTGAATGCTTTGCTTCCAGATGGAGAGTGACTTGCTTCTCTGAAATGGAGCTACAGGAACTTGACATGTATTCAGCCTTTTGGATTTAGAAGAGTTAACTTCAAGTGTTTGTCTTGTCTTGGCATTTTTCTCCAAAGTGGGAAATGGTTTACTATTAACCTACGTATAGACTTCACACTTGTAAGCCAAGAGCATTATGCAAACCTTGCTTTATCTTATACATAACTTTTCATTTACCCATAGCCGAGATGGCTTTACTTGTACATAGCCCAAATTTTTAAATAGCCATTATTTGACCAGGTAGAGAAGAACCCATTTTTATTCATCTCCAGCCTTGGCCCATGTACCTGTCTCTCAAACAAGAGGCTGGGCAAGTTACATGCTAAAGCACCTAGTTCAGAGCTGTGACATATAAAACCCTCAAACCTTAGCTTCCATGGTGCTAAGGTTTCAGGAGCAGAGAGCGCTGAGTCCTGACAAGGTGGAAATAAGTGGGAGCCAGGAGTAGAGGTGGGAAACCAAGCCGCCCACAGGACTTCTGTGATAGACTGGGAGAGCTTCGTCTTCTACTTGTTTTCCATCTCTCTTAGTCTGTCAGATCAAGTTTCAAAATGTGATCAATGAAGAGCTGTTTGTTACAGTTTTATCACGAGTCTTGCTCATTCAGATGAATCTTCTGATCCCAAATAAACTTTCTGTCTTTTATTAATTTCTGTCAGCATCATTCTTAAAGTTAAGCATGCGCGTAAAGACAGCACAATCTGAAAAGAATGTTGTGTTCACATAAGTGGATTTTATTTCAGTGATTCTTTTTTAACTGGTTTTGCCTCAGAGGTGTGTGCAAGTGCGTGCATGCGCGCGCGCGCGCGCGCGCCCGTGTGTGTGTGTGTGTGTTTGTGGTTTTGTTTCTGGTTTGGTGGGGGCTGCTCTCTGGGATATGACCTGTTTTTATTGTTTGTGTATTGGTGTGCTTCTACAAGGAAGAAGCAGATGAATACCATCCAGAAAATCAGTAACAATAATGTCTTGGGATTTTTGTTGATGGTAATGGTGTTTAATTTTATTTTGCGCATATATTATTTATGAAAAAGAAATTTAAATCTTGCCAAAACACATTTCAGCAGATTTGGAAACGATATCACAAGAAAAATTACCTAGTGTGGATCAACAGGCTTTGTGGCCTGTTTTATAAGTATGCCTTTCTGTTTACTTTATAAATCATGCATGCACAGAGAGAAAAAACAAAATGATTTATTAAATGTTTATGAGGAATTCTAGTCTGCCTTGTTTTTAGAGTCCAAGGAATAGACGATCAGCTCAGGGATTTGTCGTTCAGGTTATTGATCACAATGGGAAGAAACGCAGGAATTTCTCAAGTCAGCGGCCGGTGTTAAGATGAAATAAACCTAATTTTGAATTCTGTTTCCTTCTCCAAAATTTATTAACACCATCCTACCGCACAGAGACTGCTAGCCTTTGACCAAGAGAGAGATAAGATGTTCCGAAGGAGGCTGTATTTACCAGCTTTTATCTGTTTCCTTGAGGAAGGCAGACATGTTTTTGTCTTTCTTCTTTCTTAGGGAAAGAAAGGTGTAGCACTGTAGGTCTTGATGGTGGGGACGGAGAGGAACTCTATCAGTTTGATTGAAGGTGTCAGAAATGCTTTGGGAAACAACTGAAGCAGAGCTCTGAGGTGAAGGTTTGACATTCAGCAAGGCAGCGCCTGCTTTGTTTGTGTTTTGATTTAATATACCCACTGGATTTTTAAGCATATTATGCCTGGAGAGTGAATTGTGATTTGCAAAGCTGGCTAAAGTATGTTTTGTGGATATTTGCCCTTGTTTATACTCATAGGTTCCAGTAAATAAATAAATAAATGTTAGCTTTGGATTTTTACATAGGGTCTGGTAGACTTTTCTCCTGATTGAGAGTCTCAGGCATTTTATGTGCCCTCAGTTGAAAGAAGAGAAGGGAACTATCAAGAAATGTTTTAATAAAAGGTGCCCTTGGCCCTCACCGAGCCTCTGTTGCATGCATGGCTGCAAGTGTTTGTGGTTTAATGGAAATAAATAACTAAAAATCAGAGCTCACACCAAAGAAAGTACATTATATCCGTAATTATTCCTGGTTCCTAATTGTTTTGTATGTTTACCTTTCTGCATTTTGATCAGGCCCTTCACTCCCCATTGCCTTGGTTTTCACATTCCCATAGTGGGGTCCTTAATATGCTTTTATAACCCTGCTGAGAGGATCAATGAGGTCCGTGTACATGAAGGGGCTTAATAAATAGTATGTGATTTGAGCTCTGTGGATGAAAGGTGCTACGTGAGTACAAAGTAGAGCAGCTTCCCACAGGTAATGCCTCTGCCTGGATAGCTCTGATTATAGGCTTTCTTTATCTCTTCAAAGCAGAGATTTTCCCCTTGATTCCTTCCTGTGTCTTTGTTGCAGAAGCTCAGACGCCTATTTACTCAGTACCATTTCCTTTTGAGCATGCACACACCAATCACAGAACACACTTGCAAGAAGATTTATTTACTTAAGTGCACACATGGTCAGTCGCATAAAGGCAAATGTAACAGAGGAGCAGTGTGAAAGGAATGTTCGGTGCACATCAAGCCCCAGATGGCTCTCAGAATCTCCATCATCTCAGGCAGAACCACATTTCAGAATGTGAATGTTGAAGTAAAGAGATTGTACCCCAGGAATAGCAATTGAATAAGAAGTTTATTAGAATTATTTACATTTGACTTCATTATATTTCCTGTTGCTCTACAGCTGTAGATAAAAGTGATAGCACACAATGTAATATTTACACAATTTTTGAGATATTATTTAATTTGTTCCTCACAACATCGTCATGTGGCGGGAAAGATATTCGTGCTCAGATAGATTATGTACCTTGTCCAAATTACACCCCTCTTAAGTGGCAATGTGTCATTTATAACAAATATTAAGTGTTTTTATGCATTTCTGTAGGCAACTGAATTTCATCACATACCTGTCTCTGATGTCTGAGCAGAGTAGTAGCTGAGTGCTGTGCTCAGAGTATATCCTGAATCTGAGAGATGATGGTGATTAGTGATTGTGATTAACTGATCAGTGACATGATCACTACTCTGTATGTGGGTAGACACAGTCTAGAGCAGCTCATCTGACAAATCAGAAATATACATACTGTTTGCATTGAAAAGATAATTTATCTTATATTTAAGTAAAGTGTGTGCTCTGGACAGTTTGCATCTGGGTTGGGGACTGGGTCTGCAGGTTAGTCATAGTTGATAAAGCATTGCCATGTTTTTTGGAAGAATTCAGTGGAACTATTATACTTAGATTTTTCTTTTAGTTTGAAAAGGGCCAAATATCGACATAGTTACACACTTCCTTGATCTTTGTATTTGTTACTGTTACGTTGTTGTGATTAAACACCATGACCCAAGCATTTGGGCTAATGGTTCAACGGGATAAAAGCACATCATTTCAGGAAGTTGTGTTGGGGAGGCATGACAGCAGAGGCAGCCTGAGCAGAAAACTCAACCCTCACATTAGCCACTCACAGGAATAAGAGAGGGAGAGCTGGAGGTGGGGCAAGGCTGTAGTCTCCCAGAGCCCACCCCATGACTTGATGTGCTTCCTCCAGTAGGCCACACCTCCTAAAGGTTCCATGACCTCCCAAACAGCACCAGCAACTCACCACGTGCTCAAATACTTGAGCCTATGGGGACATTTCTCATTCAAACCATCACAATTTTTCTATCAATCTTCTTATATTTATTTATCATCACAAAACTCCTACCCATCTTTACACACTCACCTAGTAGTAGTATTCACCAAAATGTATTTAGGAAACTTGAAGTGTGAGTAACGAGTCAGAAAATGGAGGTGGTACATAATAAATTCCTCTCTAAATTTTCTTCCCTAATTTGAAGAAGGTAAAGAAGAGATAATCTGAAATATAAGCAATATATTAGGGGATCTTTGGCACTGGGTAGACTATCTGCATTCCATATCGACAAGGACAGCATAGATATCTGAGTTGTGATTGTGAGGCAGCATTAATATTGTGAAACACAGCAGTGCTATCAACCAAAGGAAGCATCCTCTCTTAAAAGCCCCATCAGAAGACATGTCCTATGGCTTTTAAGAAAATGATATAAGACTCGTACCATCAAAATTCTTTCCAAAGCTGAACACCCTTGAGCATGTCTATCTGATAATTTCTCATCCACTGGTAGGCAGTTGGCTGGCTATGGTGATGAGTCATTCAGTTCTTTCAATTTTGCTTTTGGAAACTCTGTAAGTATCTCTATTGTAAAACTTACTTCAATACTCTTGCCTTAAAGTTAGATCTAGAAATAGATGACCAGTTATTTTGTTACAATCACTAGAAAGCCCAAGATGAAATATTTTAATAAAAAATTCTTGGGTGTATTTTCATAGCTGGGAAGGACCATTTTAAAGTATGAATTAGAAACGACCATTATTCAATTAGTATCCAAATGTGTGTCTCTGATCCATACATCTTTGTTTCCCAGAACATGTATCTAGCACAAAAGGAAATTTAGAGTGGAAGAGGCAAGCAAGATTAATCCCACCTTTAATAGCTGCTTCTCTGGCACTGATAAAACCATGCTCATGCTCTACAACTTTATTTCTTAAATGCGCTCAGTCTCTCATCATGCGTATGCCATAGTGCTCAGCATTAGGTCGAACTTTAAGCTGAGCTGCCGTCTCTCTGAAATTTTAGTGAGATTCTAAGTGACTTTTCTACACTTGTCCTGTTCGTTCTCCAGAATGAGCTTTCTCATGAAGCTGGTAGAGATTCTTGCCTACAAAATGGGAGTGAAAAGAACCATTGATTTTATTCCAAGAGTCAGCTGTTCAGCCATTGGAAATGCAAATGGTGAGTTGGTGAGGAAGGTAAGACTGTGGAGCTCAGTTTACAGATTTCACAATCTATCCATTGTTGAGAAGATTTCTGCCTTAGCTCTTCCTCAGCTTGTCTCACATGTACAATAGGATAAACAATGGTCTTTAACATAGGGGAATTTGTAGGTAGCAAATGAGATGACTTTCAGAGCAGTGCTGGGCACGATATAGTGAAGACCTCCAGAGGCCACCCACCTCTAACTCCCATAGCCTTCATGCTTGCTGGCACCCACAGGAACTCACTGAGGCTCTCCAGGTCATGACTCAGTGTGTCTATTTTTGATAGACTGTCCACACTGAACAATCAGCATCATGCCTGTGGGACAGGGCAAGCTCCTTTCCGCTCCTAGCCTCATTCCTTCTCAGTGTAGATCCCAGCATTGAATCAGGCTACATGTACTTCCTCTTAGTAAGGCTTCTGTCCTCCCTTCTCCTTCTGGAATTAGCTATTCTAATACCACATGATGGATTTGCTATTGAAGGTGGAGCAAAGCTGGTGGGAGGAATGCGGAGAGGGAAGGATGTAAGACACAGTAGCTATTTAAATGTTTGGATGAAACTCCTGGCCTCTTTTTCTCTACATAAAAAATGCTTTCAATAACCTCCTTTTACACAATCTCACTGTCACTTCTCTTGATTTAGTATCTTTTACTGCTTAGTTTCATCCCAGCCCAGAGCTTGATGCTACCCAGCGCCTGTGTTCTTGCCCCTCTGCCTCTGCCTGTTCATTCGCCAATAATTCTTCACATCTCAGATCAATTCTCTCAGAAAAGCCTTCATGGACACACTGGGTATAACAGCCCTGACTGTTCCACACTTCTCTGTATATTTCTGATTACTTTAGTTTGCAGTGGTTTTTTTAAAATATATAGGTGATAGTCTACCAGAATGAAGGCTCTAAAACTAGAAATGACTGGAATAAACAGAGAATGTGGCATATGACAAATTAATAAATATTCTTTGGCTGACTAAACAGGTATTATTGTCATAAGCCTATAGAGCTCATTCTGCCTTTAAAAATTCATTTTTTACATTTTAAGGTTTTTAAATCTGCAAAGAAAGCAAATGTGCAGTAATCTATTCTTAATTATGTTATAGCTGAAGAACAATTTCATGTTCAGATTGTCCTATTGTCTTCATTGACCAAGCATAGGAATTAGTCATTACTGCTTTCTGTTGAACTCAGTGTTTATTGCAAACAACTGGTGTTTGGAGTTAATCTTTTGATACAACATTATAAGGTTACATATTGAGTTTTAGGCATATACAAAAAGATGGATAAGGATTTGTTTTGTATTTTAAGATAATATTAACTATACAATCTTCAAATCGTCCTCCTTTCCCAATAACTGTAAGAAATGATGGGAGTATCCACCCAAAGTCAGCCCGATTAGCTTCAAGTCAAGACACTTGTAAGATTAAAATCTTTTCTTGATGCCCACAGCCTTCCATTGTCATTCAAAAATATGCATTATAAATTTAAAGTACTAATTTTAGTTCGTAGTTCTTCCAAGATTTGAAAAATCCTTTTGGGAATTAGGAAATACATTTGCTTCTCAAGCCCACTCAGTCTAACAGCTTATGATTCAGAGTGCTTGGAGCTTGCTTCCATCATCCTCTTCTTGCCACCGTAATTAACTCGGAGGAGAAGTAAGTCCGGAGGCTGACTGTCAAACAATTAGTAAACAGCGACCAGAGTAAAATGAATCTTTAAAATCCTGGGAAATCAGCTGTACTTCTGCTAATAAGAATTCCGTTTGCTTCGGAATGCTATCAGAGTGTAGTTAACCTGATTTTCCCAACCTAGTCTGTTCACTGGCATTGTATCTTCATGTAGCTACAACTGAGTGGTGTGTGTGTGTGTGTGTGTGTGTTGTCTTATCTTCCATAGATGCTAAGGAGGAAGTAGCAATAACCACAGTGGAATGACATCGTGCATTCTCCTTAGCCTCATAAATACTTGAAGATGCTTCAGTCTGTTCATTCGTTGCCAGACTTTAATGTCAGGGACATGGTATGCATGTGCCATTAAAAAATTGATAGTGTCTTCTTAAGTGCAGGGTGTTAGGGAGACACTGAAGAATGGATGAGTAAGAGAAAAATAAAATTTCCATTACAACACCGTGACTCTACCATATCTGGTGCCATTTTGATATGATTCTTGTAAATTTTACTTTTTCACATGATTTTTAAGTGCCTATAATAATAATTTTGTATTAGTGTTCTTTTTATGCTATTTCAGAGATACATCTATATTAAATCTTAGAGTTATTAAAGTATCATTATTATACTATCTCAATGGATATACCACAGTTTGCCTAAACACTTCCTATTATTGGATGTTGAGATTGCTTGAATCTCACTAGCACTTTAAATAATATTGTAATGAATAGTTATATGCAAAGATATTTTGCTTTTTCTCCTTAGAAGAGATTCACAGAGTGATATTACTCCTGCTTGACTTTTGAAGGGTTGAAATTAATAATATTCTTCTACTTGAAGTGCCACGTAGTCTCAGAAGGAAAGAACTGCACGCTTACATGATGATTCTAAAAGAGCTTTATTCAACTGGATCACTTTCAAATGACCTTTCAGTCATCTATCTACTTCACTGTCTTGGAACCAGATAGAGTATCTTCACCTGTGGAAATATCAAAAGTAGCAGCAGCAACAGCAGCCACAACTAGGCATTGAGCTCATGTGTCAATATGCAGAGTCCTTTATCTTTACTGTTAGTTATCCTGCACACAGCCCCACAAAATGGGTATGAGTATCACATCTGCTTTACAGATGAAGAAAGGAACTCAAGGTGGATCCCTCACAGTCACATGAGGTAAATGTCGAACGTCATTCAAATTCTAGTGTAGTGATGCTATTCAGAGCACAGTATATGGGCTTCCAGACAGTATAGGCATAATTTATTACAGTGTTGATATAAGTACAAAAGCTAAGCTCTGCAAAATTTAAATGCCATGGCCGCTGTTTGTGGAAGTGAATGTGTGCTATTTCCTCAAGCAAGACAGTGATAAGTCTCCAGATGTAATGACCACTCAGAGAGATATAGTGGATGCAATTAAATCACAGATCACAAATTTCTTGGTATTTGGGTGGCTGGATTGAATTTCATGATTAAAAAACTATGACTTCTATAGTTCCTATTGCATTACTAATTCCAGCACACTGTTTATACAAAGAGGATCTTCACTCCACACTGTAGACACTGAGCTTCCAATGCAGAACTTTCTTTCACAATATTTGTCACTCACATCATCTAAGCTGTTTGCTGTGATGTCACCAAATTAATATTTATAATTGTTGAGTTCATTTGTGCTGATTAACTTCTTTTTCTTATATTTCACACAATTCTTCCTTGAGGGATTACAGTTACTTAAAAAATGGAAGCAAAGGAAACAGCAAATCTAACAAAAACTTCACAAAGCATAGAGCCTATAAAATGAGGACCTGCAATTAGGGCAAATGATGAAAAATTCAATTAATAAATATTTAAATATATATGACATAATGCTACTATGCAGTCAAATATAGTTTCACCCAATGCTTAAAGGATTAAGGACAAACTTTAATGACTGTAGTAAATGAGCATATTTTGTTATATTTAAGCTGATTTGAGACAGAGCCTCCAATATCAAATTTCTGACTTCTAAAGCCTCTATACCACTACTACTTAATTTAAATAAAAGACTTCATTTTTCCTGTATCCATTGCTCTGTATTTTTTGAAGGTTGTTTCCAGAATGGTAGAAGTAATCAACAGACCCTTGTCAGACTTTTTTGCTGCTAATGGTTGTTAGAAATTAACCTAAAGGGCCTAAACTCTTTTAGCTAAGTCTTCCTAATAGTTTAGTATATTTTTTATGTGTTGTTTTTGTTTTAACTTTATAGTGTCTTATTTTTCAGCCCAAGATGACTCTGTGACCTTCAACTCATGACCCTCTAGGCCTCCCAATACTGGGATTATAAGTATGTGCCACCATACCTGGCCATAGTTGCCTTCTTTCATCTTCTTATGTATCAAATGTGCCCGTACATTTTAGTTGCCTGAAATCATTTTCTGCTTAGGAATTTGCATGCGCCCGCTACAGAATGCTTCCTGCTTAGCATCATCTATCAGCTCAGCTGTCACAGTGCTGAGTATTAGGCAGGCTTCTTCAGCTTCACACGTGTTCTTACGGAAGCTCCTTGCTTACCATCCGGCCTTTCTGTTAGGTTTCTGTCATGACACTGTTCTTGACACACATTTCACAGAGCTCAGAAGGACCCTCAGAACTAAATTGCCCAATTCAACATGGCGTTCTTATACGGCCTTTCCTTTCCTCCTAGTTAGCTTCTGTCCTGTGGTCCTGCTCCCTTGAGTGACATTACAAAATTTACTCTCATGTTTCTGTCTCTGCTTTTGGTTACACTCAGGATAAGAGAGTCACATCTGCTCTGTCACTTGAAGACTTAAAGTTGAAGTGTCTGGGAAAGCTCTGGAGGGACTGACTCCTTAGTTACAGCCAGGCCCACCGGAAGCATCCCCTTCTCTAAAATGTGCTTCCAACTAGATTTTTTGGATGTCAGAAGTGTTTATTATACTTGATATTGTTGACACTTGCAGTGAAATCAAGGTCTTATCTGTCATCTATTTCCTATCTATTGAAACAGAATCTCCATGTGGGTCTGCACACTTGATGGTATTACGCTGCCCCACAGGCCTTCTGTTTATTAAAGCAATTCTTTTTTATTCTCTGAGAAAATTTATTAGGATGGTGACTAAATTGAATACCCCAATTAAAGAGATCTCCACTCAAATTTTATATTAATATTTGTTAATTTTTTTCAGGGAAAGACTTTTAGTGGGCGTTATGGTTTGCAAATACATCGGCGAATGCTGCCTGCATCAAATGCAATTCTGGGCCAAGGGAAATCAGAGTTTCACACCAGAAGAGTCACCATGTCCTTGCTTTCACATCTTGTACACCTGTAATATATTAGTTGTTATAGAAAAATAAATGTCTTGACTATTTATCAATGCCATTGATATGTTATTTTAATGCGAACAGATTTGATGATGTTTGGAAAAGAATTTTATGTGCGCTTGTGCAACAACAGAGTTCAGGGTGTTGATCTCCCAAACACCCAAACACCCTGACCTTGTTTTCTTACTGACCGTAGGTTCCAGTTCTGTCCTGTGTGGAAGCGCCTCTTCCTGCTACACACTGTCCCCACCCTCAGCAAAGGAGAAAATCGCTGTTGGAGATCTGGAGCTTTTACATTCAGAGCTCATGGATTCAGTCTTGAGTCAGCTCTGCTCCCGGTGTTGATCTTATTTTCCTTAGTCAGGTCTTGGGGTGAGCCTTAGTTGCTTTT
Source organism: Nannospalax galili (assembly GCF_000622305.1). Classification (NCBI taxonomy): domain Eukaryota; kingdom Metazoa; phylum Chordata; class Mammalia; order Rodentia; family Spalacidae; genus Nannospalax; species Nannospalax galili. The sequence continues at coordinate 3,772,592 of NW_008334003.1, forward strand.
GGTGGAACTTCCCCACAGTGACCACACCCCCAGGTGCCAATTGTTTGTGTTTTGATGTGTGCTTCCCACCCACAGGCCTGCTGCTGACAGTAAACTCCCTTTGCCTGAAGGGGTGTCCATCTGTTTCAGCTTCTGGACACCTTGAATGGTTGAAATATGTCTGCTTGAACTTCCTTTCTTTCTCAGACTATCTTCCTTTAGCTTGGGCATCTTTTCCTTGCTTCTGTCTTCTGCTGTGTCCACCCTGGTGGAACAGCCCAACCTCTGTTTAGAGTTCCTCAGATCAGTCATTTGTATTGCTGCCAAAAATCCCTTGTTCTGGAGCAAAAGAAATATGTGAGAAGATAAAGGCACTGAGTATATCACATTTATGTTGTATTAAATATGATTGTTATATTGTGCTATTTACAAACAGTGTTTTTAAGATTCCAGATCAATTTTTAAAATTTATATTCTTATAGATATTTTTGGTTTTAGACAATTACAGTGAAATAAAAATGAATCTTGTCTCTTGTTTGGAGGAAAGGTATGATGATTTAGTACCAAAATATAAAACATAATTGTAGGATAATCTTATACATTAGAACATGGGAAATTTTCATAAAAACTATTTTGAATTTTGGCTTGAATGTTAAGAATTCTGCTTGAATGGCCTCTTGACAGCTCCTCATTCTCACTTAGGACTTGGTAGTTCAACTCTGCTCTCCGGTATGCCTAAAAGAAGGTGCTCCAACCTTGCTCTGTGTGCAGTTATCAGTTAACGATGCCTGTCGTTCTCCCTGGAGCTGGATCCTTCTAACTTGGGCTGAAGAACTGAGTGGGAACAGGTAGCAGGGCGGATGGGCATGAGCAGACTCTGGGGTAAAGCTCCGATGGAAGGTCAGTCTTAATCACTGTTTTTAAAATTTGACACAAAATTGTGCCAACGGTGTACGAGAATACGTTTCAATGTATGGGTGCCTTAATTGTGTTTAATGAAACCTCTGGGCTTGTTCTTTCTTTGTGTTAACTGCTGTTCACTGTTGTCAGAGTGAACTGGATGATATGTTTGTGGGAGTGGAATTTTCTTTGTTCTTATTTGGTGTTTGTGTCACCTGATGAAAGGTAGTGCTATGGTTCAAATCAAGGAAGAGAGCCCACGGTGCCCAGCAGAACACAGCATCTGTTTGATCCCTGCCTTCTAGGATCCTTTCATACGTGATTGACCATCAAGCCTACTTTGTAACTTCCCATTGGCGAGTTTTTGTTTTGTTTTGTTTTTAATGTTCACATGGAAATGAGACCAAATAAGGTGAAATAGGAAAAACATGCCCTTTAATCAGAATCGCCTGAAACTATAGCTGCCCTTTCCATCTGTGGTATAACTGGTTAGCTGTGTTCTACTATCCAAACATGAACTGCTGAGCTTGATTTAACACAGACATTGTATCCTTCTGTAATTATGGTTATTTGATTGATGACCCTGACATTTTTACACTTTCAGTATTGTGAGGGAGGAAATCCAGTTTTAAGATTTGCCCTTTAAAGAATTAGAAGATTAAAAATTAATCTGATTGAATACTGCCTGTCTGCAAAAAAGAAAATTTTAGATGTCATTTCAGCCAATAAACGAGAGTCATTCATTTTCAAAGACTGAGTAGCAGCTTTCAAATTTTGGTAACATCTTGACAACACCGTGAGGGAAAAACTAAAAAACCTTGTCCACTGCATCCAATAGACTTAAAAAAAGAAGCTCTAGTGAATGGACATTGCTAGTTTAAAAACTTCCTCAGTGTGATCTGTGTTATTTAAAACTTTTATTGGCAAATTATAGATTAGGAAACAAATTATAATATTTTAGTATAGTATCTGCATAATATACACATAGACTAGTTATCTTAGTTACAAACAGTCTATCTGGTGAATGGTATGCAAGTTCTTTTTGGGGTAAAACAAACTACCTTTAATTCAGTGCTAATCTGGGGGTTCATTTAACAACCTCCATGCTCCCATTACCCCAGCTGTTATTTTGGTTCTGTCTCTCACTGCAAAGACAGACAGTGGTTTTCCTACATTGAAGAGTAGAAGCATGATGTGAAAGTGAAAAGATAAACTTTGGAATTTTAAGTAAATGTGGTATAATTTTGTCAAAGACTCTTGTCAGGGACATACTTTTGATCTATTGGCAAGTAAACATGTTTCACATCATTATTGTTGCTATAATTAGAAGTTAGCGTATAATAGGACTTTCAGATGTAATACCCAAAGAGAAATCAAGAGTTTTGATTTGGGTTTATTAGCCAGCAATTGAGAGGGGGCTAAACCCCAAACGAACTCGCCTCTCAAGCCTGAGGGGAGGCAGAGTGGGGTTTTATAAACCTGTTACATCATGTCAGGGGCAGAGCCAATAACCATAGTTACATCAGATCATCACAGCTACACCAGACCAGCGATAGGTCCATTACAAAAAGAGGTTTTCAGTTAACAAAAAGTTTTGGTTAAAAAAAACAAGTTTTTCAGAACTACAGAGATGATGGGCTCTGTGGAACCAGGTGAGAGGACATGCCACCTGGCTACGTGTAAGGGTCTGAGTATTGTAGAAACAGTATATCCCCTGAAACGCAGGGGCAGCCTTAGGGAACAAGTTCTGGTTGGCTGGCTGCTGTTGCGGGTTGGGATGGACAGGTAAGTGAAAACACAGCTAGAACAAAATGGAGTCAGTTTTACCATTTCCTTTCCCTCTGGTCTTAGGGTGGAGTCCAAGGGTTGACTCAATATTCTCAGGTGTCAGGGTTATACTGAGTTTTCAGGTACATTACTTCAACAGAGGCTATCTGGAAGCCTGTGGGAGATAGACAATCAATGGTCTCAGCTTTGTTCTAGATCTCCTTGGGTTAGTCACCCTCTGAGATGTTCCAGGTCCCTATGACTCACACCAGGGCTGGAAGATGGTCACATTGTGTGACCCCCCCCACACAAGCCAAAATTGATTGAATTGTTCCAGTCCCCTTAGGAGGTAAGTCTGGAAAGGTCTTGGTGCACTACCGAAACCTGGTTATTCTGGTATTTGTTCATGTCTGTCTTGTTACATGAATTATTGCATGGCTGAGTGAATGATTGGAAGATTGGATGGAACACATTCTGCTCTGGTCACCACCTGTGCAGAGGGTCCTGTCTTTTGTCTTATGTCTCATGGAATGGGAGTACACCCTTGTTTGTTGCAACTGCTGCGCTCTGACTTCCCTTTTCCTTCTTCCCTGATTCTTGTTGAGGACCAGGTAGCCAGCCTTCCTGTTGAGATTCGCAGGTCTGGGAAACTCCATGTCTCTACCTCTTGCTGCTGCTTTACAGCTCCCTGTTCTGACAGGCTTGTGGGTGCTTTCAGCCCCCTCCTCCTTGCCCAGGCCTGACCCTGTGGTCCCATCATCTCTTCTCCAAGCTGGCCCTTTCTCTGCCCTGTGCAGTCTGTTGAGATCTTTTTCTGGGCAACTGTTCTCTTAGGTTTTCTGCCCCTATTCTGTGGACTGGTTTTCTCTGCCTTCATTGTCTGCAGTCTTTGTTCTGGTTTATACATTGTACTTACACACTCTTAGCTTTGGCTTGATGAAACCCAATAGTCTGTTAATATATCAAAGAAAAAATAGTGCTCTGTTTGTCTCCTATCTGCCTCCTACCCCAGTAAATTGTCTCCCACTGAGTTCCTCCCGTCTCCCCAGGCACTGTCCTGGGGGAAAGGGGAGAGGCGATGGGACACAGATCAGGGGTAGCAGCCAGGATGCTGCCCACCGCTGCCTGTCATCTGCCGCGTCTGTGCTGTTGAGATGAAAGGAGAAAGGTGGGAGGATTTCAGTCAGACTGGACTGCCCCAGCCTGGGACTCATTCCTCTTCTCTCTGAAAGCAGAACTCCTCGATGTCAGGACAGGTGATGAAGTCTCCAACTGTCTTCCTTGTGTCCCTTCCTCCACACTTTGGAGGAAATGGGATGGCATTTATGTCTAGAAGACTGTTCCTAAGGAGATGCTACTCTGCCTAATTAATCTAAAAGAAAAGAGAGCAACTCACATTTTATCAGTTCAGAGACTGAATGGTTCCCATTATTTGTGGTTGATTTTGTTTTTGTGTTTTGAAAGAGTCTTTTTTTTTTTTTTTTTTTTTTTTTTTTTTTTTTTTAAAAAAAAAAAAAAAAAAGAGGACGATAAATCTTTCACTGTGATATATCAAAATAA
>NW_008334003.1:3776913-3797817 GCF_000622305.1 Nannospalax galili
TTTGGTGTGGATGCCATAAAAATTAAATGATTTAGAGAAATCTTGATATGAAGGTTAAAGTTTTAATCTAGGATTTAAATTGCCTATAAACTTCCTATCCTTGTATTTAACTTTTAATCTCTGTAATTTAGTTCTATTTTTTTAACCAAATGAGCTACTTCATGTTATAAAACAAAGAAACCCCTAGTGAAGACAGTTTGGAAATTTTTCATTTGAATCCTAGTAAGAAAAGCACTCTATTCCTGAAACAAAATAATAAGTAGAGATTTTTGGCTTCTTGATGCTGTGTTCTAAACTGAGAACACAAATAATGTGAGAGAAATGGCTATAAATCTTCAGGGTTCTGTGACTGAATTTAATGCCCTTAATGGTTTATGTTAAGATTTCTTAAACTATTTTATTTCTATCAACTCTCCTCAAGATAACTGGAAGATAATATGTGCAGTTTACTAACTGTAATTTAGGATAAACTTTTTCTTATATTGAAACAGTGTTTTGGAGTTAGAAGTGATGATGGTGCATACCTTTAAACCTGCCACTCAGAAGGCAGAGGCAGGTAGATCTCTGAGATTGAGGCCAGCCTGATCCACACAGCATGTTCCAGGCAGTCTATGTCTCCAAAAAGGAAAAAAAGGAAGTATTTTGGGCATCGTTCAGCTAATAAATACCTGTCTGGAGGAGAGCTTATTTCTTGGCAGAGCACAATATGCATGAAAATGATCTTGGAAGAAGGAAGTGAGAGACTAGAAAGAGGCTAACTAAACAAATAGGAAAATGTTTTGTTGGTCATAAATGCATTTTCTTTTTATATCTCCAATTTGCAAATTTATCATGGTTCTATATATAATGAAAAGCAATTTTCATTTGTGACCTTTTACCTTCTTTTCAGTCCAAAGTTGTTCTCATCAGAATAAGGGTAGTTTCACAGTCACAGATGGAGAATTTAAAGAAGTCAGAATTGTTCCCAAGGATGTCCACAAAGGAATGGAAACCATTTCCAAAAATGTAGAATCTATACTTAATTATGTACCTTTCATATTTACCCATTTCCAAAGATGTGAAAAGAATGTTTTGTCTTGTTTTGCTCTTCTGGATATAATGGATTTTGTTTCTTCTTTCCTTTACTCCAAGTTCCAGTGCTTAATATGATTTGATGAGGAAGTATGTGGACAGAGTCATGCATTTCTGTTATACAAAAATGGTACCTAGACTAAGATGAGAAATAAGATCGTTTTAAGCATGAGAAGTACTTAAAAACCATTATTCTTATGATTTTGACATTTTGAAAATGTCACATCACTGTTTTAGAAGTTTGGAAGTTATATGTAAGGGATCAGGACACTAGTGAGGGGCCCTGTGAGGAAGGACATTGTGGGAAAGGAAAATGCTGTGATATAAAGGAGGAAAGGGAATATTGGGATAGGAAGAGTTAAATGGGGTTGGGAATGTGAAGGCAGGGTAGAGGAGGAGGTATACAAGGTTAACCAGCTCTAAAGGCCTTTTTAAAACATGGACTATGGAAACCTACTATTGTAGAAGCTCCTTAAAAAATATATATACAATATAAAAAGCTTCTTAATATATATTATAAAAAGAAATTAAAAGGACATGTCTTACAACAGGGGTATATTGTCGCTTCTAGACACTATAGGTTAGCAAAGTAAAAGCCCAATGCTAGGGATGGGCTACCTCTTTTGAGGCTGTTCACCAGGGGTCCTATAGACCATCAAACAATACTGACTATTGCAATTACTCCTGTCTACCTGCAAGAACTTGATGATAAGACCCTATTGCTAAAGATATTATATATGCAAGTTGTAGAATAAACATGGAGAAATTAAGCTGGGACTGACCTCCAAGCTTCATCTCTACTGCCTAGCTTTATAGTGCTGGAAGCTGCTGTGCATGATACTGAAGACAGGAAAGTAAGCATTAAACTTCCCAACTGTTAATATTGAGGGGAACACTAACTACTGACTTGGTACAATATGCCCACTGGTGTAATGGTGGCACAGGTATTATGGGAGTAACCAAACACTTTCTGAATGGATTTAAGGCCCATTTCACCAGATGGAGCCTATACCTAAAATTGTTATTGGAGCCAAGAACCTGTGGCAAGTCCAGTTACAGGTCAAAGGGGAAAGCATAGTACTACTATTCTGCTAAATGAACATAGCATTAACCTGACTCCTGATGACTTATTGTTATACTCATAGCCTATTGCATCTCTCAACTCTCAGAAAAGATTATTTTTGAAGCAGATGGTGACTAACACAGACACCCATGAATACTCAACAAGCAAAGAGTAAGAGACTGTGGAGCGTTCAGCCACAAATGGGACTTCTAATCACACTCTCTCTTCCCAATGCTCATGGATCATTGTGGAAGAGGGGTAGGAAGGATTTTAAGATCCAGAGACAATGGATGAATACAAGTCATCAATGTTTTCTGAACATAATGGCCAGGTGCACATATGAATCCACAGCATTGTGACAGCATTCACAAGACCTGTTCAAGTTCAAGTCAAACAAAAAGCCAGCAATGATGGGGGAGGTGACATGGATCTCCAGCCCTAGCTGAGAAACTATTGGCAGTATAAAGGTTCTGGGAGAAAGACAGCCAGTTTCCTTTAAGGTTGGGATTCCAAATAAGTTGACCAAGGTCCATGGGATGAGCCCACACCCAAAAGCATTTGAGAAACATAAATTAGAATGGAAGGGCTTTTAAAAAAATGTATTAATAATCCATTCAATTAGTCTGTATCTTTTGACTGGGGAGTTCAGTCCTGTCCTTATATTTAAAGTTATAAATGAAAGATGTATATTGAATCCTGTCATTTTAATTTCTGTTCACATTCTTGCTATAGCTGTGCATTTCCACAGTTATACCTTCATTGAGTTTCTTTCCGTAACCCCTTGTGTATAGTTGTTCTTTTCTTCAGCTCTTTGTATTGCTTCAAGAACTCTTTGAAGGGCTGGTTTTGTGGATATGAATTCTTGAAAGCACTGGGGAATGGCTGGGGGCACCGACAACACAATGGACAGTAACAGGGATGACAGAGTATATGGGCCCTCGGGGGGGGGGTATGGGAGGGTGACATTTAGGAAGTGGGTATATAGATAAATAAGAGTGTGTGGGATGTTCTATATGAGATACACAAAAAAAATCAAAAAATTTTAAAAAAAAGAGATATTTGAGGAGGAAGCAAAAAATTTACTTCATATTAATTAGTAGTGGTGATAAACATGACCGTTGAAATATACCTGATGACTTTATATCCATGCTCAGGTGCCAAAGATCTGAGGGAAACTGACTGTGATTAGTAATAATCAGACACATAGAGATTAAAGACACGTGCAATCATCTAAGTGTTAGTAGCATTAAAAATGTAGGAAACAGCATATTTTAAAATGAAATGGAGAACTTCTTTAAAGGTTAAAAACACATTCAATTTTATGTCTTACAGGGTTTATTAATTCAACTGTATTAATTCAACTGTGAACCTAAAAATTTGCAGCGACTTCTTTTTTTGTCTTTTTGAGACAGGGTCTCCCTATAGTCCCAGCTGGCCTGAACTCACTATGTAGACCAAGCTGACCTTGAACTCACAAGGCTCCACCTGCCTCTGCCTCCCGAGTGCTAGAATTAAAGGCATGTGCCACCATGCCCGGCTTACAGCCATGAAAGCTATGTATCCGTGCTCTGGATGCTCTGGTAATTGTTACTGAATATGTTAAAGGTGTAATGAAATCCTTCTTCTAATCATGTGGTTATTAAATTCAAAAAAGTTTATTAGGATGTTCAGTATGAAATACACAAAAATTCAATAAAGATTTGCAAAAAAATATAATAATAGAGAAAATGAAATTTAGAGGATAATAAATTGGGGGGCTATATGGGAGGGAGTTTGAATATGATGAAAATTCATTCTATGACATTATCAAAGAATCAATAAAAGTTTATTTTTAAGGCCAGGAATTAAAAACTGCTACAAATACTATAGAAATCATGATGGAGAACAAAAAGAAAATTAAATCTACCACATGATCCAGCTATGTCACTTCGTGGCATACCCAAAGGAATCTTGGCACAGAGATACTTGCTCAGCCATGTCCATTGCTGCTCTTGTCACAATGGTCAGGAAATGGAACCAATGAAAATGTCCTTCAGCTACCGAACAGGAAATGGAAATGTGGTACATATACACAATGGACTTTTATTCAGCTGTGAGGAAAAATAAAATTTGTAGGTAAATGAATGGAACTAGAAAACATACTAGGTAAGATAACCCAGACTCAGAAAGGAAACCAAACGCTCTCTCTAATTTGTGGATCCTAGCTCAAATTTTTAGATTTTTAGATTTTACACTGAGCCAGGAAAATAGATATGGACCATGGGAGGAGGACAAAGGGAGATTTAGAGATGGGAATAGTAGGATGCAGGTGCTATCAAGGGAGAACTGGAAGAAATTGGGAGGACTGTGGAGGGATGAGAGTGGTAATTCAGAAGAAGAGGTAGGAAGGAGAGATAAATAATATTAAGGATGCCTGAAAAAGCCACAGCAAAACTTATAAGCTTAATAAAATATTCATATATGTGTATGCCTATGTATAACTTAAGGCTATCTAAAAAAGCCCAGAGCTAGTCAAAGAAAACCTCCCTTCCAGTAACTGCTCAGAATAACACAAGAGACTTCCAAAGCAATAGAGGGTATTGCTATAGCCACTGGTTGCCTTCCAGATCTTCAAAGTAAGACCCTATTGATGAAAACACCACATACTTAGATAAAAAATCAAGCTGGAACTGATGTAGAAGCCTCCTCCCTGAGGACTAACTCTCATGATATTAAAAGGTGCCATGTAAGATGACAAGAGAGAAAAATCAATCAATAATCCTATCCAGATTACAGCCCATGAACCACAATAATGACTACCAAGCAAAATATCCAAAATGGTTCAATAGTGTCATTTTTATCTTGGGGGTAGTCAACAACTGACTAATTGGACTTAAGGCCCACTCAATAGGAGAGAATTCTTGATTGGTACTGTAAGTGTAGACAAATACACATGGCTGGAGAACTTATAGACCTTAGGGGGAACAACACTAGTACTTTCCTAAACCAATATAATTTCTAAATATGTTCTGAATATTTATAATACTTATTCTTATGCTCCTGAGACATACAGATCACCAGTCATCAAAAAAGCTGTTTTGCGACAGATAGAGACTACCACAAATTTCATAGCTGATCAAAATGTGTAGAGTAAGTGACCATGAGGGGACTATCTCCAGTTGATGTGTCTACAGTTCAACCCCTGTATCTAAGGCTCAGGGAATCTCAGAAGATGGGGTAGAATCATTATAAGAGTCAGAGAACCAGGACACCTGCTACCAAACAGTGTCTTGTAGAGATGAGGGGTAAGCTGCACCCATGAAATCTCAGTAATCTGTTGGCTTAAACAAGACCTGCACAATGACATGATGGACATACCAGTTTGAATGATGAAATTCCAGTGTCCAACCTCTAGATGAATAGTTCTAAGGCAATCAATGGCTGCTGAAGGGACAGAACCATTTTTATCCAGGGACTAGTTCCCAGATAGTTTATCCAGTACCAAGTGGTCATCCTGAAACATACTTACATACAAGCACCATTAAATGGACTTAGCACACACATAATATAATCAAAACTGAGGGGAAGTAAGGAGTGATATGGGAAGAACTGGGGAAGAGGGAGATGGAGAAAGGGTATAAATGGTATAAATACTGTACTCAAAAAGGTAAAAATATGGAAAAGAAACAACCAAACCAAACCAAATCAAATATAAAGACAGCAATCACTGTGGATGTATTAAAGAGCAGTATTTAAATGTGAGGTGTGTTCTATAGTCTAATAGTTCTATTTTTTATTGATCCAAGAATTTAATACAATGTATTTTTATCGTATTTAGACCCCTCCCCCATTTCCACTCGCCCTTTATCCCACCTCTCCCCTGATTCGACTTTATGTCCTCTATTAGCAATTGGAAAACACCATTCATCCATGCTCATCACATCTGAACTGGTTGCAAAAGAAATCCTGTCTCAGAATGTCAGTGATCTGTAATGCTCAGACATGTGTCAAAGTAAGGGCCTGCTCCTTCCTCCGTGTGTGGTTTGAGGTCAGAATATGCCCAGCTTTCTTGGAATAGAATTTTCACATTTGTTTTTTGTTTCACTTACACTGCTTAGGAATGTGAAATTATGATTTCTTTCTTCTTTAGTGATCAATAAAACATTGAGTTTCCTCATCAAAGTCAGCAAGGCTTTATGCCAGTGTCCTCTAACTTGTTCTCTGAAATCTGTAAGACTACTCAAGTCCTACTGCTGCTGAGGACTGCAGCCCGGCCTTGAAGGCCACTAGATGATGATGATAGCTGGGTTGACCTTGGATGTGCCATGCAGAGACTGCTTGCAGTCCCAACCCCTGGCAGGAGAGATACACCACCTTCCGCCTGCCCCAGCCGCTTAACCTCTCCACCTGAATTCTGCAACCAGGGGGCCGCACCTCAGTCTCACATGTGACACGCTGGAGTGTGACTCCACCTGCCAGGGTTCAGGTGGCCAGGCCCAGGCATGGCTCTGCACACGATGGTGAAGACGGCCACACTGAGACGCTGCTCCTTCTGCCAGGGTCTGTGCAGTCAGACCAGAGTATTTTGTTTTCATAGATGAGGTTCCAGCTGGTTTATTATTATTTGCTGTTTTCTTATCTTCTCCAGTGGCCAGGGGAAACAAGTAATGAGATAGCTTCTTCCTTTTAAGCCCTTGGCACCGAGAACTGCAGCTGCAGCCACCACTGCTCCAGTACCCACATCCATGCTGCTCCATCTCGGCTCTCCGGTTATTTTCTTTCTTACTTGTCAAGTCTGGAGTTCAGAATTTGGAGATTAATATAAAAGCACCCAAGGCCAGGAAAATATTCATCCTGTATGATAAGGCTCCTCATATGGTCCACACATGTACTCAGTCTCTAGAGAACTGTCCTACTCTCAGCCGAGGTCAGCTGCCCATGGTATGCCTCATTCTTGCCACCATTTTGTTTTGAATGAGTGATTAGTCATGTAGAAACCAAAGTAAAAGAATAAGCAACAACTAGTGGATTGATAGGTAGCAAAATATACAAGGTGCTGAAAACATCCAACACAAATCAACTGAGGCAGCCCTTTAATGCAGTCAGCTTGTTTCTCCAATAGAGATGCCTGTGTAGAACAGTGTCTCTTCCAAGTGAAAGAACAAATAATCACAGGTAGAGACAACATCATCAATGCAGTGCTCATTGTAATAGTGAGTGAGAGGCACAGAGGAATGTTATGTAGTGATGGTCAAATTAAAAGGCCCCTTAATTAGGCAGTGGTTGAAAGGGGCTCACACTCACTAAGAGGAGAAGCAGAGCAGGCTTATGCGGCTTAAAAGCACAATTATGTCAGGGGCAAAGTCAATAACCATAGTTACATCAGATCATGATAGTTATACCAAACTTAACAAACGGGTTTTCAGTTAACAAAAGTTTCTAAGATTCAGTAAGGAAAAACAAGTTTCTCAGAATTGCACAGTGGGATCCACAAAACTGCAGGTGTAGCTGGGAGATGATGTTCTACCTGGCTTCCCAGTGTTGTAGAGCAATGTACTGCCTGCATGGACTGTTCTGTCTTGGGTGAGGTTAGCATGTGAAAGGAGCAGCTAGGTAGAAGCACAGTGTGAGCAAAAGTTAACTAGACTAAAATGCCGTTTTGTCATTTCACTGACAACATTCAACAGAAACATTCTGGGGGAGTTTAGGCAGTCAACTAGACTTCTCAATTGACTTTCTCTCAATGGATGAACTTCCTGAGGGTAAACTTCTGGCTTCTCTTTCACACTAGGCACTTTTACATTGTGGCATAAACAGTAGTAACCTATTGTAGTAATTACTTATCTCTTTCTGTGATAAGACACCATGGCCAAGGGTACTTATAAAAGGAAGAGTTTATTTGGCTCATCATTCCAGAGGGGTAAGAGTTCATCAAGGCAGGGAGGCATGGCGGCAGAGGTGGTCAAAGCAGAGAGGTGATCAATCACACCTTCAAACAGGCACAGAAAGCAGAGAGTGACTAAAAATCTGACAAGACTTAAGAGCTCTCAAAGTGTGCTCCCAAATACATGCTTCCTCCAGCATGGCTGTATCTCCTAAAAACTCCCAGAGCAGAGCCACCAATGGGGCCAAAATGTCCAAATACTTGGGGTGTACATTCAGATCATCACATTTCACTCCATGGCTCCCATAGGCTCAAGACTACAGCCTAATACAAAATGCATTTAGTTCAATCTTAAAAGCCCCCATAGTCTTTAAAGTCTCCATACTATTCAAAAGTCCAAAGTTGAACATCTTTTCTTAGATTCAATGCACTCTATTAATTGCAAGCACCTGAAAAATCAAACAGCAAATTACATACTTCTAACATTCTCAGTGAGCTCAGATAGCACATGACAATTACCAATATAATGTACATTAAATGAGGTTAGTAACTTAAATCAATCATTTTCTTGCCACTCCCACTCTTAGACTATGTAGACAATCTCCTTTCTAGATAGTTGGCCCTTCTTGTTCCGAGTCTGTCACATGCCTTTTTACTTTCTGTTCCTTGAGGCAAAAATACAAAAGGCAATACCACAACAAACAGCATTGTGCGTGATATCAAGTCAAAATAACATAACAGAAGACATCTTTATTTCTTTATGGTACATAGTGCATTCATTTTAAATACCTTTGAATTGGTCATTGGTTTGTGTCATTTGGGGTTCTATGACCATCAAAGATAAATGAAGAGTTATTATTGGAAATTACTCTATATCATTAACTTGGTAAAAATTAAAGTAAAAAGACACAGAGTTACCTTCCACCAGGGAAGGTTCTCTTCAATACCCTTGACTGCAAAGTAAGTTCTGTTTATCTACCGTGCTTAGTCTAAAGAGCAGAGGTTCTCACTGTTGACTTTTGTAAATAACAAAAAGAAATGTTTCTAATAATTTTCTGAGTATTTGGAAGTTTACCTTTATTCCTTAAAGGTAATAAGATTTTAAAATTATTTTATTTTATTTACTTGTATACAGGGTCTTATTCTGTAGGCCAGGGTGGCTGGGAACTGACTCTGTAACACAGGTTGTTCTCAGAGTCACAGAGATCCTCCTGCTTCAGCCTTCTATGTGTAGGGATTATGGGAGTGAGCCTCAATGACCACTTAAAATATTTTTGACAAGTATGTATGTCTTGAAGTTCTACATCTATCAATGTCTCGTGAAAGAAATTGGTCAATTATATAAAGCTTTAGCAGGAAGCCTTCCTTAATAGATGGCTAAGAATCTCTGATATTTGTAAACGCTCAAATCCAAGACCACTTGTTCTTATTTGCAGGGTAATTCTGAGCTTGCTAATCTCATCTTGTTTTCTAGTTCTTTCTCTGAGTGAATCTTTTGATACCAAAATCACTCAACAAGATTTTTTTAAAAACATGTAAGTTTTTTGTGTGTTTGTGTGTGGAAGCTGCTCTGGATTGTGGTCAACTTACCAGAGGTCATGCCCCTAAAAAAACGGACTCTTCCCATACAAAGTCTGGGAGAGCCTCAGCTGGCTTTTGTTTTAAAAAAATTAATGAAGAAGTCTCTCCAGGCCCGGTGGACAAGGGGGTTAGGCGGTCCCAAGCCTGTAATGTACATAAGCGAATTTGCTCAATGTAGCCAGCAGGAATTGCAGCTTGCTGGATTCTTGTGGAGAAGTTGCCCTGACCAAAAAGCTGGTCATAATTCTAATCTATAAATCCAGGTGGTGGATCCTGTCCTGGTTGGGGTCTTACCTGCTGATTATGAGTGTCATTTTTTTTAGCCTGTATTAGACATTCATCTCTAAATAAAGCCTCCCATTGTACAAATAATGGACTGGGGAGGGTAGATCTATAGATGTCTCTACAGTCCTGGGGGGTAAGCAGATTAGTATTAAATGTTTGTAGTATAGATTTTGTCTATGGAGAATGAATTTCATCTTCACGTACAGCCTGGCGCAATTCTTTTAATTCTGTTGCTGGGAGCGGGTACCAAGCTAGTGGGCGTTGTCTTGTTATTTGTAAGTTAACAGGAAAAGCCTTTACCGGTGGGGTTTGGGGGTCTTGAGGCCATTGAGGCTGGAAATTTTGAGGCTGGCAACTCCCATTATCTCTAAGGTTACACAGCTGCTCTATGGCTGTAGGGAGTGGCGCCACAGGCGGTGGCAGCAGCCGAGGTGAAGGGGGAGGGGAATTCACCTGAGGATTTTTGGGAGCTTTTGAAATCTGGGCGTTAGTATCTGGGCTTGTTGAATCAGCAAGAGGAGGGTAAAGATTAATTTTGCTGATGGGTGGGTTTTGTTTGCCTTGGTCAAATTTTATTTTTGGAGTTGTTGAATCTGTTACTGGGCAGTCTGCAGGGTTTTTTTTTATCGCTTAAAACCTCTCTTTTATAATTTTCTGGTGCTTGTAAACTTTCCTCAATCTTAGGTGGGTTTTTTAAGCATTGCTGGATGGCTGCCATTATCGGGAAAAAGGAAAGAGGGAAATTATGCCTTTCTTGAATTTCTTTTTTACGAGCCAGATGCGCAAGAAAGTTCCAGACCTCTGGATCAGATATGTCTGCTGATAGGATCCAGGGTGCAAACTGATACACCTCATTCCAAAATTTTAAGCTTTCCTCTTTGGAAATCTTAAGTCCTCCAGATTTGAGCAGGCTTTTAGGGGAACGAATTTGGTGCTTGGGGCGCTCTGGCAGACAGAAGCTTTAAACTACAGAACTGCAGAAAAAAAAAAGTGGCAGTTTTAAATCTTTTGTTCTGGCCGCGAACCACCTTGAACTCCCAGGTGCTCGGCAGGGGCTAGTTAATTTAAATTCTCACTTAACTGGTTTTAGCTGTGGCTTGAATGCCTGGGGGCAGGATAACAGAGCTGACTGGAGAAATCTGCCTGACTCCAAAGCTTACGTAGAGATCCCTGGAACTTTGGGGTTTTTTCTAGCAGTTTTAGGATAGAAAAAGTGGGGTGAAGTGATGGTTCCCAAGGGAACGTACCTGAAATTAAAATTTCAGGGGATCCCACTTGGTTCCCAGCACAGGCCTTCTCGCAAATTTAAGGAACTGGCGGCCGTCCTAATGACTCTTAAGTGGCCGTTGCCTCACCAGATTTTTATATTAGAAAGATATATAGATAGAGGTCTTTTGTCTACACCTTTGCAGGCAGTTGGGGTCCATTAGGGGGTCAAAGAGACCTTTAGCTAACATCAGGGAGTAGCCCTGAGCAGGAAGCCTCAGTTGTCTCTCTGTCCTTAGCGGTCCCATGCGAAGACTTTTAGACCAGAAACAAAAGGAGGAAATTAGAAGAGATTTGTATTGCCCTCCTGGTAGGGAGGGATACTCACAAATCCTGCGTTTCAGGGGGTGCCAGCTGCTCACTGGCACAAAGTTCAGAGGCCCCAAGTTGGGTGCCAGATATGGGGTGCGCAGGGACCTCGGGGCGCCAGCTGCTAGCGTGGCGCCGGTCCCCTGCGCGCACATGGAGGGCAGCGGGTCCCGCAGCGCGTCTGCTCTGCGTTGCTGGCGGGCCCCTGCTTCTCCGCTGCTTCTCTGCTGTGGGTCTCTGCTACCAAGGCTGGCCCGGTCGAGTTCTGCCCCAATTTCACCTGTGCACTCTCTCTCTGAGTTCAGGGCCCGCCAGCTGCTGGGTCATGAGGAGAGGTGAGGGAAGGCTAAAGCTGGATTTCCGTGAGTCAATGACGGAAGGATAGCACCCCCCGGGAAGACTGGATCATAGGCAATAAGACATGGGACTCAGCTTAGTCCGTGTTACAGCTCTTTATTCAGTGACTCAGCTCGGCTCCAAGTCTTAGTAATCCAGCTCCAATTATTGAGGAAAAACCAGGACACTTTATACCGTGGGGGTGGTAGTAAAAACCTTAGCTGATAGGTACTTTTAGGATGCCCCATTTACATGTGGAAGTGGGCTCCTGCCAGGCTGCCAGACTGCCAGAAAAATCACACAGGAAAGCAGCATCCTGCTGAAAAAGGAGTCTCCGCATTTGAATCCGAGCCCATGGGCTTTCCGGACATGGAGAAACTGCTACTTTGCACAGCAGGAGTCCCCAACATTCCTGTGTCAGTCGCTATCACATGCCCCCTCCAAGATAGAATTTAGTCTGGCTTGAGCCTGAGCAGGTCTTGTGCAAGCTGTCACAACTGCTGAAATCTCAAAGGGGCAGCTGCTCTGTTGTCTGGAAACCTTTGTTTCTTTGTATCACCCAGCACGTCTGTTTCTTGTACTCTTTCTGCACCCTCTTCTTGGAAGGTCCCTGAGCCTTGAGGGGGATGGTGTGGTAGAAATGTCTCATTTAAGGTTCAGAAATCTAAGTCTTTTATTCTCTGTGTATTGACCAGTTATGGGTCTCTGTGTTAATTACCTTCTACTGAAAGAAGGAACTTCTTTGAAGAGGGTTGAGAGACATACTATTTTCATTTAGTAAAATATTTGTAACACATTTTCTCTTAGGCTCCATGACCTAGCTAGCCACAGGTTCTTGTCCCCAATAACGGTGGCAGATATATGTTCCATTTTGTGGAGCAGGCCTGAAATCCAATCAGAGGTTGGTGGTTACTCCCATAATGTTCAGGTCACTTAATTGACTGGTGGACGTGTCTTTGGAGGCCAACTGTATCTCACAGGGCTCAGAACTATATAAGACATAATTACTTTTCTCCTCCAGTAGTGCACAGTACCTTCCAGCACTATGCAAGTTAGTCAGTAAGGATGAAGCTTACAGGTCAGTATTGATTTGATTTCTCCCTGTCTTATGACTGAAGTGTGTGTTATATTTAGCAATAGGGTCTTCTGTCAAGTTCTGGAAGGTAACCATGAGCAATATCAATAGACTATAATGTTTGGGGGTCTGTGAAATCCAAATGACTAACAACTCAAAGTGATGTAACCCATTCCAGGTCCTGTCTTTTTATTTGCTAGAATGATTGGTCTGGTTGGGGTACTGTCTAATTGTTGTAGGGAAACTCCATTTAAACCCTTTTTTATGTGTAAATATTTAGAGACCTTCTACGGTGATAGGTTTCTATTTTTTTTTTCAAAAGGCATGTGGTGTTAGCTATTCCTCCCCACATTTCCTCCTTTACCCTAGCTACCCATTTAATTCTTATTTAATTATTCCCTCTTTTCCCCTCTATTTCACTTAATTTTATCTGCTTTCCATTGAAAGAGTCCTCCTTCCCTGTGGTTCATCCTTCCTTGTTTTCTAACCTCTAGGGGTATTCCAAACGGCACAAACATTTCTAAAGTTTCAAAGATGTTTGTTTTTCTGGGTCTGGGTCATGTCACTCAGGGCAATTGTTTCCAGTTCTATCCATTTACTTCCAAATTTCTTTTTTCTTATTTGCTGACTACTACTCCATTGTTTGAATATACCACGTACTAGACTGTTACAGTTTTCTGGCTAATATGAATAGAGTAGCATTGAACAGGTATCTCTGTATTAGGATATAGAGTCCTTTGGGTGTATGTCTAAGACTGGTACAACTAGATCTTGTAGATTTTTTTTCTAGCTTTAAAGAAAGCTCCACACTGATTTCCAAAATAGCTGTACCAATTTGCCCTCCAACAAGCAGTGAATAATTCTTCCCATTTCCCTTCACCCACACCAGTATTTGTCATAATTTTATCCTTGGATCTTTGAGATTAAGTAGTTTGATTTATACTTACATGAAGATAAGGATGCTGAAATTTTTATGAAATATTTCTCATTTCATCTCTTGAGAACTATGTATTTAATTCTTTGTCCCGTTTCTTAAGTTGGCTTGGCTGATCTTCCAGATACTCACCCTCTCTCAGATATGTAGATAGTAAAAAAGTTTTCCCATTCTCTAGGCTATCTCATTACTCAAATAATGGTGTCTTCCTATGCACAAACTTTTTAGTTTCATGTGTGGCGTTTGTCAGTTGTTGGTCTTAACACCTGCCCCATAGGAATCTTGCTTAAAAAGTTCTTTCCTGTGTCTTTAAGTTCCAGTGTATCTCTTACTTTCTCTCTTATCAGCTTCAGAGTATCAGATGTTATGTTGAGATCCTTGATACATTTGGAGTTGATTTTTATGCAGGGTTATTGGTATGGTTGTAGTTTTATTCTTCTGCATGGAGCTATCCACTTTGACCAGCACCATTTGTGGAAGATGCTATTTTTTTCTCCAAAGCATAATTTTGGCATCTTTTCCAAAAGGAATAAGATAGCAATATGTGTATGACTTTATATCTAGGAACTCAATGCCGTTGATTAGCGTATCTCATTTTGTGCTAGTACCATGCTAGAGCTCCGTATTGTAAAGTATAATCAGGGATGCTTATATGTTAGAAGTTCTTCTAGTCAAGATCTTTGACTATTCTGGGATTTTGTGTTTTCATTTGAAATTCAAGATTTTTTTTTTCAATTTTGGTGAAGAAGTGCATTGGAATTCTGATGAAAATAGCATTGAATCTATTGATTGCTTTAGGAAGGGTGACCTTTTCATAACACTGATACTCCCTGTCCATGATTACAGGTCTTTCCCTCTTCAGGTATTTTCTTCAACTTCTTTCTTCAATGTCTTGAAGTTTCTATTGTACAAGTTTTTAACTTCCTTGGTTTAACTATTCCAAGATACTTTATCTTTTTTTAAAGTTATTATATGTGGGATTGTTTCCCTAATTTCTTTCTTAGAATGTTTACTTTTATTTATGAGGGTTATGGATTTTAATGTTTTAATTTTGTATCCTGATTCTTTACTGAAAGTGTTTATCAACTGTGAATTTTCTAGCAGGGGGCTTTTGTTGTTGTTTATTTGAGGCAGGGTCACCCTGTAGTCCCAGGTAGCCTGGAACTTGCTCTTTAGATTAAGCTGGCCTCAATCTCAGAGATCTGTCTCCCTCTGCCTCCAGAGTACTGGGATAAAAGATATGCACCACCAATCTTGGTCTTTTAGGGTCATTTATGTGTAATTATATCATCTACATGTAGGATTCTTTAACTTCTTTCCTATGTCTAATCCCTTCATCAGTTTCAGTTTGTAATTGCTTTAGCTAAGACTTCAAGTACTATATTAATCAGGAATGGAGAGGGTAGATATAGTTTATCTTATTTCTGATTTTAGTGGACGTGTTTGACTTTTTCTCCATTTAGCATGATGGTGACTCTGGGCTTGTTGTATATTGCCTTTATTAGTTTGTGATATGCCCCATGTCTTTACATTATGTATGGCTTTTATCAACAAGAGATACTGGGTTTTGTCAAAGGTCTTTTCTGCACCTAATGAGATTATCATATGGTTCTGTTTTGAGTTCTTTTTATGTGGTTATTTACATTAATAAATTTACCTATGTTAACCATTCCTGCATATTTGGGATGAAGCCAACTTGATCATGATGGCTAATATTTTGATGTGTTCTAATATTCATTTTTCAAGTATTTTATTGAGAATTTTTACAACTCTTTACATCAGAGAGATTATTTATATTTTCTTTTGTTGTTGAACCTGGTTCGGTATCATAATGTTATTGGATTCATAAAAGAAGAATTTGGAAGTGTTTCTTTTCTAGTTTATGGAATAATTTGAGGCGTATTGGTGTTAATTCTTCTTTGAGGGGTTGGAGAGATGGCTCAGTGGTTAAGAAAACTGTTTTTGCAGAAGGCCCAGGTTTGAATCCCAGCACCCACATGGCAGCTAATAACTGTCTGTACCTCCAGTTCCAGGGAACCTGACAGCCTCTTCTGTCCTCCGCAGGCATTGCATGACATGGGTTCACTTACCTACATGCAGGCAATACACGCATACATATAAAATAAAAATAAAAGTAATTCTTTGTAAGTCTGGTAGACTTCTATATTGTATCCATCTGGTCCTGGGCTTATTTCAGTTGAGAGTTTTTTAATTACTGCTTCTAACTCATTGGCTATGAGTCTTTTTAAATTGTTCACTTCATCTTGATTTAATTTTGTAGCTCATACATATATAGAAATTAATTACATTTAAACTTCCAGTTTAGTGGAATATAACTTTATTTAAAGTATGTCTTTATGATTATCTGAATTTCCTAAGTATATGCTGTAATGTTTCTCTTTTCATCACTGATTTCATTGATTTGGGTATTATCTTTTTGTAATTTTTATTTTTCTGAGATTTTGTAATATCATGAAACAGTTCTTAATCAAATTTAGTGCCCCCATCCATTACCCCCATCCCCCCACTGAACCTCATGTATTCCATCATACTTGTTAAATTCTATCCATTCAGGCATTTGTACCCAAATGTCCTTCAGTGTGAATTTGTCCACTGGAGTCCAGTCAGCCATCCTAGAGATTGTATGAAAGCATATTCTCCCTCACCCAACAACAATCAGTCTCCAATAGTTCTCATTCTAGTGCCAGCCTGCCACCCATTTCTCTCCTCCACTTTGGGCCCTTGTTTAATTGAGTTGACATGAGTCCTGTTCTTGATGCCACCACTGCCACAAGTTCACATGTTCAAGCTTCCAGTGACCTGAAAGCCTCTGCTTTCTTGTGTTCATGAACCAGCCCTGGTTCTTACAATATTTCTGCCCCCTCTTCCACAATGGTCCCTGAGCCATGAGTGGTTGAGGTTCCACATAGGAGTCCCATCCTACACTCTGCAGTCTCTTATTCTTTAAAACTCAGTCAGTGGTGGCCTTCTGTGTGCATTGCCCTCTGTTGTATAAGGAAGCTTCACTGGTGAGAGTTGAGGATGCACTACTTTTCTCTCTACCCCTTGTTCTACTATGTTCCATGAGCCTTAGTTGTAGAGGTTCAACTGTAGATTTGTAAGCTAGTACTGGGCATCTCTCAGACGTATGTTCTCTGTGTTTGACTGGATGTGCAATTCTACAGTAGCCTCCATCTGTTGCAAAAAGTAGCTTCTTTGATGAGTGGTGTGTGATGTGCTTGTTTGTAAATATAAGGATCAATATTTAGCATATAGCAAGAAATTTCTATTGTCTAGCGATATGAAAGAGATAGGGTTTTCTCCAGGGTTTATGACCTCTCCTGCCATGTGTATCTGGCTGAGTTTACAGGGTCACCCATGAGTTCACTTGCATTGATAGGGTTTAAGTCCAATCAGATAGCTGTTGATTACTCCCCAGATAACAGTGCCACTACTGCACCAATAGGGCAGTTTGTCATGCCGGTCATTATGGTCATTGGGGGTTTAGGTTGGGTTGGACTGTTGAGTGTTTTTCTTGTTTTAGCCAAACTTTGATTGGAAGGCTTCCAGGTCAGTTCCTGCTCCATTGCCCCGAGTCCTGTATCTGAAGTGTGTCCTATCTTCAGCAGTAGTGTTTTTCTACTAGTTCTAGGAGATAACAAAAAGTTTGGGCAATAGCCTGTGTTATTTTGGGAATCTCCGAGACCACCCGCACCAACCACTCAATGGGAAGTTTCTTCTGTCTGGCATTATGTTCCTTGCCAAGCAGCTCCCAGGTGTGTGTGTGTGTGTGTGTGTGTGTGTGTGTGTGTGTGTATTCTAATGTTCAGACACTGTACGTGCATTTCTAATGCAGTTTCGAGGGCATCACATTCCCTCTGGGGTTCCTAGCCCCGACTCCCAAGGTTCATTCCACTCTACTCTGTTTCTCTCATCTGTCTTCCTTCCTCTCTCCTTAGTCCCAGTGCCCCCATTCCCACCCCCCATAACACCCATCTCTTACCATCCTCCCTCTCCTGACGTCCCCTGACACACACACAACATGGCCCCTTGCATGTCCCTCCTGCCTCGCCTCTCTGTCAAACACTCTCACTTTCTCCACCTCCTCCTGGTAACCCCTTTCAGGTTCTTTCTTTACTGCCATGTGTCCTTTCCATTTTCCTGGCTCCTGGTGTTACATCAGAATTAACAGGAGGGATTGGTGCTACAATCCTCAAAGGAGGGAGAACATATATCACTGGCTTTTTTTTTTTTTTGCATTTGTGTTACTTCATTTAGTATAACACTCTCTAGCTCCGTCCATTTACCTGTAAATTTCATCTTTTCTTAGTGCTGAGTAGAAGTCCGTTGTGTAGATGGACCATATTTTTATTACCCATTCCTCAGTTGAGGGACATTTAGGTTGTTTCCATTTCTTAGCTATTGTGAAGACAACAGTAACAAACATGGGTGTACAGATATCTCTAAAGTATGATGAGTTCTTTGGATATATGCCAAGGAGTGGTATAACTGGATCATATGATAGGTACATTTTTTAGTTTTTCTCAGGGTTCTCCACACCATTGTCCATAGTGGTTACACAAATTTACATTCCCACTAGCAATGAATGAGTGTTCCTCTTTCTCCACGTCCTCTCCAGCGTTCAAAGTCTTTTGTTCTCTTGATCTTTGCCAGTCTGACTGGGGTAAGATGGAAATTAAAGTGGTTTTTATCTGCATTTCTCTAATTACTAAGGATGTTGAACACCTCTTAAGGTGCCTCTTAGCCATTTTTATTTTTTTGTTTGAGAACTCTCTGTTCAAGCCTATTACCCATCTTTATTATTTTTTATAGATGTTTTTGTGTATTTCATACAGAACATTCCAAAAAATCTTATTCATCTTTATACCCACATCCCAAATGGTACCCTCCCATAGCTTCCCCTCCCCACCCGACTGGAGCCCATATACTCTGTCATCCCTATTACTGTCCATATTTGTATTGGGTCATTTATTTTCTTATTTCTTTCTTTTTTGAGTTCTTTGTATATTTGGGATATTAATCCTCTGTCAGATGTGTAGCTGGTAATGATTTTCTCTCACACCATGAGTTTCCTCTTCCCTTCCTTGGTTGTTTCTTTTGCTGTACAGAAGCTTTGTAATTTAATGATGTCCCACTTGTTGATTGTTGACCTTAGTGCCTGAGCAACTGGTGTCCAATTTACAAAGTTCTTTCCTATGCCTATATCTTGGAGGGTGCTTCCTCTGTTTTCTTCAAGTAGTTTCTGAGTTTCAGGTTTTACATTAAGGTATTTGATCCATTTGGAGTTGACTTTTGTGTGGGGTGAAAGATAAGGGTCCAATTTAATTCTTCTGCAAGTAGAGATCCAGTTTTGCTAGAACCATTTATTGAAGATGCTGTCTTTCCTCCATTGTATGTTCTAGCACCTTTGTCAAGGCCATGGTAATCACTGATGGAATGGTGAAGTATGTTTGTTAATAAAAAGTATGTAGCAAAAAGATGGATCTTGTTTTCTAATCCAATCAGTTGGTCTGTGTCTTTTTATTGGGGAATTGAAACAATACTGAAAGTTTTTATTGGTCAGTGTTTATTAATTCCAGTTATTTTGTTTTGTTGTGGTGTTTTCTTTTCTTTTTTTCTAAATTTTTGCACTTTACCTGGTTTTACTTGTTACTATCTCCTTTTAAAACAGCATTATTGGAGTATAATTGACAATTAATTGCACATATTTAAAATGTAAATTTTAAAGATTTATTTTGTATTTTATTTAAGTGTATATATGTGTTCGTATGTGTGTTTGTGTGCATGCATGCAGGTGACCTCAGAGGCCAGAAAAGGGTGTTAGATTCCTTGGAGCTATAGTTACAGGCAGTTGTGAGCCACCTGATATGGGTGCTGGTAACTGAACTCAGATCCTCTGGAAGTGCTCTTAATCACTGAATCATTTCTCTAGCCCCAGAAAATGTATATTTTTATAAGGACTAACATATGTATCTAGTCTTGAAACTATCACCACAATCCATCATCCTTCAAAATTTCCTCCTGTGTCTTTGTAATCTGCTCTTCCTGTCCTATGCTCAAACAACATCTGATCTACTTTTGGTCATTAGAGATTAGTG
This sequence comes from Nannospalax galili, assembly GCF_000622305.1. NCBI lineage: Eukaryota > Metazoa > Chordata > Mammalia > Rodentia > Spalacidae > Nannospalax > Nannospalax galili. The sequence goes on from NW_008334003.1 coordinate 3,796,816, forward strand.
TGCATGTTCTGTAACATTGCATAAATGGAATCATACAGTATGGATTTCTAAATTTCATTCTTTCATTCTAATTTTTGAGAACCATCCATGTTGTCAAGAATATCAATAGTTTGTCCCTTTTTGACAATGAGTCCACTGTATAGATGTTCCACATCCACCTATTGATGGACATTTGGGTTGGTTCTAGGTTTGGGCTATTAAAAATAAAGCTGCTATGAATATTCATGTACAAGTCTTTGAATGGGCTTATGTATTTATTTCTTTGGAGCAGATACTTACCCATAAAACGGCCAGCCTACATAATAGGTTTAGATTATACTTTTTTTTTTTTTTTTGAGACATGGTCTCCATGTAGCCCTAGGTATATTAGTCAGGGTTCTCTAAAGAAACAGAACCAGTAGAATAGTGATTTATCAGCTTAGCTCACAGGATAGAGTCCGAGTAGTCCAACAATGGCTGCACCACACTGGAGAGGCTGAGATTCTATAGGTGCTTAGTCCATGAGGCTGGATGTCTCAGGAGTTCCAATCTGGCACTGAAGGTCTGATGAATTCCCAAATATCGACTAGTTTTCAGTCTACAGCAGCAAGATGAATGCACCAGTGAGAGAGAAGGCAAGCTGCAAAAAGCAAATATTCTCCTCTGCCATGGCCTTTTATATGGGCTGCCATCAGAGGTAACACCCACATTTAGGGCATGTCTTCCAGATTCAGATGATCCAATTAAGAAGATCTCTCTCATTTTAGTTAATCCCAGATCCAGTCAACTTGACACCCAGGATTAGCCATCACATGAGACATAGTCTCCTTGTAGCCCTAGGCTAGGCTGGAACTAGCAATGTAGATCAGATTGCCCTCATTTATTGTTTATTTATTTAATTAATTTATTTATTTATTCTTTGCACATGTGTCTTTAATCTCTATGTATCTGATGATTACTAGTCACAGTCAGTTACACTCAGATCCTTAGTACCTGAGTATGGATATAAAGTCATCAGGTAGA
>NW_008334003.1:3797939-3803932 GCF_000622305.1 Nannospalax galili
CTCACACAGAGTGGAGCCCATATACTCTGTCATCCCTGTTACTGTCCACTGTGTGGTCGGCACCCCCAGCCATTCTCCAGTGCTTGTTCATCTGCTGAATCTAGTCAGCCTATCTAGAGATCCTTGTTTTAGGAAGATCAGCTGTTCCTCATCTAGCCGCAATCAGTTGTCAATATTCCTTCAGATAAGATTGGGGTCTGCTGTTCATTTTCCTAGTTCTATGCTGGGTTACTGTGTGGGAGTCTTTTGGGCCTCTCTGGCCAATATCCCAAAGGAAGGAATCTCCTGTCTGGCATTGTTTCTTGTTATGTAGCCTTTAGCTATACATGTGGACTCTTAAAAGTTATGTTGACCCCATTAATCTTTTGTTGTACTTTCTTTTGGGGGTTTAAGACCCTTTAATTGGCCCAGATAAAACAATTTATTTTTACTCTTAAGGTCATTTGAGGATCTGTTCCTCAGGGGTAACATCAGCTTGGGACGAGCCCCTGGCTCTTTTCTTTTACCAGTTCCATCTATGTGAAGATAAGTCAAAGGTCCTACTTGATCATGGCTGACTTCACTTGGAAGCATAGGGGAAATATTTCCTCTGTGTTGACCCTCCTCTTTGTAGACTGGTTTTTAATTTATTATTATTAATTGTTATTATTATTATTGGTATGAGTGTATTGCCTACATGTATGTAAGTGCACCTGTGTAGTGGTGGTGTTTTCCTAGACATCTTTTTGTTAGCCATTCTAGAATTGTTTATTTATTCCTTGCGCCCTCTTGAGGGTTTTTAATCTTCACTTCAGACCAATGTATTCCTTCTAGTATTTTCATAGAGCTGGGTTAATGGACATAAAATGATTAAATTTGTTTTTGTCATGGAAGTTTTTCTTTTTCCTATGATTACAACTGGTTGTTTTGCTGCATATAGTAGGTTGGGTTAGCATCTGTTTTCTTTCCTGATTTGTAGGATGTCAATCAGATCCAATTCCCTCTGTATTTCAAAGTAGCCAATTAAAAGTTGGTTATTTTGATGAGTTTTCTTTTTTATATGACTTGACTTTTCTCTCTTGTAGCTTTCAATATATTTTCTTTGTTCTATTCATTTATTATTTTGACTATTGTTTGAAGTGGGGGGTTATTATCTTATACTTTGTGGTGTTCTACATGCTTCGTATATCTTAGTAGGTATCTATCCTTAGATTTAGGAATTTTTCTTCTCTGGTTTAGTTGAAAATATTTTCTGTGCCTGTGACTTGGGTTCCTTCTGCTTCTTCTATACCTGTATTTGTAGGTTTTTTTTTTTTTTTTTTTAGAATGTCCTAGGTGTCCTTCACTTTCTGTTAGTTGATTATTTTAGATCTAAAATTTAGTCTGACTGGGTGATCCTTGATATTGTCTTCTGCACGGATGTTTCTCCCTTCCACTTGCTCCAAGTTTTCTGCCCTTTTTTATTCTTTGATTTCTTTCTGTTTGGCCTCAGAAATTTTATTTTTGTACTGAATCATAATTTCATGTCTGAAATCATTTTACTTCCTGTGTATGTTTTTATGGTCTTCATTCAGTCTTTTACCTACCTGGTGTTTGAGTTCCTGAACATATTTGCAATTGCTAGCTTTAAATCATTTTCTTATTAATTAGCTGGGTTGCTTTTCTCAGGAAACATTATAATGGGAATGCCACCTTCTATGAGGGGACATAATATCTTTGTTATTCATATTTTTTCTTTCTTTTCTTTCTTTTTTTTTTTTTTTTTTTTTTTTTTTTTTTTGTAATGGGACCTGGGCATCTGGAGTCATATCATTGGTAGTATTTCCATATTTGGATTTCTTGCCTTTGTTGAATGGGTGTTTGGACATATGTTTGCTGTTACCCCAACTTGTCATGTTGTGGCCCAGTTGAGGGATGCTTTGTGATCAGTCTTTTGGCCACTCTGGGTTGATTTGAGAATGGGGTGTAAGACGTGGTCTCATCTCAGCTGGGAATGGACATAGCTTCTGAGCCTGTAGTTCCAGGAAGGTCTCCATATGTCCTTAGAACTGTGTCTTGGGTACAGTGGCTGCTAGTTGAGAAGGTGGGAAGATAGGTCACTGTTGATTTTACTGAAGACACGGGGATGGTCCCAATTTCATGGTAAATAAGTAAGTGTGCAAATGTAACTCTTAACTAAGTCTGTATGAATTGATACACAGTGTACACAATCTCAGCTATGCTTGAGAGTAGGGTCATTGAAGAGGGAATACTGGAATTATGTGGGCTGTGCGACCTGAACTAGGCTTGGGAGTGTGGGATGGTAGGGGTGGTAGAAGACTGGATCTGGAAAACTCATCAGACTGAGTGAGTCTGGGGATATATGACCCCAGCTAGGATTAGGATTGTGCAATTTCAGAAAGGGAATGTTGGGATTTGGAAAGTCAGTGGTCTGGCAAGCATACAGGGTCTTCAACCCAATCTATGCCCAGGAGTGTGGGGAGGTGCTTTTGAAACAAAGCCAAATTTTTGAAATATATATTTTTTGAGAATAGATGAATATATTATTTCCTTCACTTCCAGTCTCCCCTCATTCTTCCCATCTCTTCTTTGGTTATTATTATGACATATATTACATGTTTTACACATACACACACACAGAGACAGTATATATATGTACTGGCATTTGTGTGCACATGTGAAAAACTAAAACTAAATTCTTACCACTTGGTTTGCTCTGTGGCTGCCCTCTCTAAATGAGTTAACAGCTTCATGCTGTGGGGTCATAATACATACCAGTGCAGACTTACAATTGAAATTTTTACCTCTTGGTATCCTCTTCTCTTTGTATTAGTTGTGATCCTTATCTTTCTTTACCCCCTTATTTTTCTTTTGATTATTTAACTACTAGTATATTCTAACCCTCGTTAAGTATTCTCATATGAAATTTCAGAAGTTCTTAATAGGGTACTCTGAAAAGAATTGGCTGTCCCACTTGACGTCTGCTCTAAAATGTAAGTCAATAAAATGTAGCTTTACACTTTGGGCTTCCAAAGTGGATTGAAGCAACCAGCAAAGGCTGTCTATTGCATGATTAGTGTTTCTTGACCGATGTACTGTATTTTCTAAACTTTATGAAGCATACTGATTTTTGTACCACTTTTGGGAAAACATGAACAATTACAGACTTTAAATAATGAAACTTTAAAATGATACATTTTCATGAGGCACATGAAGCTTCTGAAAAATATTTTAAGCATAGTAGCCAAAAAGAATTCTCTCAATATAGTCATTTGAACATTATCTTCACATTTAGGTGTTAGGAATTGTTTCTTCAAAAGAAAGGAACAGTTTCACTGCCCATTCCTTCATTTTATTGGCGTAAAGGACAAACAGACCTAAGGAGCATCTATCATCACATTTTTCTCTTCCTGGTTCTTTGATTTCCTGAAAAGTATTAATCTTATTTATAGTTAACAGAGTCACAACTGCAATGAACTATTCTCTACACTGCCTTGTTAATTACACAGAGGACTTGCCAGAAAGACGTGGTCAAGGTCACCCAACTTTTTGCTGGTTTGTTGTTGGCATTAGCTTTGCAAATTCACCCCATCCCTGTGATACTGACCTTCCTTCCTTCCTTCCTTCCTTCCTTCCTTCCTTCCTTCCTTCCTTCCTTCCTTCCCTCCCTCCCTCCCTGCCTTCCTTCCTTTCTGTTCCTGTTACTTTTTCCATTGCATTGCTTTAATAAACCACTCTGCTCAACTTGGGGAGAAAAGGGTTTCATTGGCTTACAGGTTACAGTCCTGGGAAGCCAAGACAAAGATATGCCTTCTTGAAACAAAATATTAAACAGAAGTGTAAGTAGAAAATTGTGACATGAGATCCTTTAATGCCAGCACACCAATTTTGGTTCTAAAGTCAATCTGTTTCAATGAAATGCTAAATACTTTACTCAATATCCCAAATGAAATGATAGTAATGAAGTAAGTGAGTTTAGAGCAACATAATTTGTAAAACACTCATTCCTTATCCAGACTTTTCATCACTGTGACAAACACACTGAAGGAAAACTTAAGGAAAGCAAGACAGATTGTGGCTGCTGGGTCCAGAGGATTCAGTCTACCATGCTCCTCTTTTGGGTTTGTTCTCTTTTTTATTCCATCTTGACTCCTATTCCATTAGGCACTGATACTCACATTCAAGGTGGGACTCTTTACTTAATCACCTATGGAGAAGACCTTACAGATGTATACCCAGAAGAATGAGTAACTAATCTCCTCTAGTCCCAAACTAATCAAACTGACAACCAGGATTAAGGATGACAACTCCAAAACCTAAATGCCTAATTATAATTCTCAACTTAGTGAGATCTATAACCACTTGGAAAAATGGCTTCTGGGCATGCCTGTGGAGCATCTTGATTAGGTTAGTTGACGTGGGAAGACCCGTTGAGCTGTGAAGGGATGGTACCATTCCCTGGGCTTGGATCCTGGATTACATAAAGGAGAAAGTGAACTGCAGACCAGCATCCGTCCCTCTCTTCTTCTGACTGTGAGTGCAATGCGACCAGCTGCTTCAAGCTTCTGTGACTGTGGCTTCCCACCATGCACTTTACCCTCAAACTGAGAGTCAAAATAAACCCTTCCTCCTAACATTGCTTCTGTCAGGTGTTTTCTCTGAGTAACACATTAACTAACAGAAGAAGTAAATTGTAGGTGGAAGAAATAATAACTCTACATACTAAGTATAAATAAACCATGAGAAAATATTCATCTCAAACATATGCCTCTGAAGTTTCTCAGTAAAATAGGAGTCTGGAAGAACATGTGGCTATTCTCAAGGACCACTGAATAGATTGCAATTTCCATCCCTCAGCATTCACAGGATCGTATAAACAAAATAATATTACAGATGAGAATTGGTAATGGAATTCATTTAATCTTAAATGCCAACTGAAGCCCCAAGTTTAACAGAAAAAGAAATATTCAAAGAGTTAACAGAAATCTCTTCAAAGGAATCTCTTGTTGCGAATAAAAACAGATTCAAAATTCTCTGTGTGTTAAAAAGTCAATTATTGCCAATTTCACAGACTCCTCAAACATGAGATTTTCATTTAGCAGAGCCAACTTTATTCTATCTGCCAAAAGCTCACAAAATGGCCCCTTTCCATCTGGTGAATGTTCTACAATGAAATTAGAACTGTTGAGAAATAATGGAAATCTATGGACATGTGCATACTGTGACTTAAATGTGAAAATTTGTTACTGATACTGGTGTAAATTGCTTAAGGGCCAATGTTAAGTTCTTTTAGAGCAAAAATCTTGAGTTTATCTTTTTCATTATTTATATTCATGTACCTTAAATGTAAAAAATTATAGGTTAACTGGGACATGCCATACGTGCATATAGTATAGTTTAATCACATGCACTTTCTTTAATTCCCTCTCTTTTCATCTCCCCCTTAGTCTTGCCTTTTCTGAAGTTTCTTTATTACAAGTGAGGCATTTTTTTTTTACATCTAGTTAGAAATCAAACCATTCTAGAGAAAGACGAGCCCCATATTGCCACATATTAAATATTTTCTGCTTCTTGTTGTAACCCCCCTTGAAAAATCAAATGAAAAGTGCAGAATTCCAAACTCTGAAAAAATAACGGTTTGTAAAGATTTATAAACGACTTCAACAATTAAAAATCTTGTAAATTGCTTTTTAGAGAAGGGCTATGAATTTTCTTAAAAAGCATTAGACGTTTCTGAAAAAGAAGATCTGTTTTAAGTTCAGCATGTACATTCCCCAGATTCATTTGCTTAACTCTGTGCCATTGGCTTTTTCATCCTTGAAGAGTTCAATTCATTTCTCATATAATTTCCTACTACTCTGTGATTAGGCCACCAAAGAGCTAGCTCAACCAGCAAAAAAAGCAAAATTCCACCAGCCTTCTGAAGAATTAACAGTGACACTCTTCAAATTCTTCTGTAAACTAGAAAAGAATGCTGAAAAATGGTTTGCTTTTTCCAATATATATATATATAT
>NW_008334003.1:3803979-3824631 GCF_000622305.1 Nannospalax galili
TAATTTTATTAAATGATTTTAATTGGAGTAAAAGATTTCCAATTATAGGAAGAATTCTTCAAGGCTCTGAGAGCAGGAACCATCTGAGCTACACTAGAATGGGACAAAGGGATTGTCCTTGGTAAAATTAAGTTGTGTAGATGTCATTAGCCATTCTAAATCAGAAAAAAAGGATTTCCAAAGATGCTTTGAGAAATTTTAATTTGTTTGATCATTCAATTTGTTCCTAAGCTCAACAACTACCCACCAAATGATTCCCTATCTCCAAGGCACTGGTTTCACTTGAAGACACTGAAGAGGAGTTTTCAGATTAACGTTCAGGGAAACCACAAAATGGAATCTCTAGGCAGATGCTGGACAGCTTGCATTGCAACAGAAAATTTATTCTTATCCACAATCTAGGGACTTCCAGTTCACCTTGAAGCCCATGCCAAATATTCTTGTCCATTTTATCTAATGAATCATTCTCAGACCTACCTTTGGTTAGCTTTGAATGACAGAAAGGAATTAAAAGTCATTGAAACTTTGGTTCAAAAAGAATTGAAATCTTATGCTGGGTTTGTTACGTTGATGCCTTTGTTTGGAGACCAAGAGCTCTGTGTCAAAAGACTTGTAGATACCCGTGTTTGCAAGTGGACGTCTGTGGCAGATTTACAGACCTTGGGTTATTTGAGGCTCCCAAGTTAAGAGTTGATAGAGAAACACAGAGAAACATCTGCTTTCTGGACAATGCACCTATAAAATTTTCCAGGAAATAAGAGTCTTTTCTACATCTGTCACAGTTAATACAAAAATTGAGTAATATAAATGAAGACTTAAATTGATGAGGCACATGTATAAATTGATAAAGGAAGCTTGATGCATCATAACATTGAAGTTTATCTAAATTCAATATTGTTAAACATTCTTAAAGATCAGATGAATTATACATGAAGTGTATGGATTATTTGTCCCTGGCAAACAATGGTGACATTTCTGTCTGTCACTTAGTATGACAAGGTTAGCATGTTTTATTCAAAACTTTTAAACAGTAAAATGATTTGTATGCATTACTCTTTCTTTGGACTGTCAGGGAAAGTAAGAGTGACACAGTTATTCTGTGACATTGAGTCAGCATGTACATAGAAAATGACAGAACAGGATTGCCTCAGTCGTCTATAAAGCTCATATTTTGATCTTCTACACCCCAAAATGAAGCACAACAGTATATACTGGAATATAAATATTGTGTTTATGATGTAATGAATATGGAATATTCATGACTGGGAACAGATCCCTGAAAATATTATGCCTCTGTTTCTAAGGAAGTTAGAGAGCAAGACATATTTTTTCACAACAATTAGCCTGAGTCTGACCATGTTGTGTTAGTCATGGTTAAATTCTATGTAGTGCTGGGGTGGGGAAGTTAAGGAGATGCTTGGATTTTGCATTCTCTGTGAATATAGGTTGGGCTTAAGTAAGAGATGAATAGCAGAGCCACAGTTACTGTTCCACAGTTCCTGATAGAGACAGCTGACTTCAGCAATGTGTGACACTCATTTAGCCGGCTGCCAAAGTCCTAATAAAGTGGTGGAAAAGAGGCAGCCCTCAGCCTGCTCCTTCCCCCTTTCCTGTCTTTTTTGTCTCCAGTCAGACATCAGAACAATGCCCTTAGCTGTTACTATGTTCCTCTTCTCCCACTCATGAGGTTCTAGAATAGAAATGAACTTTGAAGAAATTATTTGGGGTTAAAATTGGATACATCCTATTATACTTGATGCAATGATCGTAAATAAACATTAAAAACATTTTCTTGAAGACAGTGTCGGACAATGCAGCCCATGTTAACCTTGAACTTGAGTGACATTATACCTTTGCTTCAACTTTTTGGCATTCACAGGTAGCTGAGGGTCACTTTCTAAAAATGTATTAGTGATCATTGACTCTTGTAAATAAAATGATCAGCACAAACTTTGTGTAGCATTTGGAGTGACTACAATAGAGAAATAAAAACCCACTAACAAGCCAACACAGTGCTGTGTTTTAATGGGACTAATGGCTCTGGGAGACTGGGTGGGGTTAACGGAGGAACCAGCCAACTGCCCTTTCTGTTTGTTCTTTCTTCACATTATTCCTCAAGGTACTAACCACAAAGAAGGGCCCTTTTATTTCACCATTAAACACATTCTGTTATAACTACAGCTTTAAACACATTAAAATTTCGTATACCATAAAATGGCATGCACTGGTCTTCTGTATCTGCCTATGACTACAAGGAAAGTGAGCTCTTTAAAACATGTATTAACCTCTCATGATTATTGTGACAACTAGTGATTGTAATGAATTTTAATTGGTGCAAGGCAAAAGATTCAAGTATGCATTTTTCCTGAAGTTCATTTACTACAGAATATTTAATGAAAGACAAAAATTGCTTTGTGCTCTTTGTTTTGGAATATGCCTTACGCTATACTGAGCCTGGATCCCAGGATTGACAAAATGAATCATATCCCATGACATAGTAATTTCTGGCAGCTCTCCTAATTGTTACTATTAATTAAATATTATGCAACTTATATTTAACCCATTGTTTCAATGTCTTCCTGACTACTGCCATCCTCAGTACTTTTGGCATTAGTTTTATAGGTCAAAGAACTCTACAGCTATCAGAGAGACTTATCCTTGCTGCATAAATGAATTGAAAGATCATTTTGAAACAAATTATAACGATCCATTGCTTTAAAGAGATTTAAAGGTGCCACCAAACATTTGGTAGGTTATGCATTCTTATCAGGCTTTTGTTTTAAGAAATGCTGTCTCAATAGAGTAAAATGTTTCTAGAAATACTCTGACCTTTCTGGGTTTTTTTAGCATGAAAGTGTAGGGATCTAAGGGGGGCGGCATTTTCCAATGTGGTGAGCTTGAGTTTGAAATATTCATCATGTTTCTGCTCTGAATAGACAAACCTCTGTTAAAAATCAGAGTTGCTGGTCTATTTGGCTTACTCATTTCATGCAAATCCCAAAGTGCGTGACATGAACAAAAGGCTGCCTTTCTGTTGGTATGCATCCCTTGTTTTCTATTCCGTTTTCATCCCCACACTGGTTTTCCTCTTCGTCAGCACTAGTAGTTATTTGTTTTTTTAAAACAAATAATTGTGGAGTCCCTAGATCTGAAGGGTACCAAATGAATGGTAGTGGCAGTGTCTCCACATGACAGCTGGCCTGTCCCACACGCTTCTTTATATATAGTGCATTTCATACACTATAATTCTGAAGGCTAATCCTGAGTGTCAACTTGATTGAATCTGAGATTAACTGAAATGAGAGAGACCTTGATTGTATCATGTGAAGATGGAAAACCCACCCTAAATGTGAGCTTTACCTTCTGATGGCAGTGTATAAAAGGCCATACAGAAGGGAACTCTTGCTTTTTGCCTCTTGCCTTCTCTCTCACTGGTGAGTGCATCTCACTGGTACAACTAACTCATTGTATTCCAAAGCAGACTTATGGGGTGTGCAGGGATCTCGAGGCACCAGCTGCTAATGTGGTGCCGGTCCCCTCTGCGCACCGGGAAGGCGGCAGCTCCCGCAGCGCGTTGCTGACGGGCCCCTGCTTCTTGGCTGCTTCTCCGCTGTGAGTCCCTCTGCTACCGGGGCTGGCCCAGCCGAGTTCCGCCCTAATTTCACCCGTGCACTTCCTCGAGATGCGAAATCCACCGGCCGCTGGATCATGCTGGGTTTCCGTGAGTCGATGATGGAAGGAAAGCGCCCCCCGGGGAGGCTGGATCGTAGGCAATAAGACACCGGACTCCGCTTAGTCCGTGTTACAGCTCTTTATTCTCCTGACTCTGCTCGGCTCCAAGTCTCAGTAATCCAGCTCCAGTTCCAATTATTGAGGAAAAACCAGGACACTTATACCATGGGGGTGGTAGTAAAAACCTTAGCTGATAGGTACTTTTAGGATGCCACATTTACATGTGGAAGTAAGCTCCTGCCAGGCTGCTAGACAGCCTGAAAAATCACACAGGAAAGCCTGGCATTTCCAGAGCCGGAGGCTATGTTTTTGTGGTGGCTACTTCAAAAGACGAGTCAGGAAGATGCCAGAAAAGCATCCTGCTGAAAAAGGAGTCTCTGCATTTGAATCCAAGCCCATGGACTTTCCGGACATGAAGAGACTACTACTTTACACAGCTGGAGTCCCCAACACAGACTGAAGACTAGCAGATCTCCCGGAATCTCTCAGGCTTCCAGCAACAGATTGGGACCTGCTGAGACATCCAGCCTTGTGGACTGAGGAACTACCGAATTCTCAAACTCTCCAGTGTGGTGCAGCCATTGTTGGAATACATGGACGATATATATATATATATATATATATATATATGTGTGTGTGTGTTTGTGTGTGTGTGTCTGTGTGTGTGTATATACCACTGAAGGTCTGATGAATTCCAAATGATCAGCTAATCTTCATTCTACAGCAGCAAGATGAACTCACCGTGGGAAGGCAAATGGCAAAAACCAAGATCTCTCCTCTGCCATGGCCTTTTATAAGGCTGCCATCAGAAGGTAATACCCACATTTAGGGTGTGTCCTCCAGCTTCAGATGATCCAATCAAGAAGGTCTCTCTCATTTCAGTTAATCCCAGATCAAATCAAATTGACACCCAGGATTAGCCATTGCACCTGCCTTATAGTGTGGTTAAATGAGATGACAGATTGTCAACACGGCCTAAAATTCCTTTAATCAGTGTTTGTTCTCAGGGACTTTCCTGCAACTCTACAATCTAAAAAATACATAAATGAATGAAAACTTTACTAATAATGGGAGGTAGGCTAAAGAACTTCTATTAAAGCTGGAGCAAAGTCTTCTGGGGCGTCTCGAAGGGTTTGATAAATTTTGATTGTCTGAATCCTTTTTTCTTCTCATTTTTGTCTTGGATATAATGGGCTCTTATAAGAAATTTTAAATTACATAAATTCAGCTGCAAGTACAATGGCATGGAGAGAGGAGACAAAAGATAGAGAATAAATGAGCTGCTCAGAGAATTTTGTAGCATCTCGGAGCACACGTGGCTTTCCTTTAAAGGAGTACATCTGCCATGATGTTCTTGCAACACCTCTTCTCGGGAACATCACATACTGTTTGCCATGGCATGTGACAGGGAGGATTATGAGGTGCGTGTTGTGTATGTGTATGGGTGCACGCGTGTGAATAGTACCCATGTAGAGGTGAATAGGCCAGAGCAATATGTGGGGTGTATTTCTCCATCTCTCTTTACCTTATTGCCCAAAGACAGTCTCACTGAATTGGAAGTTTGGCATTTCAGCTAGACTGACTGGCCAGAGAACATTCAAGATCCACCTGTCTCTGACCCACTCTACGCACCTCCATGTTGGAGTTACAGGCATGTACTGCCATGCCTGGACATTTAAGTGAGTGCTGTGTATTAAGAATGAGGTCATCAGATTTAGAGAACAAGTTCTTCAACTGACTGAGCCAGCATCTCAACCCTAACATATATGTACACATATGTACATATATATATATATATAGTTTATACATACATACATATATACATACATACTATATAGCACCTAATTCATGCTGAGTGAAAAGTCACCCCAGCCTTTAAAGAATTATTGAGAGATGATGCTTTTCTCCCTTATATGTTCCTTTCTAAGGGATTGTGAAGGGTAGTTTTAATGGTAGGTGATTGTTGAATTCTTGGTAGCATAACACCTAACTCCACCTTTGCTCTTACTTTCAGTCCTTTGTGCTTTTGATATACTTTTTTTTTCTTGCATTATTTCCGTATGTTTGTTGTCTGTTTTCTGCCTTGGTTACCTGGTGGCTATTTTGTTGTTTTATTTCTCTAAAACTGTCATGGGACTGTGTCTAGACCTCAAATGGTGGTGTGTAATGTCTCCAGTGGGTTGTGGAGCATAACGTATTGTTTCCTTAGAAGTATCTGATAAAATTTTGTGTTCTAAGACTTATGCGTGGCAGTTTTGCAGTTAGAGTGATTTTTAATATTATAATAACAATGTGCTCTCTGATGCCTTTCCAACACAAAGGAGTTTTAGATCATTAGCACAGGCTTCAAACTCTAATCCACAATAAAATGCAAAGCCCACAGCAGGGAAGGTTCTTTATCAGTTATTTACATCCTGGTGTGAAGTAAATCTGATCAATTAAGGACAGTGGAAAGACTTAAGGCCCTAAGCATGTCAGGATGGAGCTAAACTCCTTAAAAAGTCCTGAGATCTAGGGTAAGGCCAGCTTCTGCACATCTGTCACACCTTCCCCATGAATTGTTACTACCATTTGCTACTAATTCCATGCCCACTTCCTTTTTTATTCCAGTCCTTATTTTTGCCCTTTTATTTGTATGTTTTTAACAACAATGACTGAATGAAAGATTTGCTAAGTACTAGGATAATACCTCTAAAGTATCACAAATTTCCCCAGCAGTTTTACAAGAAAAGTACTTTGTTTCATATTAAAAGTGAAAACAAAAATACTGATTTGGATGATAAAATTGCAGGGCAGGTAACTGGATAGAAAGTTGAAAAGCCATTGCCTTATGCCATTTCTGATAGTTTTGTTTGCCAACAGTCTAGAATCATTCGGGAGAGGGGCTTCTGAGAATATCCATGGGGCATTATCTTGATTACTTAATTGAGGTGGAAAGGCCTGCCCACTGTGGGTGGCACTATTCACTAAGAAGAGGATCCTGAACTACATAAGAACAGAGGAGGCCAGCTGAGTCTAAGAACCCATGCCTTCCTTCTCTACTCTTGATTATGGATGTGACTAACTGTCTTAAGTTCCTGCTGCCTTTACCTCCCTGAAACAGTGGACTGTAACCTACAGCTGTGAGCTAAAATAAACTCTTCCCCTAATTTGCTTCTGTTAGTGTATTTTATCACAACAGAAATAAAACTAAGACATCCTGTCCACTATTATATGAACCTTTGTTCATGTACTATGTGCTTTTATAGATGTGAATGTAGGAGAGAACAGAATATGTGTATGTGCATGGCCATCAGTCGTGCCACACATATGTACATTTTTTGGAAGCCTGACGGGCTTACCTCAGCTTGTTGACATGTTTGAAAACTAATGTTGTGCTTCATGACTCCAAACAGCCCCCTAGAATGATTTGGGGTTTTCACAATTGATCCATTCTACTCTGATATAGTTTCCACATGTGAAACAGGACTCAAACTGTCTTATATTTCAAAGAAATGGTTTCCAGGGCTGAAAATCGCTTTAATTCTGACTTGTCTTTGAAGATGGTAACACTTTTCTTTACCGTTACTTGTTTCTTCCTATAAAGAGCCAGACCCCTTTCATATTGTGTCCATGGAAGTAGTTTTATTTTTGAAAGTTTAGTGCCTTATAGGGTGGAAAAAGATGGGTGAGAAGACCTAGCGGTGATTTAAGACAATGATTCTGGATTGCAGCTTCTTGCTACTTAGAAGAGCCCCACATTTCACAGTGTATTTGCAGAAATGCATCATGGCTCAAAATCCTATTTCATGTCCTTGAAGCCCAACGGAGTGGCAGAATTTCTGTCTCAGTGCCTGTATGATCAGTAAGCATATGAGCTTTCAGAGTTGTCATCTGTCTTGTGGTAGACTTTGCTGTGTTGATGTTCAATGACTAGGAACCACGTGTGTGTGTGTGTGTGTGTGTGTGTGTGTGTGTGTATGTGCTTCAACTATAAATTATTAAAAAATTTTTTTCTTATGGTGCTTATATTTGTTTATAAAACATAGTTTCCTTAATTTAATTGGAAACATGAATAAATCAATTTCAGCGAATAGTAATGTGAAATATACAGTCAATTCTTTGTATGTGTGGTCACTAAGTCAACATGCAGCATAACCATGATACGGCAGAGGGCATTCTGGGCACTGAGCCACAAAAATAAGGAACACTTAGACAGGTTCTATCTTTTCTGAACTTACAGGCTTCAGAGTATGTGGCTCAGTTTGGACCATTGTTTAAAAATGTAGATATTGTCAGCAATCTATTTCAGATTGAATATTCTCCAGACTACATTTTTACATTAATTTTCTGTGTGTTACAGATTTCATCTGCAAAACAAAGATGACCACAAATCTTGCATGAGGGTCAGATACATCATTAATGCAACTAAGACATGCGTAATGCTGTCAGGATCAAACATTTCAGTACATTTGAATATTTTATTACTAATAATAGTATTAACACTGCTATCATATGACTTGCAAGACTAAGTATTGTACTGTAAAATAGGTATAAAATACAGATTTTCTGATAGGATGTAGTAGAAGATGGCTTCATGATGGCTTCATCATAGATTATGTCAATAGTCATGAAAAACAAAGGGCACATTGCTGATCTAGTTGAGAGGCTGAGTGGTAGTACCAGAGGATCATTTGGGCACAAAGTGGGTAAGAGAGGAAGATGGATCCAGAGTGATATTTGGCTTGATGCTTTGGACAAGAGCATAACGACAGCACCATCAGTCAGTGTTAGGAAGGATTTGAGGGGCAGATTGGTATGGTAGGAAGCAAGAGATGAAACTCTGAATAATTATACCTTTTGTCATGGACCATGGGAGAAAAAGAGCCACAAAGAAGACAGCAGAAATGTACAAGGACGAGAAGAGCCAGTGCTACAGATTACCAGGAAGAAGGAATGTTAGGAATGAGTTAGATGAGAAAATTAGAATCCCTAGAATACGTGTAAGGCCAGCTGTGGTAGAACACATCTGCAATCCCATGTGCAGTGGAAAACAGATACAAGAGAATCCCCAGAAGCTTGCAGTCCAGACAGCCTCATGTATGCAGTAGATAACAACATAGAAACATGCTTTCAAACAAGGCAGAGGATAAGGAACATAACCTCTTTGTCCTCTGACCATACGTGCTGTAATGTATGCACCAGTACTCAAGCACAGACACATACAAGCACATGTCACACACAAATTACTGCAAAGTGACTTAAATATAAAGAGATACAAAATTAAGTGTTGTGCACCCTTTACAAAGATTGGATATAAGCTTCTGTGATGTGTAGTGTTAACTGTCAACTTGGCAGGATCTGGAATCACCTAGGAGATGAGCCTCCAGGTGCACCTGTGAGGGGTTATTTAGCCTCTAGACATACATGTGATGGATTATGTTGATTATCTTAGTTGAGATGGGAAGACCCACAATAAAGGGTGGGTGGCACTGTTCCCAGTTTTGAGGCCCTGTACTCTGAAAGGAGAACTGAGCTGAGCACCGGTGTTCTTGCTCTCTACTTCCTGATTGTGAAGCTATGTGACCAGCTGCTTCAAGGCCCTGTTGCTTTGACTTCTCTGCCTTGATGAACTGTATCCTTGAACTATGAGCTAATGTAATTCCTTTCTCCTTCAAGTTGTTTTTGTTAATGTATTTTATTACAGCAACAGGAAAAAAAAAACAAAACAAAAAACAGAAACCAAACCAAACCGAACCGAACCAAACCAAACCAAACCAAACCAAAACAAAACAAAACAAAACAAAACAAAACAAAACAAAACAAAACAAAAGTGAAGACAGGGCGCTTGGGCTACTGCTGTGAAAAATCTGGTTCTATGAGTCTTTTGGGATTGTTTTGTACTGGAATGTGCAAGGTTTTGGTGCTTTAGGAAGGAAGGTTCTAGCATGCTGGAGGGCCATTTTGATTTCCAACTAGAGTTTGGAAAAGAAAAATGATGAAGCAGGTGTGGACAGTGCAGGCCGGGCTCATGAGGGTTAAGAGGTGAACAAGAACTCTACCAAGAGCTGAAATAGAGACCATTCACGTGATGTTTTGTCCACGAATCTGGCTGTATTCTTCCCAAGTCTTTCGAACTTGAGTGAAGCTGAATTTAAAACTAACAGACTGGGCTGCTCAGGCAGGGGGGCCCCAGCCCCTGGCCTGCTCCATACCTAGTGATGACAACCAGGAAGGCAGGGCCGTGGATTGAGATGGAGATCTATCGTAGCCAGTTCTTCAAGCATCTGTTGACCAAGCTCATTGTCAATGAGATGACATGGCTGAAGTCCCCCTCAGGGAGCAGCACTTGAAGAAGTCCCTGTGGCAGGTAGCCAGTCCCTGAGGACCCAGGTGACTGAAGGGCACAAGGATTTGGCTACTTCCATGGACTGGGGGAACCTCAAGTCAGAATTCCTACAGGTAACCAATCTGATCATGGCCAAGTTGAAACTGTGGATGATTGCAGAAGCCTATGCTACCAAAAAGGAAAGGTTATCAGAGGAGCATCTTGAGGAGGACTGTGAACTTGTGCATTTATAACATGGTTCCTACAAAAACTCACAAGTCAACAACCATCTGGATAATAATGGCAGTGATGGCAGTTGCTGTTGTTGCTGCTGAAAGGAATGAATAGACCACTTTCAGGAGCTTCCACAGCCGTGGTTATGGGAGCCTCTTGCCCTGCCCAGTGGGGCGGACCCTGAGAGTCTGGCTCTCAGGCTGCTCAGTCACCAAGAAAAGAGTGGGGATCTGTGCATTGGGCAGGAGCAGAGCCCAGGAACCCAGCCATCTTGGGCCTGTCCCTTCTGTCCTGAGGATTGTGTCTGGGGGATTTTAAGCAGAGAAATAAAATCTTAACCAGTCAAGATTTTGAAGTAGCTTTGTTTCAGGGGATCCCTCATCCTCTTCTGACCTCCGTGGGCATTGCAGGACATGCGTGTATTTAGATACATCAGAGAAAAACTCTGTTTGAGACCCTGAGAACCTACGGAACCTCCTGTGAACTAGAGTCATGGTCCTTCCCCAAGGGCTTGGAGCTGTGATCCTTTCCTGTGAGCTGAAGTGTCCTCTTCTTAAAACTGTAGCTGTGGTTCTTCCTGTGAACAGGAGCTGTGGCTCTCCATGTGAGCTGGAGCTGTGGTCCCCTCCTGGGAGCTGGAAGTGTGGTCCCCTCTTGTGATCTAGAGTTGTGGTCCCCTCCCACGGGCTGGAGCTGGGGTCTCCTCCCATGAGCTGGAGTCCTGGTCCCCTCCTGTGAGCTGGAGATGTGGTCCCTTCCTGTGAGCTGGAGATTTGGTCCCCTCCAGTGGGCCAGAGCTGTGGTCCCCTCTTGTGAGCTAGAGTTGTGGCTCCCCTCCTGTGAGCTAGAGCTGTAGCTCCCTCCTGTGAGCTGGAACTGTGGTTCCCTCCTATGATCTGGAGCTGTGATTCCTTCCTATGAGCTGGAGTCCTGGTCCCTTCCTATGAGCTGGAGCTGTGGTCCCCTCTGTGAGCTGGGGTTGAGGGTCCCCCCTGTGAGCTAGAGCTGTGGTTCGCCTTGAGTGAACTAGAGGTGTAGGCCTCTCCTATGAGCAGGAGTTGTAGTTCCCCTCCTGTGAGCTGGAGTTGTGGTCCCCTCCAGTGAACTAGAGGTGTGGTCCTCTCCTGTGAGCAGGAATTGTATTTCCCCTCCTGTGAACTGGAGTTGTGGTTCCCACCCACGAGCTGGAACTGTGGTCTCCTGTGAGCTGGAGCTGTGGTCCCTTCCCGTGAGCTGGAGTTGTGGTCCCCTCCTGTAAGCTGAAGCTGTGGATCCCACTAATTAGCTGGAGCTGTGGTCTTTGCCTGTGGGCTGGAGTCCTGGTCCTGTCCTGTGAGCTGAAAATGTGGTACCCCTCCTGTGAGCTGGAGCTACAGTACCCTACTGTGAGATGTAACTGCGGTACCCTCAGAATAATATTGATTCTCAGTCCCAAGAGGGATGATCAGAGTGGACTGTGCTGGAGCAGGTGCTCACCCACTGTTGAAGATTAATGCAACTTTCAGCTCTCACTAGAGAAGTTTCTTTATGCAGCAGATAGAGAAAGTGACACAGACACTTACAGCTTTCTAATGTGGGGAGGAGGAGGCTGCAGAGTGCTTATCTCTGAGTAGAACACCCCTGTCAGGCCTCTGGAGCACAGGGCTTGGGGATCATGGCAGAGGAGGAGGTGAAAAGATTATAAGAGCCAGAGGTGGTGGATGGCCATTGCGCGGGGTAGAGTTTTCCAGACAGCTGGTTGGTTACTCCTGTGAACTCACAGCAATGGTGACAGGATGCACAAGTCCTATGAAAACTCCAGAGGATGGACCCACACTGGAGAACATATGGGGATGCAAGATAGACTCTATAGGCTTTATTATACAGAGAGAGTACACTGAAATGACTGTGTGTGGGGGATAATGTGGGACAGTGTGGATAGGAGAGGGGATATAAATGTCATCAAATTATACTGTGTAGAAATCGCAAAAATTCAATTAAAAATGTAAAAAAAATCAAAATATCAGAAATAAAAAAATTTAAGATGTATAATAAAGACAAAAGCAACTGATTTACTTAACAGAGAAAACTTTAAGATAGGAGAGCATTCAGCCTGGGTCTGACAAAGCAGAGATAATTAGTTGTATGTCCTATAATGGTGGTTGGTCACCTGTCCTCTTGATCAAGGATGCTGAGGAGACCCCACCAGATGGACTTGAATCAGTGTCCAGTCTATAAAGAGGAGGGTCAACACAGAGGAATCATTTCCTCCATGCTTCTAAGTGAAACCATGGTCGAGCAGGACCTTTGACTTATCTTCACATAGGTGGAACTGGTAAAAGAAAGGAGCCAGGGGCTCCTCCCAAGCCCATGTGACCCCTGAGGAACAGATCCTCAAACGACCTTAAGAGTAAAAATAAATTGGTTTATCTGGACCAACTGTGTGGCCTTAAACACCAAAAGAGGAGTATAACCAAAGATAAAAGGGGCAATATAATTTCATAAGAGACCATATGTATAGCTAAAGGCTACATAGCAAGCAACAATGCCAGACAGGCAATACCTCCTTCTGAGTTGTTGGCCAGGGTGGCGAAAGGGATTCTCAGATAGTAACCCAGCATAGAACTGGAAATTGAACAGCAGACCCCAATCTTATCCAAAGGAATATTGACAACTGATTACCACTAGATGAGGAACAGCTGACCCTCCTAAAACAAAGACCTCTAGATAGGCTGACTAGAGTCACCAGAAGGGCAAGTAGTGGGGAATGGCTGGGGGTGCTGACAACACAGCAGACAGTAGCAGGGATATCAAAGTATAAGGGCTCTAGTGGTGGGGGAAGGAGGCTATGGGAGGGTGCTACCTGGGAAGTGGATCTATAAAATAAAAAAAAAAAATTCTTCAAAGCATAAAAATTTGCTCCTTAATAACTAGTAGATGTGCAAAACATTACCATTGAAATCTACCTGATGACTTTACATTCATGCTCAGGTGCCAAGGATCTTAGAAAGTAAGTGACTGTGACTAGTAATAATCAGATACATAGAGATTAGAGACGCATGTACAAACATCTAAGTGTTATTTGCATTAAAAATGAGCTTTTCTGTATGAAACAGTAGATTCTAAAATGAAATAGAGATCTTTTTTAAAGGTTAAAACCTCATTCAGTTTTAGGTTTTATAGGGTTTATACTGAGTACAATAATGTATAACTGTATTAATTCATGCGTCTTAGCTCAGAAAATTGTTATTGAATATGTCAATGCTGTTGTAATGAAATGCTTCTTCTAAGTATGTGGTTATTAAATAAATAATAAACTAGAAAAAACAACTATAAGGACTTTTAAAATTTAAAAGTATGTGTATATTTTTGCATTTAAGATGGTGTGGTGGTTTAAATGAGCAATGTTGGCCATAGGCTCGGTGTTTGAACACTTGGTCCCCAGTTGGTGGTGCTGTTTGGGGGAAGGTTTAGGAGGTGCAGCCTTTGCTGGTGGAAGATGGCACTGAGGGTGGGCTTTGGCAGTTCATAGACTCACCACACTTCTGGTTCATTCTCTTTGCTTCCCATGTGTGGATCAAAGCTCTGAGCTCCCAGTTTTCTGCTCCTACTGTGATATCTGAGCTTGTTCCCTTGTCTCCCCTGCCATTATGGACTGTGATAAGCTAAAAGAAAGTCTTCCTTAGTTGCCTTTGGTCATAGTATTTTATCACAGCAACAGAAAAAGCACTGATATAGATGGCCGTGAGTCTATGGGGCAAAGAGTGGAAGATTACAGCTTAAAAGTGATGCTTTGTGTTGTCAAGTTGATAAAGGGTAGAATTATAGTGTTAATTGTCAACTTGAAAGGATCTGAAAGCACATAGGAGAGAAGCCTTCTGGCACATTGTTTAATTTCTGGACATAAATGTTATGGATTATGTTGATTAGGTTAATTGAGATGGCAAGACTCATACTAAAAGAAAGTGGAACCATTCCTTGGAGTTGGGTCCTAGACTGCATTAAAAGAGAAAGTGAGCTGAGCCCAACTACTCATCATTCTCTGCTTCATGGTTATGGATACGATGTGATCAACTGCTTCAAGCTCCTGCTGCTTCGACTCCCCGCCATGATGGACTGTAATAAAACTTTTCGCCACAGATGGCTTTTGTTGGGTATTTTATTACAGCAACAGAAATAGAAACCAAGTAAACTTCTTTACATTTTTTCCTTGGACCTATGTTTGTGTGTGTACTCTACTGTGTGGTGTACGCATATATGTATGTCCAGGTGTGCATGTTAATGCATGTGAACATTTGGAGGCCAGAGGAAGATGCTGAGTGTGCTGCTAGGTTACTGTTCATATTTTTCCACTGAGATGGAGGTCTCTCACTGAATCTGAAGCTAGGTTAGAGAGGCAGCAAACCTCAGCCCTTTTTGTCTCCTCACCCAGTAGCACTGGGTTTTTAGGCACATGTAGCCATGCCTGACTTTTTACATAAGTGCTGGGGTTTTGAGTACAAAGGGGATTTGTGCAGCAAGAACTTTTATTCCAAGAGCCAGTTCTTCAGTTAAACACCTGGTTCTTTACAAGCTAAAGGAAAGAGTAATTAGAAAGAGACAGACAAATAGATAATATAATTTCAGGAAAACTTCAATGCGAAATGAGTTTGCAATCAAAAATAAAATGACTGCTGTTCAGTAAGAGGAGAGCATCCTCTTTACACACATGACGGCAGGAAAACATGAGGAAGGCGCAGACTGTGTACTTCTCAAAGAGGAATCTCAGGGCATCCCTATGGGGTTTTCCCATGGGCAAAGCAGATGGTGAGGCCATCATTCCCCCATCACTGTTCTTTGTGTTGTCTGATTCCTCTTTGAAACAAAGTAGCATAAAACGATTTTAAAGAATTTCTAGGACTGGAATAGGGAGATAGATTAGTAGATAAAATGCTTACTGTGGTAGCACGAGGACCTAACTGTGGATCCCTGGAGCCCATATAAAATTGGCAGTTGTGGCAACTACCTGCAATCTAAACACTCTGGAGGGAAGCCTGGGACCAGATGACCAGCTAGACTAGCCAAAATTAGTGAGATCCAGATTCAGTGACAGAGCCTGCCTTCATAACTAAAGTGGAGATTGATTGAGGAGGATACCAGACATCAACTTTGGACCTCTACTTGCATGTACGCTCACCTGTAGACACACATATGACTACATGCACTAAACACATATACAGACCAAACAAAAAATGAATCTTTTTGACCTATGGGTTTCTTCAACTCTTACTAGACAATTTTTTGTCTCTTTTAATGAAGTTTTGCAGCTAAACTACTACTAATAAGAAACTTATAGCTATTTTGCCCCTTGTTTTTTATCGAGGGAGCTGTATATATTCCTGGAAGAACCAAGTATTGTGTGATTATTTTGGTCAAAGTAAACTATGTGTTCTTTAACATATGAACTGAAAAAAAGTAATGAGCTTCCATATTGGACATAAGGAACATCGCCCTTCATTTCGAGTTCTGGAAGGGCATGCTTCATGTCCTCCACACCTAGCTGAGTGAATGCTGAAAGACAGTAAGGGCTAGCTACTTATTCAAGTATTATCCAAAAGCATTGCACTAGATCAGAGAGGAACACTGAAGATTAGAGAGGTGAGGAATGTCTTCTAATATTAGGTAGGGCTGCATTTCAAACTTGGTTTGATTAGTTCAAGCTTTATTTTATCGCTAACATTTTGGCCTAATTCCTCTGTCTGTTCTTCTCAACTTTTACCTGTTTGACTCTAGTTCTGTCCTTCCTAGCAGAACTGGTTCATAGAACACCTCCTATAGGTAATTTAAGTTGGCTATAATAATCTTTGTGATTCATATTACTTTTCTTATGGTTAGGGTAGGAAATGTCCCCCAAAGAGGCCGTGGTTATGAAGGGTTGACCCCAGCTGGTAGATCTAGTCATTGAGATGTTTTGGATTCTGACAGCTGTGGCCTAATCAGTGGATTGAGCGATCCCCTCAATGAACTTATAATGGGATTATTGGTAGGTGAAACATAGTTGAAGAAAGGAGGTTGCTGGGCATGCCCTGAAAAGCTATGCTTGTCCCTAGTCCCTTTCTGTCTCTCTGTACTCCCTGGCTGCCATGAGGTAAGCAGCTTTGCCCTATCAGTACCTTCACCATAATGTTCTGGCCTGATGTTCTGCCTCACGACAGACTCACAAAATAATGGAGTCGACCATGATGTACTGAAATGTCTATGAAGTTCTGTGTCTCAAGGAAACTCTAAAAGATGGAGATAACTGACATGAAATAGAAATTATGTTCTGTTTTGTGAATTCCAGTACCCACAATTTGACAAGACACATAGTCTATATGTCGGCATTTTATTTATTTATTTATTTATCATTAATTAATTAAAATAATTTATTGACGATTTCATACAGGCATATAAGCATATGAGGTGTTTGGATCAAATCCATGCCCACTCCCTCCTCTCCAACTCCTCCCATATCTCCCCGTCAGTTTTTCTTGAGAACTTCATGTACTCTTCTCTTTTATGGGGCTTTTTGCCAGGTTAACATTTCCCCCTCTGAAGAGGTAACCCTAAAATCTTTTAAGGATTAGATTAGAGCTCCCAAATACTTTTGATGTTTTTGGCCTTTGGAATAGAGTATGTTGCTAACAGGCCCAAAGACATCTTGATTTTTAGCCAAGAAACTAGCTACTTTTCTGGGGAGTCATTTTACACTAACTGCCTAGCTAATTCCTACCTCCTATTCTTCTCACACCATCCTCTGGAGAGGTTACCCAGCTTGTGAATAGGGAATTGGGACGCAGACCACTTTGGCTTCTTCCATGCTGAACAGAGATGCAGGGAGAGGCTATTGGGGTACGCCTTCAGTGGGTCTATCTAAAAGACTCTCAAATTGTACAACTCTTATCTGTAGGGGGAAAAGAAAGTCCTTGATTGGTGAATAGGAGATATGAAGGAGAAGTGAAGTCAAGAGGAATTAGCATTACAAGTTCTAAACAGGGAACTAGAAAAAAGCCAGAACAGGGCAAATTTCAAATGTTCATGTCAGAGTCCACTGGAATTTCTTGCTGAGGGCTTCCAAAAACATCCCTCTATTGGGTTCCTCCTCATTTTTCTTTTGTCTGCCAAGACTGGACTCAAGAGTGATGGATTCAGGATTTGCTTTCAGGCATTTTGACAGCTGTTGGAGTGATTAGAATCAGTGTCAGCTCCCTCTCAAAGGCTTCTAGATAGGGGGAGAAAACAAATTTGGCCATCATTTTAGAACAATAGCAGGTTGTCTCCCTTAGCTACAGGTGGGCACTAGAGTATTGCAGACAAAGATTTGAAGTCATACATCTGAGAAGCACTTTCTGATTCAGAACAAAATCGTCAATGAAAAATAATTGTCTAAATAACTTTATATGGACTTAAGCCTAATGTCTGAGGAGCATAATCCCTAGAAGTCCTAAAGAAATATACTGAACACGTTACTCTTTGGTTATACTCTCCTTTTGGGTGCTTAAGACCATGCAGTTGGCCCAAATAAATCAATTTATTTTTACATTTAAGGTTGATTGAGGATCTGATCCTTAGGTATCACATGGCCTTGGTAGGAGTCCCTGGCTCCTTTCTTTTACCAGCTCCATCTATGTGAAGATAAGTCAAAGGTCCTGTTCAACCATGTCTGGCTTCACTTGGAAACATGGAGGAGATGTTTCCTCTGAGTTGACCCTCCTTTTTAAAGACTCAACACTGGTTCAAGTCCATCTTGTGGGGTCTCCATGGCCTCCCTGAACCAGAGGACAGGTGTCTCAACACAGTTACAGGGCATTTTGAGAGATGTTCCATATTCCCCTGGAACTTAGTCCACCTTGGAGGAAAAGGGTCAAAAACTGTCATTTGAGTCCCTCTGCCCAGATTACTATAGGCCTCAAAGTATGGCTGTTAAACATCCGATAAGGTTAGTTCCACCAGTCTGGTACTTTTAATTACTATGCGCTAGGTAGATAAAGCTTAGGTAAAAAACCAAAAGTTCTCAGATAAACCTTGACTAGATATATATTTTGTTCCTTAATCTAGTTGACTAAGCTATGACCTTAGAAATTTTAAGATTATGTGTATATTGTTGTGGTCTCATCCTTTATATATCATAACAAACCTACACAGACCTTCATCACTTGCCTAGGCTTTCTCATTTATTCTGTCTATGCTGGAAAATATCTCCATTCCCACATCCTTTTAACATCTTTTACATTCTCATTTTCTTTTTTAAATAATTATGAGACATAACATTAACAAATATATATTTCCATCTGGTGTGAGACTTATTTTCCTGGGGATGCTAAGCAATGCTTATTCCCTTTGAAGATTCTTGTGTCAAACCAATGTTTGATTTAAGTTTTACTAGGGAACCAATGAATTTATTGAGCTTACTTACTGAGATAACTGAGGTGTTGCTGAGGTGTATGAGTGAGCCGAGGGTATGCACACTGGAAAGCCTTTACCCAGCATGGGTCAAGCCCTCTCTTCTTAGCCTTCCTCAGATTGTATTCTTTAGCCTTCCCCAAATCCAGGAGACCATGTGTGATTGGGGCCAAATTACATACAGTTGGATGGGAGGAGTGGCTGGATACTCCGGTGAGGGTCCAATGAACCTGCTTGCCACTGTTTTAATGTAGGAACACAACTGTCAACAAGCCCAATTGTGACAATGTTTAGCAATCAGGCACTGCTGAAGTTGTGATGATGGTACTTATTTCATGCAGAAGAGACTGCTTTACAGCATCATCTTATTAAAAGGACCTGGAATTTAAAAGGATTTGGTGCTAGGCCCACAAATGAGGGAGAACATATGTCTTTTATTTTTCGAGTCTGTGTTACTTCACTTAGTATAACAGTTTCTAGATCCATCCATTTACCTGCAAATTTCATTATTTCATTGTTCTTTATTGCTGAATAGAACTCCACTGTGTAAATATATGAAATTTTTGTTAACCACTCATCATTTGAGGTGCAATTAGGTTGCTTCCATCTCTTAGCTATTGTGAAAAAAGTAGCAATAAACATGGCTGTACAAGTGTTTCTATAATAGGATGAGTTCTTTGGGCATATGCCAAGGAGTGGTATAACCAGGTCATGTGGTAGGTTCATTTTGTTTTTGAAGAGTTCTACACACTGTTTTCCATAAGGGTTGCATGAGTTTGCAATCCCACCAGCAGTGAATGAGTGTTCCCTTTTCTCCACATCCTTGACAGCATTTGGTATCATTTGTTCTCTTGATCCTAGCCAGTCTGATTGGGGTTAGGTGATACCTTAGGGTGGGTTTAATTTGCATTTCGCTAACTACTATGTTGAATACTTTTTGAGATGTTTCTTAGCCATCTTTATTTCTTCCTCTGAGAACTCTCTGCTTAGATCTTTAGCCCATCTTTTAATTGGGTCATTTGGTTTCTTGATTCTTTGTTTTTTGAGTTCTTTATATATTCTGGTCGTTATACCTCTGTCAGATGTGCCACTGGTGAAGAGTTTTTTCCCAGTCTGTGGGTTTTCTCCTCTCTTTTCTGATAGTTTCTTTTGCTGTATAGAAGCTTTTTAGTTTAATGAAGTTTCACCTGTTGATTGCTGACCTTAATTCCTGAGCAACTTCTGTCCGATTTAGAAAATCTTTTCCTATACATATATATTATAAGTTACTGCCAGTGTTTTCTTCTAACAGTTTCAGGGTTTCCAGTTTCACATTGAGGTCTTTGATCCATCTGGTGCTGACTTTTGTGCAAAGTGAAAGATAAGGATCTAGTTTCATTCTTCTACAGGTGGAGATCCAGTTTTGCCAGCACCATTTGTTGAAGATGCTCTTTCCTCCATTGTGTGTTCTTGGCACCTTTGTCAAATGGCTGAAATTGCATGTACTCAGGTTTTGTTCTTCAGTGATGTTCCATTGATCTATGTGTCTATTTTCGTGCTAGTACCATGCTGTTTTTATGACTCTAGCTCTGTAGTATACTTTGAGATCTGGTATAGTACTCCCCCCCTGCATTGCTTTTTGTGCTCAGAGTTGCTTTGGCTATCTGGGATCTTTTGTGTCTCCATATGAATTAAAGAATATTTTTTTCCTAATTTTGTGAAGTCTGTCATGGGGATTTGGGTTGGTATTGCATTGAATCTATTTATCGCTTTTGGTAGGATGGTTATTTTCACAATATTAATTCTTCCAAACCATGAGCACGGGAGGTCTTTCCATTTCCTTGTGTCTTCCTCAATTTCTTTCTTCAAAGATTTAAAGTTTTCACTGAAGAGGTCTTTTAATGTTGTTGGTAGGTTTATCCCCAGATAACCTACTGTGACTGAAAGTGTTTCCCTGAACTCTTTGTCTGATTATTTGTGTATAAATAGATTATCAAGTT
>NW_008334003.1:3824662-3846696 GCF_000622305.1 Nannospalax galili
GATTAATTTTGTAACCTGCCACTTTACTGAAAGTGTTGATCAGTTCTAGGAGTTTTCTGGTGGAACTTTTGGGATCCCTTAGGTATAATATCACATCATCTGCAAAAAGGAATATTTTGACCTCTTCTTTTCCAATTAGTACTCCTTTAATTTCCTCCTCCTATCTTATTACTCTAGGAAGAATTTCAAGAACTATGTTGAAAAGGAGTGGAGACAGTGGATATCCTTGTGTGGTTCCTGATTTCAATGGGAATGCTTCCAGTTTTTCTGCATTTAGAATGATGTTGGTTGTGTGTCTGTTGTATATAGCTTTAAGTGTTGAGGTATGTTCCCTCCAATCCAATTCCCTCTAGGACTTTGAACCACAAATGTATGCTGAATTTTGTCAAAATCTTTCTTTTCTGCATCTATTGAGATGATGATGTGGTTTTTGTCTTTTGAGTCCATTTACATGATTAATGACATTTATTTCCTTGAGTGTATTGAGATGCATCCCTGCATCTCTGGAATAGAGCCTACTTGATCATGGTGAATGATCTTTTGGTGTGTGTTTGTATGTGGTTTGCAGGCATTTTGTTGAAGAACTTTTGCCTCTATGTTCATTAAGGATATGGGTCTATAGTTTTCTTTTTTGATTGTGTCTTTACCAGGTTTGGGTATTACAGTGATGCTGTCTTCATAGAAGGAATCTGGGAGTTCTCCCTCTGTATCTATAGCTTTGAATAATTTAAGTAGTATTAGGTGGAGGTCTTCTTTAAATGTCTCGTAGAATTCTGGTTTAAATCCATCTGGACCTGGCCTGGTTTTTAGTTGGAAGGTTTTGTATTACTGTTTTGACTTCCTTATATGTTATGGGTCTGTTTAAACTGTTGATCTCATCTTGGTTTAACTTTGGTGGTTCCCATGATTTCAGATATCCATCCATTTCTTTTAGACTTTCAGATTTAGTAGCATATAGGTTTTTAAAATATTCCCTTATAATGGTTTGGATCTTTTGGATGTCTGTTTTGATGTTTCCCTTTACATCTCTGATTTTGTTGGTTTGGATTTGCTCTTTCTTTTGGTTAACTTGGCTAAGGGTCTATCTATCTTGTTTAGCTTTTCAAAGAACCAGCTCTTAGATTCATTGATTCTTTGTAATGTTTTCTTTGTTTCTATTTCATTTATTTCTGCTCTGATTTTGTTATTTCTTCTCTTCTGCTGGATTTGGGTTTCATTTGTTCTTGCCTTTCCAGTGTCTTAAGTTGTAGTTAGGTCATTTATTTAGGCTCTTTCTAATTTTTTAATGTCAGCTCTTAGAGCTATAAACTTCCCCCTCAGGTGTGCTTTTAATGTGTCCCAGAAGTTGTGTTGTGTTTTATTGTCCTTTTCGTTGAAGTCCAGGAATTTTTTTCTTTCTTCCTTAATTTCTCCTTTGACCCACTCATTGTTTAGGAGTGTGTTGTTTAATTGCCATGAGTTCGTGTAGTGACTAGGGCTTCATCCAGTGTTGATTTTGAGCTTTATTGCACTGTGGTTCGATAGAATGCATGGGATTATTTCAATTTTTTTTTTTGTTTTTGTTGAGGTTTGTTTTGCAGCCCAGTATGTGGTCAATTTTTGAAAAAGTTCCATGGGGTCCTGAGTAGAAAGTGTATTCTTTGGTGCATGGGTAGAATATTAGAAAGATGTCTGATGGGTATCATTTAATTCAGATGTCTCTCTGTTTATGCTTTGTCCAGATGACCTGTCTAAAGAAGACAATGGGATATTGAAGTCCCCTACTAGCACTGAGTTGGGGTTAATCTGTGTCTTAAAGTCCTGTAGTGTTGTTTATATGGATTTGGGTGTACCAGAGTTTTGTGCACATATGTTAAGTATTGCAGTATCTTCTTGGTTAATTGTTCCTTTGATCATGTAGAAGTGACCCTCCTTATCTCATCTGATTAATTTTACTTTGAAGTCTGTTTTGTCAGACAGAATTGCAATCCCTGCTTGTTTCTTAGTGCCATTTGCTTGGAATATTCTTTTCCATCCTTTCACCTTAAGGTAGTGCCTGTCCTTGAAGGTGAGATAGATTTCATGGAGACAGCAAAAACATGGATTTTGTTTCTTAATCCATTCACTTAGCTTTTGTGTTTTGACTGGGGAATTCAGTTCATTGATATTTAAGGTTATTATTGAAAGATGTGTATTAATTTCTGTCATTTTGATTGCTGTTTGTGTTCTTTGTCTAATTTTGTGTTTCCACAATTATACCTTCATTTATTTTCTTTCGTTGCCCCTGGGTATATTTGTTTCTTTCTCCTCTCTTTGTATTGCTTCAAGTGTTCTTTGAAGAGTTGGTTTCATGGACATGTATTCTTTCAGGCTTTTCATATCGTGGAAGATATCGCTTTCCCCCTCACGTATAATAGACATTTTTGCTGGGTAAAGTATTCTGGGTTGGCATCTATTGTCATTTAGAACTGGAAATACCTTGGTCCAGGGTCTTCTGGCTTTCATAGTTTACATTGATAAGTCAGCTGTAATTCTGATGGGCTTTCCTTTATATATGACGTGTTGTTTTTCTTTTGCTACTTTCAGTATTCTCTCTTTGTTCTGTACATTTAGTGTTTTTATTATGATATGTCATGGGGAGTTTCTTTTCTGATCCTGTCTATTTGGTGTTCTATGTGCTTCCTGTATTGTATGGAGATGTCTTTTCTTAATTTTTGGATACTCTCTTCTACAATCTTGTTTAAGACATGATCAATATCATTAAGCTGAAATTCTTCTCCTTCCTTTATGCCTATGTTACATAGTCTTGGTCTTTTCATGGTGTCCCATAGCTCTTGCATATTTGATTCCTGTGTTTTTAAACATTTTTCATAATCTTCACTTGAGTGGTCCAATTCTTCAACTTTATCCTCCAGTGTTGATATTCTGTTTTCTATTTCATTCATTCTAGTGGTGAGGCTTTCCCCTGTTGTTTCAAGTTGTCTTACTGAGTTTTACACATCTTTCTTCAATTCTGCCTGAGTTTTCATCAATGTTTCTATCTCATGTGAGTTCATTCAGAAGTTTATCCACATCTTCTTTTAGTTTTTGATTTGTTTGTTCATTTGTTCTTTAAATTCGTTGAATTCTTTGATCATGTTTTTGATTGTCCTTGGTTAAATTCTGTGTCCTGGGTTATCTCTAGTGGGTTCTCCTTGTAGAAATCTTCTACAGGATTGGTGGAGTTTGGTGAGGACACAGTGTTTTGGCTTTCCATTTTATTATTCTTTTGTTGTGTTGGCATGTGATTTTTTTTTTGTTTATGATTCTGAAGTAGCTTCTGTTTGTATTATTGGTATGCCTAGGTCCTTTCCTTTTTGGTTATGCAAAGCTGGTTGGTACAGGTTTCTGGTTCTCTCCGATTTTATTTTGGAGGGAACTGATGGCTTCAGATCAGCTACTCAGGAGCACCCACAGAAGCCCAAGTCAGGTTTCAGTCAGGTACACTCAGGCTTCCTTCTAAGGTTTGGATCCCTACTAGTGGGAGCTCAGAGCAAGATTTGGGGAAATTTCCTATGGAGGGGCCGATTTTGGGAGTCTCAGTCAGTCTGTTGGGTTCTCAGCCCCTATGCCAAGGTGAGGCCAGAACAGGCAGTCTCTGGTGGTCTGCTGAAGTCACAGCACACAGATGGAGTTCTGAACCTACCCACTTAGTGTGTCTGCTAAGATCTCAGCCTTATCCTACCAAAGCCAGGTCTGCCCTGGGGTCTTGGCTGGGGCCTCACACAATCCCAGTTAAGGGGTGGGGTAAGGTGTAATTAGGGGAAGCTCACCACCATGTGGAAGCAGGATCCCAGCACTCTCAGGCAGTCCCCTGAGTTTTCAGCCCCTATGCCAGAGGAAGGCCAGAACAAGTGCTCTCTGGTGGTCTGCTGGGATCATAGAACACAGATAGAGGTCTGAACTGGCCCTCTCAGGCTGTCCACATTTTACTTATTTGTAAACAAAAATGACATCCAAATCAGCAATAAAGTTTTTCCTTGTAGAGCAGAATTATCAGTATATAGGCAAAACATTATATAATGTATCCCCTTAAGGTATAAAAGTTCAAGTCTCTAGTCTTTTTGCACAATGATTAGGGATTACCATAACCTAATTTAAGAATATTTCCATTACTTAATCCCACACAGAATACCCACTGAACATTTACTGCTCCCATCTTCTCCCTCCACAATCCATGCCCAACACTAGTAACCTTAATTTACTTTTTCTGTAGACTGGCTTATAAATTTCATAATGAATAATATTATTTGTGGTCTTTCCTGTTTCTATCTATTGTTTTTTGTGTGTACATGATAGTATGATGAGTGAGTGTGGGTGTTCCTATGTGTGGGTGCAGACATGGGTACCTCAATGAGTGCATGGAGGCCAGAGGACAACCTTGCATTGTTCTTTCCTGACCACCTTGTTTGAAACAGGATTGCCTTTGCATATGCCATGTTTGCTGGCCTTAAAGCTGGGATTCTCAGTGTGCTGAGATTATAGGTGCCTGTGTTACTGTGCCTCGCTTTTATGTGAATTCTCAGGATTCAAACTTTGGTTGTGATGATTATGGGCAAGCAATTTTACCCACTGAGCCATGACTCTAGTACATAATAAGTTTCTTTGGCTTAGTTTAACTTTTTTCCCCATTCCTTCATGTTGTACATGTGTCACTTCTGTGCTTTCACTGAAGCTCAGTAACTTTTGCTATAGATATGCAACATTGTGTTCACACATTCATCAGTTGATGGACATTTGGATGATATCCACTTCTAACTATTATGAATGCTGCTACTATAAGCATTTATGTATAAGTTTTATGTGGACATATGTTTTAACTTCTCTTGAGTGGAATACCAAGAGTAGAATTTGTTTCATATGGTAATTTTGTTTTCATATGATAACTGTATGTTTAACATTTTGAGAAACTGCCAAGCTACATTACAAAGTGAAGTTACCATTTTAATTTTCTACCAACAAGGTTTTCATGAAGATTGAGAATTAATGAATCTCAAAGAAATAAGTAAAATCTTTGGCTAGTTT
This sequence comes from Nannospalax galili, assembly GCF_000622305.1. NCBI lineage: Eukaryota > Metazoa > Chordata > Mammalia > Rodentia > Spalacidae > Nannospalax > Nannospalax galili. Next base: position 3,829,706 of record NW_008334003.1, read on the forward strand.
TGTTATCCTGTTTTTCTCATCCCAGAATACAAACAGTAAATAAATATTTAGTGTATATTATTTTAAGTCTAGAGGTCATCCTATGGCGCTTTCAGGAATTCCCAGACCTGGTACAAAGCTAATGGGTTCTTGTTTGGTAATAAACCTCTAATGAAGCCAAGATTAAATATATAACTGGTATGTTCAGGTTAGCGCCCTAGTTACCTATACATGATTAGATGGCAATTCCAACCTTGGCTAGCCGTCTCTCTGGGACATGCCAATGGTTTTATAGACAGTTAGATGGGCAGCAGCTGTGGCCATAACACTCAGAAATTCCCAGTTAAAATACGTTGCTATGGCTTGTTCATCAATGGAGGGTGATCAGTTTTTTGTTTTTTTGTTTTTTTTGACAGGTACTAGTAATTCAGATTCCAGAATAGAGGACTCTTGAATGTTCATAAGGCCATGACTTAGAGAAAAATCCAGTCTTCCCATGTCTTCATGCCATATAAGATTTTGTACTATGTGAGTAAAATAACATCTGTTTTTGAGGTGCTCTAGAAGGCCTCTTACGCGATAGATGGTCTGAGTAATAAAAAATGAAAACAAGAAATTCAACGATCACTAAAATCTTACATTTTAATTCCGTTTAGTCATACGTATTTAGAGAACAATGAAGTACTATTTACTCTGTCATTATCTTTTCTATAAGTATTTCCCATTAAATAACCAAACTAAGCATTTTCAATATTCATTTTCTTACAGATGAATAAATAAGACCCAATCATTTGCATAGCTATTGCCTAAGAAAAACAGGTACTCATTAATCTTCTAACTAGTAAAGCAAATAAGCAAAAAAATACAGTGATATCATAATAAAAATGATTTTACTTTAAATCTTTATCCAATAGGGGATTATTCATAACAAATTTTGTTAATATATATGACAAATATTTATTTAGAAAATTCTAATGAGATAGTTTTAAAAATAGATCTTATTTATTTTTATTTTATGTGTGTGAGTGTTTTGCCTGTATGTGTGTATGTCCACCATGTGTTTACAGTGCCTGTAGCATCCAGAAGAGGACATCAGGTCCCCTGGAACTGGAGTTACAGATGATGATCAACAGCCATGTGTATGCTGGGAACAGAACATAGGTCCTGCAAGAGCTATGAGTACACTTAACTGATGTAGGGAAAGTGGTTTTGTGTAGAGGACAATTTGAGACACTGAAATTCTGGCTTTTTGGTGACAGTGTATGGCAGAATTACTTTGCAGTTGTGTTTTACTCAAATACATAAACCTCAAATTTCAGTGACATCACAAGGTGTGGTTTGATGGCTTTTTCTTGTGTTTTGTTTGGCGGGTTGACCTCTGACTTCCAAGTATGTTCCAGCCTGATGTGGTACATGCTATTAGTCTCTTGCCAAATGCCCAAATAATGGGTTTGTCTGTCTTTGGACTTTCAGTGTTCAAAATTCAGAGGTTAAAAACAAATTCTGTTCTTTGTGAAGTTACTGTGATTCATCTATTTTGTTACAGTGATTGAAGAACCTAAGCAATGTGGTTAAGTACTGCTTGCTTTAGTTCTGCTTAGCTTTGCTTCATTAACGTAGCAATTAATGTGTAAACTGTGGCATCAACGTGCATATGGTACACAAAGCACCTCCTGGACAAAGGCTTGTGTTCTAGTCCCAGAAATCCACTTCTTGGAGCTCCTGAGACAGCTTATCAGTATCAGCAAAACGATGTCCTCTTCTCGGAATCAGTTCCAGCACCTCAGCTTCACTCAATTCTGGCCTCATCTTTGGGTGCCAGCCCTGGGGCGATAGCTGCAGCTACTATCTCTGGGGTACCAGGAGGCTTTCTTTGTCTTTTCACTTTTCTATTTATTTCATTTTATTTTATTTATTGTTATTATTATTATTTTATGTGTATGAGTATATTCCCTGCCTGTAGTAAGTGTTCCCATGTCCTGTAATGCCCATGGAGGTCAGAAGAGAGAGTCAAATCCTCTGGAACTGGAGTTACAGACAGTTGTTAGCTACCACGTGGGTGCTGGGAATCAAACCTGGTCTTCTGCAAGAGCAATCAGTGTTCTTAACCACTGAGCCATTTCTTAGGCTACTTTACATGTAACCATTCTTTTTGAGATTAATTAATTATTTATGCATATGGGCATTTTACCTGCATGTATGTAAGTGGACCTGTGTTGTGCAAAGCCAGAGGAAGCAAGAAGAGAGTGCCAGATCCCCTGGAACTGGAGGTACAGAGAGTTAGCCTTCTGGGTGCTGGGAACTGAGCTCGGGTCCTCTAGATGAGCAGCTGGTGCTCTTAACCACTAAAGCATCTCTTCAGCTCCTTATTAGATTTTTCTCTAGTAAGATTATGTATGTAGCTTTTGAATTCTGACTGGACTCTGATGGTTTTAATCCTGGCTGTGAGTTATAGAATATGGGTAAGTAATAGACCTTTTTCAGTATTTAATGTCATAAATGTGAAATAAAATGTTAGTTGTATTTTAGAATGTTCATTTTTTTTCTCTTTCTTTTGGAGATTGTTCCCTCATATTGTAACATCATAGTTATTTTCTGGATCATGTGAACTAGTATCGCAGCCATAGCCAATTAGACCTCTGTGGCTACTTTTTTTTTAAGGGAAAACTGATTCTAAGCTCCCTAGATATCAAAGCCTGATTCAAAGTGCTGTGCATACAGATAGAGGAACTGAGTCAATGGGTTTTTTTCCTTAAGATTTCACCAAAAGAAATCTGCAGAGAAGCTGAATCAGATCAGTAGTAGAGTATGACTAGTCATGAAGTTTACCCATGAATACCTTTCTTCTACCCTGAGCAATGCATTTCCATAATTAAGACTAGGTTTACTGTACAAGGCAGAAACACCATACCTATTATTTCAGTGTTCAAGGAGAGAATAGATAACTGTCAATTTTGTTTTAGAGATTTCTTAAATGTTAGAATGCATGACATTTATATAGTTTTTGCATCTGTTGTAGGTTTAGGAGATTAAAAAATTCTAAGAAGGGATTCAAGTACTTTACATTAAAAATAGCAGTGATAAGGCCAGAGAGATGGCTCAGCAGGTCTTATGGTGCAAGCCTGACGACCTGAGGTCGATCCCACGGGATTGAAGTAGTGAACCCATGGTGGGAGAGAACATGCTTCTGAACTTGTTCTCTGACCTTCACACAAGCATGTGTGTGTGTGTGTGTGTGTGTGTGTGTGTGTGTGTACACATACAAACATTAATAATGAATAAAATAAAAATACTAGTAATAACTGCTGGACCAACTCTCCAAGTGACACTGAAGTAGAGCAAATACGTGAAGCAAAGAACCAAATGATGACTCTGATTATTGATGCTGAATGACAGTCCCAACACACAATGCCTCACAACTTCAATTTCATCTCATGACTTTGTGGGATATTAATTCAAGGCCTTCCTCAATGGTTCTTCTGTGTCATCTTGCTTTTTCTAAGGATAGTTGGTAGCATTTACGGAGAATAGTTTCCTCCAGAGTTATAAGATGGCTTTGCTCACATGCCTGGCATCCTGGTGGGGAAGCTGAGTTCCTCTTCCCTTCTCTGGTCTGAGCAATCCAGGCCTTCCCAGTAAGGGATTTCACGTTTAAGTGGTAGCTTTGTTTCCTGTGCTGGTCGAGCCCTCACACACTGGAAGGCACTTAAAAAGGTGGGCTTGAATTTGGCACGTTGCTTCTGTTCTCTATTGGTTAAAGCCATCACAAGTTTAGATTTGAGGGGAGGGAAACCAGGCCACCTTCTCAATGCAGGAAGTGTTAAAGAACTTGCAGTTCTCTGCAGTCCATGGAAAACTCTTAATATACTATAAGTGATCACCTCACACTGTGGTAATATGGCATGTAAAAAGGACAATTCCAAGATCTTGGAGCTGTGTAAGAAGGGAGGTGGTTAGCCGGGCATCCTAAACAGAATGTCCTGGGGGAGGGGTCAGATAGTGAGAAGAACCCGAGAGAGAGAGAGTGATACAGGAGAGACAGCTTTACCCTGGACAGAATATTTTCTAAGACTGCTTCTAATCAGAGTAGGCACCAGAGCTGGAGAGCCAAGAACCTGTGTGTAGATTGTTTCTGGATTAGAATTAGAGGTTAGTTGTGGAATTCTCCACTACCAAGTATGATAATAATTAGTATACTAATAATCCTATTTATCATTCTTTCACTATAATAAGAATTCATATAGTCTTATTGAAATATTTGTCTTTCAACTAATAAAGAATATGAAAAAATGTTTGATTAGAATTCTTTTAGTTTTTGAAAAGCTATCATAAACATAGTAAAATTCACACAATTTTGCATGGAAAGCTGAATTGATTGTGTGCCTTCTGTTGTAAATGAAACTCAAGTTGCTGTTCTCAAACTTATATAAATTTTTTCTCCTTTTGAAATAGGAGACATGGTGTAGTAAACTGGTTCCCGTCTTTAATTGTTGTGAAATTGTTCTCAAATTTCATTTGTGAGTTATGAATATATGTTGGTGTTATTTACGCTTGAGAGCAGGCATGTTTATGTTTAGATTGATTATGAAATGGAGGCATTTGGGACTTAATTTGCTTTTCTTTTTCTTTTTCTATATTTAGTTTTTCCTCTAGGTAGGAGTTAGTTATTAGTTTTCTTCAAGCTGCTGAGTTGATCAGAAATGAAATTGACGTTGACTACCCAATATCAAATATGCTGATTAAAATTAACAGCATGGAAGAGAGTTTCAATGAAAATGCAACTGCATTTAATAAATTAGCATGTGTAACAAACAAGCTAAATGTGGTTTAACAAAGATCCTTGCATTTTGTTTTACTGAATTGAAGAGTCTGACACTAAATTCTGTTGATGATCTCTCAAGCACTAAATACTTCAATTGTAAAAAGAGAGTGTTTTGTCCTAACCCTTACCGTATGCTTCCCTCTGATTACACCTACAGTTGTCTTCAGATTGTGCTCCTGGTAACTATTCTCCTGGCACTTTGAAAACTTAGAAAAATAGTTCTCTTTTGTGATGTGTTCATTATTCTTCTCATCACAGTGAACAAATACCTTACAGCTTGGGGAGAGCTTTAATTTGGCTCAGTACAGTCCATTGTGGTGGAGAAGGCATGGTAACTAAAGCAGCTTGTCTCTGACAGACAGCACGCAGTGATATGACAGTTTGACAGCGTGTCCAAAAGGTTTGCAATCTCCTAAAACAGTCCCACCAGCTGGGGAAGAAGTATTCAAGCACCAGCCTATAGGAGATATAGCACATTTAAACAATAACATATGGGAAAGTCATCTATTTCCTCTGTGGCATCTAAAGTTACTGGACACTGCACAGCATTTTAAATTCCCTGATCACACTCTGTATTTCTAACATTACTACTGGACTTGTGCTGTCCAGGCTCCCATCATCTCCATACAGGTTCACGAGGCACCTTGCCACTGTATCTTGGTGCATCAGATCTGAACTGAATGCTTCTAACCTCTTGGTCCAGTCTTTCTCCTACACCATGTCATAGATACCTGTGAAAAGTACTTTGTACTCATACATGCAGAACCAAGAAGCCGAGCAGAAAATACCTCCCTGTCCTTCCAGTGGGCAGATAGTGACTGATGACTAGGCACATTTCCTAACACTCTCAGATGATTACTGAAGGACCAGGTTCCCACGACAGTGAACAACAGTATGACTTTATTGTCTCTCTCTTTGATTTCCTGTGTCATTCCTGCCTCTCACTCTTGCTCACTTTGAATAAGTATATTTCCTCAGTAAGTTTAACTGCACAGGATATAACTTAATAATAATGATGATGATGATAATATATATTTTTATCTTTTTTAGGCAGGGTCTCTTTGTAGTCCCAGCTGGCCTAGAACTGGGTATGTAGACCAGGCTTGCCTTCTTCTCACGGAGATCTGCCTGCCTCTGCCTCCATGTGCAAGGATTAAACGTGTGCACTATAACACCTGGCTTAAGTTTTTGAAGGATCTATAAAACCAATAATATGTCAGTATTAGAGCATGTTCCTTCAAAATCAACCTGAAAGTATTCCAGTACATGAAACTTGATGTTCCATACAAAATACCATCTATCTTTACCTTGTTTCAGTCTTTGCTTTGCATGTCTATCTATGGCCTTTTCTCTGTTGGCACATGGACAAGAACTCTTAAACATTGCTTATGAACATAGGTATAGGACAGAGATATTTTGAGATTTGGACATTTTCCATTTGTTTCAATTCCACCTCTAAAGAATTGAATCTTGTAGAAGTCATACCACATTTTCTCTTCAGTGTATCATAAAAACAGTGGTCCTCACATATTCACGAAGTCATCCATTGCAGCTTGGGTTTACCACAGGTAACTAAGGTCCAACATATTAAATGCGGCATTCCAAAAATAATTCAGATTTAAATTGAGCATTACTCTCAGTTGCATGGCAAAGCGGTATTGTCATAATGCATCTTGCCCTGGATGTAAATGATCTCTTTACTTTCATACTGTGTGTGCTTCTTGCACACTGGACACTCGGTAAAACCCTGTTATCAGATTGTTGTTACTGTGCTTGTGTTCAAGTAGCTCTTCCTTCTATAACAGTTCAACACCGCATCACAGTGACTGCACTACTCACCTCATGTAACTTTGTGTAATCACACAGGTATTGTGTACACATAAAGCTGAGGAGACAGAGACAAGTGGGTGTAAGGTGACCGGCCAGTCTACGTTCCTTGGTGAATTCAAGTCTAGTGAGAGGTCATGGTGGGGAAGGGAGGGCTGGAGAGACGGCTCAGCAATTAAGAGTACTTGTGACTCTCGAAAAGGAGGATCCAGGTTTGGTTACCAGCAATGGACATGATGGCTCTGCTGCTCTCTTCTGGCCTGTCGGCACTTCATACAAACGAGGTGCACATACACTGTTACTTGGAAGGGTCCTGGGACCACTATGCTGGCATGCTACAGTCACACCTCCTACCCATGCTCATCGAAAGGAGTGGGAGTGTGGGAGTCAGGTTCCCCTCCCACCCAATCAGTCGATCTTAGCTGTATGAGGCAGAGAAGTTAAGGATATACAAGCGGAGAATGCCAGGAGGCACGTGTCTCACCATTTTGTGCCATTTTGTGCAGCTGTCAGGAAGTCACAGGATCTATGTTTGAGTGTGGACTTCCCAGACCCTCTGTAATTGGGAGCCGGGGGGGGTGGGGGTTGCTCACTCTTCTGTAAGTAAACTCCTGTACCATGTCTGTTAGCAAGCCCAATAAACTTGTTAGGATTTTCCCAAAAAGCAGTTTATGAGAACTCTTGCCTCGGGTTTTTGCAAGGATGGTGGGAGGAGGGAACCACACTCCAAGTGCATGGCCCAGCAGTAATTTTTAGTATATACATACAGGCAAAACACATATACATAAAATAAAAATAAATCATTAACAAAAAAAGGTGAATAGCACTTGAGCAATAATACACAAGGTTGTCCCCTGGACACAACATGCAAAAATATTTCATGCCTAATTTCATTTAAAATAGAAAAAAAAATTTTTGTTATGCATAAATTTGTTCTTTGGATAGCTGAAATTTGTAGTGTAAACACTAAAGCTATCTTTAGATGCTATAGTTATTGTTAGGTCCTCAAAATGGCGGGAGTGCTACCAAGCTTCCCAGAATGTCAGGTCAACAGACTCCAGAACCAGGAAGAGGAAAATCCAAACCTAGCATTCCTCAGGAACCAGTCTCAGCAAACCCCCTTGCAGAAATTGGGTTTTCCAAACCTCTCTGGCAGAAACCGTGTTTTGCAAACACTCCCTAGCAAAGACCAGGTTTTAGCAGAAACCAGGCATAAAATTCCCTGCTTATCAGGAAGTTTACAGTTCCCTCATCCTCCAATTCTATGGCCATCCCCACCCCAAACCCCAGGCAAGAGCCTTCTGAAAAGCCACCCAAGCCTCTAACTTCCTGTAAAATCTATCCTTCTTCATCTGTTGGTTGCTATTTCTTTATCTTTGAGAGGTAGCCCAGCAGTTTGTCGATAAACTATTTTTCTCATTCACGGAGTGATCCTGTTCAGTGGTTTTTGTTGCACACTTCCTTACAGTTATTAATGTTCTTGGCATAGAAAAGAGCAGCGAAAGCTTAGCATGGATCATGCTTTCAGAAACTCTGTTTCCAACTGACTAGCATCTGAACATTTAGCTCTTAAATGACTGTGGTTCTTGCAAGTAATTTGATTTTCTACTTTAAACATTCTTTTAATGAAAAACATTTTAAATTGACTGACTACTATTTATTTTAATTTAATAGATGAAGATATTTCTCATATTGTTTGAGAATTTCATACATGCATATAATGAATTTTTTCAATCTAATATAATTAGTTAAGAGGTTTTGTGAAAATCAGGCAATAAATGGATTCATCTATATTTTCTAAACACTCTGCCAATGTCTAGTTGTTTGCTACTGCAGGAACGAGCAATAAGGTTGTTAAAAGATTCAGAATATCAGGTATTTTTACTAAATAATTGGTTACATATAACGCAGTGATTTATAAATTAGTCTCAGTAGGATTTTTTTTTTTTTTTTTGGTTTTTTTTGAGACAGGGTCTCCCTGTAGCCCCAGCTGGCCTGGAACTCACTATGTAGACCAGGATGGCCTCAAACTCACAGAGATCTGCCTGCCTCTGCCTCCCAAGTGCTGGGATTAAAGGTTTGTGCTACCACACTAGGCAGGAAATTGTTTTTAAGACATGTACACATTCTTCACTCTTTCTTAATATCTGGTATCTCACCAATAATGCTGTTAGAATCTAGAATCTAATTATTTTGTAACATTTGACTGTGGCTATTTTATAGTCAGTGAACACTTGTTGAATAGTTTAAACTGATCACTTACTCTCCACTGGAAACATCTATAAAGAGATTATTTCATTGTATTCAAAAGCTGTGCAATTGTAACATTGTGACTTTCTTTAAACATGCCTGTAGTGGTTTGAATAAGAAGGTTCCCTCCATAGGCTCCAAGTATTTGGACCTTTTGTCCCCAGTTGGTGGTGCTTTGGGGGAGGCTTTAGGAGGAAGAATGCCAGTGGGAGTGGGCTGTAAGAGTTGTTGCTGAGCATGGTGGTGCACGTGTTTAGTCCCAGCACTCGGGAGGCAGAGGCAGGGGGATCCTTGTGAGTTCAAGGCCAGCTTGGTCTATAGGGAGACCCTGTCTCAAAAAGACCAAAAAAAATAAATAAATAAGAGTTCTTGCCAGATGCCAGATTTCCATGTCTCCCCACCATGCTAGTTCCTCTGGGATCCTAAGCTTCTCTGCTTTGGTTAATGTTTTTAATCACAGCAACAGGAAAATAGCTGTAACTTGCTTTTACTTTTTCAATTTAAAGTATATTTCAAAAGACATAGCTTTATAAAACTAACACTATAGTACTCTTGTTTTCTCCCTCATCAGTAAGTTTCCTTTTAAACCCACTCAGTTACTATGCTCCTTTTCTGTTTCTTTTTTTATAATTGAAGTTTTGTAAATCTCATGTATTTTGATCATATTTAGAAACCGATCCCCTATTTGCTCCCATCTGCTGGATTTCATGTAGTCTGTCATCTAGGCTGAGGCCTGTTGAGCTAAGTTTGTGTCCTCAAATGCCCTTTGGTGTGCATCCTTCCACCGGAGCCTGGTTAATCTATCTAGTGTCACAACCTTAAAGAAAACCAACTCTCTATCTCCCAGTAGTCATCTGTTGCCAATAGTTCCTCTGCTAAGGCTGGTACCCCTTTCCTGTTTCCCCACATATATACTGGGTTTTTGTATGGCTTGAGCTTCTCTGGGTCTTGTTCATGCTGTTACCTTACTGAGTTCTATTGAATAATTTCCCAGATGCCTGAAAGACTGGATTTCCTTATGGTTATTAACACCTTCTGATTGTTACAATCTTTGAGGACCCTCTTCCACAAGGATTCCTGAACATTGGGTAGCAGAGGTTTGAGAGGGTCTTATTCAGGGAAAAGTTCTCTGCAGTCTCCTACTCTCTGCACTTGTGTATTTCTGAGTTAATCATTACTGCATGAAGAAGCTTCCCAGGTGATAGCTGAGAGATGCATTAATATTATTTCCACCCAGTTCCATTGATTTCCCTGAATCTGAGGTCTAGAGGTTGTGTTGCAGATGTGTCACTTAAGACTGGGCACCTCACAGACACTCTCTACATTTGGCAAGTTGTGGAACTTAGTAATAACTTAGTCTCCATCTGTTGCAAAACGAAGCTTCTTTGATGAGTGGTGAGAGGTACACTTGTCCATAAATACAAGGATAAGTATTTAGACTACGGTAAAAGCCTGCATTGGTCTGAGTGTTTGAGAAAAAGAAGGTTTTCTGTAGGATCTATGAGCTCTCCAGCCAAGAGAATTTGACTGTTTACAGAATCACACATGAATCCCCTCCAGTGAGTGTACCTTAAATCCAATTGGGTAGCTGTTGATTATCTCCAAGAGAAAAGCACCACTACTAGAGTATTAGCTGCGCTGGTCATTGCTGTGGTTCATAGACTTTATACTTGAATGGAATCGTTGATTAATCTCCCCGTTGGGCAGTTGGCATATTATCTTCTGATACTATGGAGCTACTCTGCAGGGAGGAGATTTCCAGATCAGTTCTAACTGGATTTCTCTAAGTCCTGTGTGCAAAGTATGCTCTTTCTTCAGCAATAGGGTTTTGCCTTCACGTTCTGGGAGACAATCAAGAGCTGTGGCAATAGCTTGCGCTATTTGGGGAATCTCTTGGACTACCCTGACCAACAACTCAAAGGAAAGTTTCCCATGCCCAGCACTGTGTTTTTACTATATAGCCTTCAGTAATATCCATGCATTCATGAGAATATGTGCATTTTCAATACGCTTTTAGGCTAATACATTTTTGTCTGGTTTTTCACACCACCTAAGCATTATTTATCTCTCCTCTCTCTTCCCCTGTATAGTTCTCCTAATACCCTCTCCAGTTAAAGTATCCCCCATTTTCCCACTGATAACCCTATCTCCTATTCCATCTCTCAAGCTCCTTCTTACGATGGTCTCCTATTCTCTAAAACTTCGTCAGTTGTGGCCTTCTGTGTGCATCACACTTTGTTGCATGAGGACGCTTCACTGGTGGGAGTTGAGGGATGTCTTAGTATTCTCTTTACTCTCTGTAGTGCTTTGTTCTGAGTCTAATGAGTAGAGGTTTCACTCTACATGTGTCATTTAGGGCTGGGAATCTCTCAGACATATACTCTCTGTGTCTGACCAGTTGTGGAACTCTGTAATAGCCTTCATCTGTTGCAAAAAGAAGCTTATTTGATGAGGGTATACAGTGTACTTGTTTTAAATATAGGGATTCATATTTAGCTTACAGTAAGAATTTCATCTGTTTAGAGATATAGCAGAGATAGTGTTTTCTCTAAGAACTATGACCTCTCCACCCATGTGTATCTGATTATAGTTACAGTGCCGCCCATGAATTCCCTGCCATTGAGCAAGTTTTAAGTCCAATTAGATAGCTGTTGATTACCCCCTGTATAAAAGTGCCACTATAGCACCAATAGAAATAGTTTACTGGGCCAGTCATTTTGGTTACTAGGCCTTGGAATTGGATTGGATCACCGATTGATTTTCTCCTTTAGAGACTTTTATAGTATCCTCTAAAATGATGAGAGCTAAACTTCAGGGGAGGTGGCTTCCAGGTCAGTTCCAGTTCTCTTACTCCAAGTCCTATGTCTGAAGTATGTCCTGTCTTCAACAATAGGGACTTACTTTCAAGTTCTGAGAGATAATCAAGGGCTGTGGCGATAACTTGTGTCATTTTGGGAGTCTCTGGGATAACCCTGACCAACAACACGAAGGTAGTTTTCTCCTGTTTGGCACTGTGTTCCTTGTTATATAGCATTCACATGTACACATGCACTCATGTTCAGATGTAAATATACATTTTCAGGAATTTTGGAGTTAATACAGTTCCCTCTAGCTTTTTACATCACCTAAGCTCTTTTTCTCTCTCCTCTCTTTCACCCTGTCTAATCTCCCTCCATAGTTTAAGCACTCCCTTGACCCCATTTTCCACCTAACAATATCTGCCTCCTATTCTCCCCCATCTCTTGAGTTCTGTCTTCCCCTGTCCCTCATAGTTCCTTGTATGTCCTTCCCTCCTCCCTTCCCAGTTGAAAACTCCCCTTCTCCCTTTCTACTTGGTACCATCTGATTTCTACTCTTTCTTTCCATTTCCTGTCTCCTGCTGTTATATCAGGATATATATTCATATATAAGGGTTTGGTGCTAAGATCCACAAATGAGTGAGAACACATGCCACGTGCTTTTCTGAGTCTGTGTTACTTAGTATAACAGTTCTAGTTCCATCATTTACCTGCAAATTTCATAATTTCGTCTTTCCTTATGACTGAATAGAACACCATTGTGTAAATATACCACGTTTTCATTATTCATCAGTTGAGGGAAATTTAGGCTGTTTCCATTTCTCTCTATAGTGAAAAGAGCAGCAACAAACATGAATGTATAGATATCTCTATAGTAGAATGAGTTCTTTGGGTATATACCAAGGAGTGGTATAAGCAGATCAGATGGGAGGTTCACTTTTAATTTTTTAGAGTTCTCCATACTGTTTTCTAGAATGGTGGCCTGAGTTTACAGACCCACCAGGAGTGAGTGTCCCCCTTTCTCCACACCCTCAACAGCATCTGGTGTCTTTTGTTCTCTTGATATCAGCCAGTCTGACTTAGGTAAGATGAAATCTTAAGGCAGTTTTGATCTGCATTTCTCTAAGGATGTTGAGCAATTTTTAAGGTGTTTCTTAGCCATTTTTATTTTTGTCTTTGTAAAATCTCTGTTCAGGTCTCTAGCACATCTTTTTACTGGGTTATTTACTTTCTTGTTTCTTTCTTTTTGAGTTCTTTGTGTATTTTGGATATTAATTCTCTGTTGGATGTATAGCAGATGAAGATTTTCTCCCACTCAGCAGGTTTTCTCTTCACTTCCTCATTTGTTTCTTTTGCTGTACAGAAACTTTTTAGTTTAATGAGGTTTGTCTTGTTGCTTGCTTACCTTAATTCCTGAGGAAACTGATGTCTGATTTAGAAAGTTTTACTGCTCCTACATCTTGCAGGTTTCTTCCTATATTTTCTTCTGCTTCAGAGTCTCAGGTTTCACACTGTGGTCTTTGATCCATTTGGAATTGACTTTTGTGGTCAAAGATAAGGGTCTACTTTTATTCTAGAGGTAGAGATCCAGTTTATAGAGAACTATTTGTTGAAGATGCTTTCTTCCATTCTTACTACCTTTGCCAAATATCAAGTGGCTGAAATTGTGGGTGCTCGTGTGTGGGTCTTCAGTCCTGTCCTGTCGATCTGTGTCTGTTTTCATGTTAGTACCATGCTGTGCTCATGTGTGGGTCTTCAGTCCTGTCCTGTCGATCTGTGTGTCTGTTTTCATGTTAGTACCATGCTGTGCTCATGTGTGGGTCTTCAGTCCTGTCCTGTCGATCTGTGTGTCTGTTGTCATGTTAGTACCATGCTGTGCTCATGTGTGGGTCTTCAGTCCGGTCCTGTCGATCTGTGTGTCTGTTGTCATGTTAGTACCATGCTGTGCTCATGTGTGGGTCTTCAGTCCGGTCCTGTCGATCTGTGTGTCTGTTGTCATGTTAGTACCATGCTGTGCTCATGTGTGGGTCTTCAGTCCGGTCCTGTCGATCTGTGTGTCTGTTGTCATGTTAGTACCATGCTGTGCTCATGTGTGGGTCTTCAGTCCGGTCCTGTCGATCTGTGTGTCTGTTGTCATGTTAGTACCATGCTGTGCTCATGTGTGGGTCTTCAGTCCGGTCCTGTCGATCTGTGTGTCTGTTGTCATGTTAGTACCATGCTGTGCTCATGTGTGGGTCTTCAGTCCGGTCCTGTCGATCTGTGTGTCTGTTGTCATGTTAGTACCATGCTGTGCTCATGTGTGGGTCTTCAGTCCGGTCCTGTCGATCTGTGTGTCTGTTGTCATGTTAGTACCATGCTGTGCTCATGTGTGGGTCTTCAGTCCGGTCCTGTCGATCTGTGTGTCTGTTGTCATGTTAGTACCATGCTGTGCTCATGTGTGGGTCTTCAGTCCGGTCCTGTCGATCTGTGTGTCTGTTGTCATGTTAGTACCATGCTGTGCTCATGTGTGGGTCTTCAGTCCGGTCCTGTCGATCTGTGTGTCTGTTGTCATGTTAGTACCATGCTGTGCTCATGTGTGGGTCTTCAGTCCGGTCCTGTCGATCTGTGTGTCTGTTGTCATGTTAGTACCATGCTGTGCTCATGTGTGGGTCTTCAGTCCGGTCCTGTCGATCTGTGTGTCTGTTGTCATGTTAGTACCATGCTGTGCTCATGTGTGGGTCTTCAGTCCGGTCCTGTCGATCTGTGTGTCTGTTGTCATGTTAGTACCATGCTGTGCTCATGTGTGGGTCTTCAGTCCGGTCCTGTCGATCTGTGTGTCTGTTGTCATGTTAGTACCATGCTGTGCTCATGTGTGGGTCTTCAGTCCGGTCCTGTCGATCTGTGTGTCTGTTGTCATGTTAGTACCATGCTGTGCTCATGTGTGGGTCTTCAGTCCGGTCCTGTCGATCTGTGTGTCTGTTGTCATGTTAGTACCATGCTGTGCTCATGTGTGGGTCTTCAGTCCGGTCCTGTCGATCTGTGTGTCTGTTGTCATGTTAGTACCATGCTGTGCTCATGTGTGGGTCTTCAGTCCTGTCCTGTCGATCTGTGTGTCTGTTTTTATGTTAGTGCCATGCTGTTTTCCTGGCTATAGCTGTAATATAGTTTGAGATCTGGTATGATAGTTGCTCAGTATTGCTCTTTGTGTTCAGGATTGCTTTGGTTATCTGGGGACTTTTCTGATTCCTTGTGAATTTAAGGTTTTTTTTCCCTGTTTTTCTGTTTAGAATGTCATGGGGATTTTGATTGGGATTTCAGTAAATCTATAAATTGCTTTTGGCAGATGTTCATTTTAACAGTACTAATTTTATGAATCCATGAGCATGAGAGGTTGTTCCATCTTTTGCTGCCTTCCTTGATCTCTTTATTCAAATATTTAAAAATTTCATTGTAGAGGTCTAATCCAATTCCATCTAAGATTTTACCAGGAACACATGTTGAATTTTGTCAATAGCCTTTTCTGTGTCTGTTGAGATCATCATGCGAATTTGGTCTTTAAGTTCATTTATAGGATTTATTACATTTAATTGATTTGTGTCTATTGAACCATCCCTGCATTTCTGGACTAAAGCCTACCTGATCCTGATCCTAGCGGACGATCTTTTTGAAGTGGGAATGCAATTTTTGAGTGTTTTGTGAAGAATTGCTGCATCTGTGTTAATCAGGAATATGGGCTATTGTTTTCTTGTTGTTTTGTCTTTGGTTTGTATATTAGAGAAGTACTGGCCTCGTAGAATGAGTTTGGAGTTATCCCCGTTTTTTCTTTTTTAAATACTTTAAGCTGTATTTGATATAGATCATGTTTGAAGGTACTGGTAAGTTCTGCTGTGGATCTATCTGGACCTGGGATCTTTTTAGTTGGCAAGCTTTATATTACTATTTTTATTTTCTTATTTGTTATGGGCCTGTTTATGCTGTTGATTTCCTCTTGGTTTGATTTTGGTGGTTCCTTTGAAGTTGGAAATTTGACTATGTGTTTTAGATTTTCAAATTTAACAGAGTGTAGGTTTGTAAAGCATTCCCTCACAATGCTCCGGAACTTTTGGTGTCTGTAGTGCTCTTTTCCTTTTTTCCCCTATGATTTTTTTGTTTTGGATTTGCTCTTTTCCTGGTTAACTGAGCTAAGGGTCTGTCTATGTCATTTATCTTTTCAAAGAACCAGCTCTTAGAGTCATTGATTCTTTGTATTGTTTTCTTTGTTTCAATTTCATTGATTTATGCTCTGTTTTTTCTTTTTAATTCTTCTCATCTTCTGGGTTTGGGTTCATTTTGTTTTCGCTTTTCCAAATCCTAGAGCTGCACCATTAAGTCATTTATTTGTATGCCTTTAAATTTTTTAATGTAGGCACTTAGAGCTATAAATTTCCCTCTTAGACCTGCTTTTAATAGGTCTCAGACAATTTTTTATTTTATTGTTCTGTCATTTTCATTCATTCCTAAAAATAGTTTCATTTCCCTCTGGATTTCTTCCTTGAGCACTCTGGAGTATGTTGGTTAATCTCCATGAGTTCATGAAATTATTAGAGATTCTATTTTTGTTAATCCTAAACTTTATTGCCTTGTGGTCTCAGAGAATGGAATTCAATTTTTTGTTTTGTTAAGGTTTATTTTGTGCCCCAGGATTTAATCTATTTTAGACAAACTTCAATGGGGTGCTGAGTAGAATGTGTATTCTTTGGTGCTTGAATGGAATATTCTGTAGGTGTGTATTAGTTGCATTTGATGTATGATATCATTTAATTCAGATAATTTTTTGCTTATTGTTTTTTCAGGTAACCTTTCTATTTGAGAAAGTGGGGTACTGAAGTCACCTACTATTACTGGATTGTGGTTCATCTGTGTCTTGATATCCAGTAGTATTCTTTTTATGAAATTGTATGCACCAGATTATGGTGCATATATATTCATAATTATAATGTATTTGTAGAATGTTCCCTTGATCATAATGAAGTGACCATCTTTATCTCTTCTGTTTAATTTTACTTTGAACTTGATTTTATCAGATAATAGAATAATAGCTGCTTGTTTCTTAGTGTCATTTGCTTATAATATTGCTTCCATCCTTTCACCCTAAGGTGGTGCCTATCTTTGAAAGTAAGTTAGGTTCTTGTAGACAACAAAAAGATGGACTTATATATATAATTTTTATTTTTTTATTTAATAAACACATGATTAGAAAAAGCATTTCATTACAGCTTTAACATATTTAGTAACAATTTCCAGAGCAAGGATACATCTCTTTTAAAAGTGAGCAGCCAGTACTCTTAACTCCTGAT
>NW_008334003.1:3846842-3847078 GCF_000622305.1 Nannospalax galili
CCTACGTTGTACTAATGCTTAGATGTTTGCTCATGTATCTTTAATCTCTATGTATCTGATTATTACTAGTCACAGCCTGTTACACTTGGATCCTTGGCACCTGAGTATGGCTATAAAGTCATCAGGTAGATTTCAATGGTAATGTTTATCACCTCTACTAATTAACATGAAGTAAATTTTTATGCTTCCTCCTCTTTTTAATTTGTTGATTTTTTTGTGTGTATCTCAGCTACATT
>NW_008334003.1:3847147-3850247 GCF_000622305.1 Nannospalax galili
CCTCACCCCCCACTGGATCCCATATACTCTGTCATCCCTGTTACTGTCCACTGTGTTGTTGGCACCCCCAGCCATTCCCCAGTGCTTGTCCATCTGCTGAATCTAGTCAGCCTATCTAGAGTTCCTTGTTTTAGGAAGATGAGCTGTTCCTCATCAAGAGGTAGTCAGTTGCCAATATTCCTTAAGTAAGATTGAGGTCTGCTGGTCATTTTCCCATTTCTATGCTGGGTTACTGTCTGGGAGTCTTTGGGGCCACCCTGGCCAATAACTCAAAGGAAGGTATCACCTTTCTGGCATTGTTTCTTGTTATGTAGCCTTTAGCTATACATATGGACTCTTAAAAATTATATTGACCCCTTTAATCTTTGGTTATACTTTCCTTTTGGGTGTTTAAGACCCTGCAGTTGGCCTAGATAAACCAATTTATTTTTACTTTAAAGGTCATTTGAGGATCTGTTCCTCAGGGGTCACGTGGGCTTGGGAGGAGCCCCTGGCTCCTTTCTTTTACCAGTTGCATCTATGTGAAGCTAAATCAAAGGTCCTGCTCAATCATGGTTGGCTTCTCTTGGAAGCATGGAGGACATGATCCTTCTGTGTTGACCCTCCTCTTTATAGACTGGACACTGGTTCAAGTCCATCTGGTGGGGTCTCCTCAGCCTCCTTGATCAAGCGGACAGGTGACCCACCACAGTTACAGGACATTTTGAGAGATGCTCATAGTTCCCTGGAACTTTTCGAACTAGGAAACTTTATGTCCCCCTGACCAAATTAGTAAGAGGCCTCAAATTATAGCTGTTAAACATCCAAGAAGGTTAGTTCCACCAGTCTGGTACTTTTAATTACCATATGCCATGTAGATAAAGCTTGGGCAAAGACCAAACATTCTCAGATAATGGGAAAAATGGAGACACCTTAAATGGGGGAAACCATGGTGGAAGGGTTAGACTTTATTTTTTAATTCATTAAACTAGCCTGTGTCTTTTTACTGGGGAGTCGAGGACGTTGATATTTAAAATTATTGAAAGACATGTATTTGTTACTGTTATTTTGTGTTTGTGTTCATAGCCCTATTTTGTGTTTTTGTAATTATACCTTCATTTGTTTTCTCTCTGTAGACTCTTGGGTATGGGCATTCCTTTCTTCAGCAATTTGTGTTGCATTGAGTATTTTCAATACTGCTGGTTTGGTAGACATGAATTCTTTAAGGCTGTTTGTATCATGGAATATTTTTCTTGCTCCTTCCACCACGACAGACAGTTTTTCAGAGTAAAGTATTCCTGGTTGTCATCTATGATCACTTACATCTTTGCTCCAGGTTTTTTTGGCTTGTATAGTTAACACTGAAATGTAAGCTGTAATTCTTGTTGATAGTCCTTTATTGTAACTTATTTTTCTCCTATGGCTTTCAGTGCCCTCTCTGTTTTGTACATCTAGTGTTTTAACTATGATATGCCAAGAGGAGTTTCTGTTCCGGTCATGTCAATTTGGTGTTCTGCGTGCTTCTTGCATTTGTTTGGTGATGTCTTTCCTTAATTTATGGAAGCATTCGTCTATAATTCTGTTGATGATCTGGGCAATGCCATTGACCTAAGGTCTTCTCCTTCCTCTAAGATTCTAATCATAGATCTGATCTTTTCATGGTATTCCACACTTCCCGCATGTTTCATTCCTGTGTTTTAATTTTTTCGTAGTCTTTCCCTTTGTGCTGTAATTCTCCAACTTTACCTCCAGTCTTGACACTCTGATCTGCATTTGACTCGTTTGCTGAGGTGCTCTCCTGTTGTTTCACATTGTCTCACTGAATTTTTCAATTCCATTTCGTTTCTGCCTGAATTAAAAAAATACTTTTGTCTTTTTCACGAATTCACTTCTTAAATCCTTAATCTTTGTCATTTCAATCAGTCATGTACTTGTGTGTTTTTGAGCTTCATTCAGAAGTTTTATTTTTTTCTATCCTCTCTGGGTTCTTTGATTCATTTGTGTATTTTTTAAATCCTTGACTTTTAAAAAAATTTTAATAAAAATTATTTTAATTTTATGAGTATGAATGTATTTCCTGTGTGTATTTAAGTGCAATGCCCATGGAGGACAGAAGAGGGCATTGGAACACTTGGAACTGGAGTTATGGATGGTTCTTAGCCACCATATGGGTACTAGGATTTGAACTCCAGTCTTCTGCAAGAGCAGTCAGTGCTCTTAACCACGGAGTCATCTCTCTAGTCTTGTAAATCCATGAATTCTTTAATCATGTTTATGGCTGTTGTGTTAAGTTCTGTTTCCTGGGATTCCTCTGGGTAGTTTTCACTGTAGAACATATCTATAGGACTGGTGGGATTTAGTGGGAACATATTATCTTATTTTTTTCATATTATTTTCAGCTTTGTGTTGTGACCTGGGGATATGAGCTCTTGTTGTTTTTGCATTTTATATGAAATTCTAGATGCCTTTATTGAGTTGAAGTTTGGTTCTGTTTTTATAGTTGATATAGTCTGGTTACTTTCTGATTGGATTTGAATAGGTGGTTGGTATAGTCTTTAGGTTCTCACTTTTGGTATTTTATTGTAGGAGTGGGATGGTTCCAGGCAGACGTGTTAGTAGCTCTCCAGAAGAATAACAGTGTCTAGTCTCAGAGCAGGAAGATGGTGACCAGATAGGCACGTTCTGACCAGCTAAGCAGAGAAGATGTGAACTATGGAGCGGTGTGTATGGGGCTGGTCCCAAAGTGGGGAGATGATGATCAAGTGGGTGGGATCTGATTAAATTATTGAGCTTGTTGAGAGCTCTCTCAGTGCAAAAGGGCCAAGTCCCTACGTAGAATGATGGAGACCCTCTGGGTGACTACTCACTTCTCATGCAGGTTCGATGTGAGCCCTGGAGCAGTGGGAATTGGGGCTGGTCCCAAAGTATGGGAGTGTCCAAGTGGGCTGGGTCTGACTAATTTCATATGTTAAATTTTGATCAAATCTGTCTCCCTTTTCTTCTGAACAATTTCTTCCTTATCCCACCACTAGCATTCTTTCCTAACTTCACGTGCTCTTTTTTAAACCCACTGTGTCCATGTGGGTGCATGGGTGTGGCACAGTCTACTGGAATATATATA
>NW_008334003.1:3850332-3852510 GCF_000622305.1 Nannospalax galili
TATATGCATGCTTTTGGGGCCTGCTTCCCTGAAGAATACTGACTCTCTCAGCATCGACTAACATCCACTGACAATAGCTCCTTATCTAGTGGTGACATTCACCCATCTACGCTGGGACTTTGACTAGCTTGATCTCGTGCATATGCTCATAGTCACTGTGAATTCATGTTTGCAATGGCACTACCATGTCCAGTAAATACTGTTTCACTGCAGATGTCCACTATTTCTGATGCTTATGATCTTTCTGTCTCCTTCCACAATAACACTTGAATGTTGGGGGTAGCTGTCCCACTTAGAGCTGAGCCCTCCATGGTCTCTTATTCTTGCATGTTAGCCATTTATGGATTTTTGCATCAATTACCTTCTACCAGTGAAAGAAGCTTCTCAGATGAGGGTTGAGAGATGCAGTAATCTATGAGTATAAAGATGGAAAACTTTAGTTTATTACTCTGTCCATTTCACAGAATAGTATTATGCTCTCCCTTAGATCCTATGACTTATGCATGGGTCTTGGCCTCAGATAACAGTACCAGGCCAGTTCTGTCTGGTGGAGTAGGCTTTAAATCCAACCAGAAAGTGTTTGGTTGCTCTGAAAACATTTGTGCTATTACTGCGCCAGTGGGTCCGTCATTATGGTAGCTCCCAGGGTTCACAGCTGGGTAAGAATGCTAATCATTTTTCTCCCTCAGTAGCATGTATAACAATGCCTAGCACTAGGAAAGTTATCCAGTAAAGATGGAAATTCCAGGTCAGTAATAGCTTGATTTCTCCATGCCCTATGATTCAAGTATGTAGTGTCTTCAGCAATAGGGTCTTATTGTCAAACCCTGAAGAATACCAAGAGCTATGGCAATAATCTTTAATGTTTCAGGGGTTTATGGGACCCCATTGATGAACAACTCAAAAAGAGGCAATTTCTACTTAGCAGTGGACTTTTTATTTGAAAGCCTATGGCATCTGGGGGAGGCATAAGATAATTCCATTTAAACTTCATATATATGCACATGTAAGCTCCATATATATGCATGTATTTAGGAAGCTTCCAGATTATGATTCTATTCAGGGCATAAAATGTAAATTGGCCTGGGCAAGTACACTTCAGGGAACTTTAATTTATTGTTTGCTGTTCTATTTTTATCACCAAGCTTGTTGTTCCTGCTTTCATTCTCTTCTGCAGATCTCCTCCTTCATGTACTGATGTCTGCTTTTAAATCTTCTGTTCCGTATGCTTGTGTGTGCATCTGTAACCAAATGTGTAACATTATTTCTTATGTGTATGTTCAATCTTTGTAAATAATGTGCTATAAATTTCATTCTACCAATTTCTTCTTTTCTCTCAAGATGACACTTTTAAAATATTGACTACAGATACAGTTTGTTTCACTTAGCATTTTCTCTTCATTGTAGCTTAAATATATAGCACACATTAGTCAACATCATCTTCAATGCCACTGTGTGTTTCTTTAGGACATGTAGCCACGGAGGGATTGTTGTGAAATATTACATAATACTTAACAGATCAGTCTCCAAAATATATGTCTACATTTGCAATCCTACCAGCAGAATTTCACAAATACTAATCAACAGACACCATTTAACATGCTATTTCCATATTTTTAGGGAAATAGACATTGTTATTTTAATTTATTTTTCTCATATTAGTGAGATTGAACATCACTTTACATAGTTATTAGGTACTTGTTGTCTTTTTCGGCATTAAATATTGATGGTTTTTATCAGCTTTCAGTTGGGGTTGTGGTTTGTCCTTGGTAAGCTGTGTCAGTGATGCATGTTACAATATTCTCTGTTCACATGGGAAGTCAGAAGCAGGTAGAACTCAGGGATTTCTTTCCAGGTAGATGTTTACATCGTCTATAATGTGCACTACTTTATGACTTCATAGAAATAGCCGATGTTACACCTTTTATGTACAGTTCCAGTTTCCTTTTAACAAAATTCTTTCCTATATCAAAAAATCATAGAAATATTTTCCTATAGTCTTCTAATTCAGCTTCATCTACATGACATGATTCCCCTAAAATTTTTATATGTAAAAACTATAAATTTTTTATTGTTCCCAAAGTCCTCTTTTAGTCCCCATACCCTGTAATATGCATTCTATGTTATGCTGTATCTATCATTTATTTAAAATTTGAATATATTATTTCTCATTTTATT
>NW_008334003.1:3852579-3855464 GCF_000622305.1 Nannospalax galili
TTTATTTTATTTTATAATTTATTTTTGAGACTGGATCTTGCTGTGTAGCCCAGGCTGGTCTGAACCTTGTGGGCTTCTTCTCTCCAAAATTCTGACTGATGCGATCATAGGAATGTAGCACCAAACTGTGGGTTCACATGTGCAAGAAATCTGTGGTTTCCAGGCACAATATCCTTGTGTTCACCTACCACTTTTGGCTCTTCCAATGTTTACACCCCTTTCCACAATAATCCGTGAGTCTTGGAAGGAAAAGGTGCTAGCTATATAGGTGTTCCATTTAGTACTGAGCACACTGTAGTCTCTTATCTTCTGCACGTTGACTGTTTGTGGGTCTCTCTGTTAATCACTATCTGCTATAAGAACCTTCTCTGGTAAGAGTTGAGGAGTGTACTAAGCTATGGATATAACAATAAGCCATTGTGAGTCAGTTTAATATTATGTCTGTGTAAAAGAATGATAGTAGCAGACTCTTCCCTGTGACCTGTGATTTGTCTAGCTGTACGTTCTTGCCTTGATAACAGTATCAGGTATGGACTTTCTATTGTGATGTGGACTTTAAATCCAGTTGGAAGGTGATTGGTTACTCCAATTTTATTCACGCCACTATGGTGCCATTGGGCATATTTCGCCAAGCCAGGTGTTAAAACTTGCAAGGATCACAGGTGGGCAAAGTTGCTGATCATCTTTCTTCATCAGTAGCATGCAAAAGAACTTCTAGTACTATGAAAGCTAGCTAGTAGAAATGTAGCATCAAGGCCAGTATTGGCTTGATTTCTCATTGTTTGTTCTGTAATGAAGGTTTAACAGTGTCTTCAGCAATAGGGTCTTACCATCAAGTTCTAGTAGATAACCAAGTGTCATGGCAATAGCCAATATTGTTTGAGAATGGGGCTTTTCACTGGCTAGTGTATTAAAGGTATTGAACTCCTGTTATAGGGTAAAATTCTTTAAACACTTTTTATATCATATATGTATATAGAAAGAAGCTTCTATAGTAGGTTTCCACATGACTCTTTTGAAAGGCCTTTAATGCTAGTTACCTCTCATCTTACTCCCTCCTTTGCCTCACCCTGCCATTCCCTTCCCCATTGAACTAGGTGTGTCTGTTTTTCCCCTTTCACTTTTAGATCTCTATCTATCTATTATTGTTAAGATATATTTGTTTTAATTATTATTTTTCCAAATGAGACAGTACCCGCTTTTGTTCCAGTCTCATTTAATATTAAAACTGTCTACTTCCATAATTTATAGGGAAAATTATTTTTGTGATATTTCTTAAAATCATATTCATTGCCTATCTAACTTGTGGGGGTATTGCTTTCATGTTAGGTTGGGTTAACTGAAAAATGATATATTGAAGTTCTTCCTTAAGAAGAGCCCCCTCTTCCCTTAAACATTTCCCATTAATTACAATTTTTAATTTTTAGATAGTTTTTCACTGTAAAATGCCTTTAAGAATACATTTTACAAGTGGTTATTTCTGGCGTAGAGAAATACCATTGTGTTTTAAATTTTTGATTTTTTTTGTTTCATCTTTGCTAAGTCCTTTGTAACCTTTTAAAATTATTTTTATTTTATGAGTATGAGTGTTTTGCCTGCATATATGTGAGTGCACACATGTGTGCAATGCCTGCCAAGGCCAGAAGAGGACCCTGGGTTCTTGATACTGGTTACAGACAATTTAATAGTCATATGGCTTCTGGGAACTGAATCTAGGTCCTCTGCAAGAACAGTTAGTACTCTTAGTTGCTGACCCATCTCTCCAGCCCCCACCTTCATGATTTTTGATCACCTTAGGTTTTCTATGTGAATAATTAATACGTGTATAAATAAGACTTTGTTTTCCATTTTAAACTCATTTTGAATGTTTTTATTTTTATGTACTTTCACAATTTGATCTATGTATATACTACCTCATGATTATGTTTTTCTTCCCTCACGTAGCTCCATCCCATTCTTATTATGAACCCTCATCCTTACTAGTCATTTTGTTTATTATTTCCTGAAATAAATAATACAAATAGGCAGTATTAATTTTCAAGTGTCTGTAAATGCTTTCTCACATTCCCAGGATGTGCTTTCATTGGCAGGTTTGGTTTTAATGGCTGATGCTAATTATTTCATTTATTAAATCATGTTACTTTTTCTTGCTGAAATGTTTAATTATATCACACTACCTTGATGTTATGTATTTTTACAGAAACTACATTTTATTGATTTTCAAAGTCTATCAATAAGTTTTAAGTCGTTAAACAGTCCCTCATGCTTGCTGTTATGCAGTTGGTCTGATTCTCTTTTCATTTATTCTTTCAGAGATATGCCTACTATTTTCATAGATGTATCTTTCATTTAATTATATTTTTTCTCTGTTTTAGTAATACATTACATTTTGCTATGAATTTCTTTTCCACCTTTGAATATTCTGTTTTTCTTTTTCCGTTTTTAGGATTTTTATTTTGTTTTGTTTTGTTTGTGACAAGGTCTCTTTGTAGCCCCAGATGGCCTGGAACTGGATATGTAGACAAGGCTGTCTTAGTGAGATCTCAAAGAGATCTGCCTACCTCTGCTCTGTCATCCTGGTGTTAAAGGCATGTAACACCGCACCCAGCTTAAATATTCTGTTTTTAAACTTCGTTCATCTCATTTCTTTTTAACTTTTAAAAAAGATCTCCATTTCATTTTAGAATATATTGCTCCTTGCAGAAAGACTCATTGTTTTTGCTACTAACACTGAGATGTTGGTGTATGCATCTCTAATCTGTATGTGTCTAATTATTGCTAGTCATAATCAGTTGCACTTGGATCCTTGGTGCCTGTATATGTCTATAAAGTCATCGGGTAGATTTCAAGTGAAGCCAACCATGGTCGAGCAGGACCTTTGACTT
>NW_008334003.1:3855583-3857031 GCF_000622305.1 Nannospalax galili
AACATCCCAAACAATCTTACTCAAATATACACCCACTTCCCAGATGGCACCCTCCCATAGCCTCCCTCCCCCTGCTAGAGCCCTAATACTCTGATATCCCTGCTACTGTCTGCTGTGTTTTTGGCACCCCAGCCATTCCCCACTACTTGCCCTTCTGGTGAATCTAGTCAGCCTATCTTGAGGTCTTTGTTTTAGGAGGGTCAGCTGTTCCTCATCTAGCAGCAGTCAGTTGTCAATATTCCTTTGGATAAGATTGGGATCTGGGAGTCCCTTTGGCCTCCTTGGCCAAAACTCAGAAGAAGGTATCTCCTATCTGGCATTGTTGCTTGTTATGTAGCCATTAGCTATGCATATGGACTCTTAAGAAATTATATTGGTCCCTTTAATCTTTGCTTATACTTTCCTTTTGGATGTTTAAGGTCATACAGTTGGCCCAGATAAAACAATTTATTTTTACTCTTAAGGTCGTTTGAGGATCTGTTCCTCAGGGGTCACATGGGCTTGGGAAGAGCCCCTGGTTCCTTTCTTTTACCAATTCTGCCTATGTGAAGATAAGTCAAAGGTCCTGCTCAACAATGGTTGGCTTCACTTGGAAGCATGGAGGAAATGTTTCCTCTGCATTGACCCTCCTCTTTGTGGACTGGCCATTTAGGGGTCCATCTGGTGGGGTCTCCTCAGCCTCCTCGATCAAGCGGACAGGTGACCCACCACAATTACAGGACATTTTGAGAGATGCTCATAGTCCCCTGGAAGAAGTAGACCTGTGAGGGCAAGGAGCAAAAACTGTCCTTTATGTCCCTCTGAACAAATTAGTATAGGTCTCAAAATATGTCTGTTAAACATCCTAGAAGGTTAGTTCCACCAGTCTGGTACTTTTAATTACTGTGTGTCATGTAGATAAATCCTGGGCAAAGACAAAGTTTTCTCAGATAAACATTACCTAGATATATATTTCTTGATCTGCTATGTATAAATTGTCAGTAGGTTGTAGGAGTAATATGGTTCCCTCTGGTTTTCAAAACTAGCTACGCATTATTTATCTCTTGCATTGTCTCACCCCTCCATCATGGATTTCCCACTCTAAGGTGCCCCCAATTTACCCCCTTTCTCCCTTAATAATCCCCTTCTCATACGGTCCTGCCTCTCTTGAGCTCCTTCTTTCCCTTTATCCCCTAGGTTCCTTGTATACCATTCCCTTCCCACTACCTTAAACTAACCCAATTTTTATCCATATCAACTCTTTAAAGGCCTGTTTCCTACTATTCTTCTCTTTCAGATTCTTTCTTTTCCTTTACTTCCCTGTTTCCTTTCCATTATCCTGGTTCCTGTAGTTATGCCTGGATATACACAAATTTATGAGGGTTTGGACCTAGGATCCACATATGAGGGAGAACATGTGTTGATTTTTTTCTGAGTTTGTGTTACTTCACTTAGTATAACAGTTTCTA
>NW_008334003.1:3857346-3863223 GCF_000622305.1 Nannospalax galili
TACAACATTTTGTATCATTTGTTCTCTTGATCTTAGCCAGTCTGACTGGGGTAAGATGAAATCTTAATGTGGTTTTAATTTGCATTTCTGTAATTACTAGTGATGTTGAACACCTTTTAAGATGCTTCTTAGCCGTTTTTATTTCTTTTGAGAACTCTCTGTTCAGTTCCTTAGTCCATCTTTTAATTGGGTTGCTTCTTGTCTTGGTTCTCTGTTTTTTGAGTTCATTATAAATTCTGGTTATTAAACCTCTGTCGAAAGTGTCGCTGAAGATTTTCTCCCATTCTGTGGGTTTTCTGTTCACTTTCCTGGTTGCCTCCTTTGAGGTACAGAAGCTTTTTAGTTTAATGAGGTCCCATTTGTTAATTCTTGCCCTTGTTTCCTGAGCAATTGATGTCCGGTTTAGAAAATCCTTATCTACGCCTATATCTTGTAGGTTTTTCCTGATGTTTTCCTCTAACAGTTTCAGAGATTCAGGCTTTATGTTGAGGTCTTTGATCCATTTGAAATTGCCTTTTGTGCAGGGTGAAAGATAATGGTCTAGTTTCATTCTTGTACAAGTGGAGATCCAGTTTTGTCAGCACCATTTGCTGAACATGCTGTCTTTCGTCCCGTGAATATTCTTGGCCCCTTTGTCAAATTTCAGGTGGTTGAAATTGCATTTACTCATATTTGGGTCTTCAGTTTTGTTCCATTGATCTATGGGTCTATTTTTGTGACAGCACCCTGTTGCTTTTATGACTATAGCTCTGTAATACAGCTAAAATCTGGTGCAGTTTTTTTTTTCCCAACTCTGTGAAAAATGTCATGGGGATTTTGATTGGCCTTGCATTGAATCTATAAGTAACTTTTGGTAGGATTGTCATTTCACAATATTAATTCTTCCAATCCATGAGCATGGGAGGGCCTTCCATCTTCTGATGTCTTCCTCAATTTCTTTCTTTAAAGAGTTAAAATTTTCCTTGTAGAGCTCTTTAATGTCTTTGGTCAGGTTTATTCCAGTATATATATTTTTTTCCATCTGTTGTGAAGGGGAGTGTTTCTATGTGCTCTTTCTCTGATTGCTTGCTATTGGTATATAGAAAGGATACAGACTTTCGTAAGTTAATTTTGTAATCTGCCACTTTACTGAATGTGTTAATCATTTCAAGTTGTTACAAGCAAGTAACCTCTCTGTCACTAAATAGAATTCTCAGTTCTCAGTTTTCATTTACTTGGTCTACTGGCAAATAGAAATATCCAACTATTTCCTCCCTTTCTTCCTATTCCACAAGCTGGTTCTTCTCTGATTTCTTGACTTCCTCCTTGCCATCTGTCTGAACTGAAAATACTGGGTTTTCAAAAGGCTTGCGTTTTGAACATCTTTTCTCCTCTATCTATACCTACTTATTTTATGATCTCATCCAGATTGGTAGTTATGTCATCAATACTTCAATGACTTCTAAATTTACATTTTCAGACTCAATTTTCCTAATGTCCAACTGCCTCCCTAGTCTATACTCCTGGATTTTTGCTAAAGATATCAACATTTACGTGTCTAGAACTTGTTTCACTTTGCAAACTTCTACCTATAGACCTTCCATCTATTTCACAAAATATGCTAATAGATGTTAATATAACTTGAGGCTTCCCTTGACCTGTAGCAACCTTTAACATCTTAATCCACAACTGAATACTGCTGTCTTTGAGTGTCAACACATATATTGTTACATATCTCTTTCCTCCAAATTAAATTATTTTCCCATTAAGGGAAGCTCATTAGCTTCATGAAGTTAAGGAAATACCCAGTACTCAGGAAGTTCAGAAAAGTGCATGACTTATATTGGTCCCTTCGCAAGGTGATTTGATCATCAAACCATTGCTGAGTGGGAGCAGACTCTGGCAGATGTACCTGAAAGTCTTGCAGAAAGTTCAAGGGATGCAGCTTTCCTGAGTTGTAACCCATGCTGTGTGAACTTTTGAAAGCTGACTTGGAAACACTCATGCTCCTCTAAGAAATCCTTCACTGGTGGTTCTACAAATAATCCCAGTACAGTCATCAAGCTACACTTTCGTAGGATTGCCTTTTTGGTCAATTGTTGGTATCATATTTGGGGTGATTAGATGTTTATTTATGGTATGGAGAAGTCATACGACTTACACAAATATCCACAGTCCAAATGACTTTGTTCTCTTTCAACCATTTTTTATCTGGGCCAAGTCAAGCCTATCCCTGGTTTGGATTGTAATTGCTTCCTAACACCCTTATCACACCCATTCATAGTACCATTTCAGAGAATATTTTTCACATACTTTGAACAGTTCCTTTATCTCCTTCATAATTAAAACCTAGAGACTTAGGATTACAAAAAGTTTGTTCTAATTTCATTTACCAATCTGTTCTTGCAAACCACATTCCAGCAATCCTGATCAGACTGATGTTATTGAATATGCAGGTCACACTTCCATCTCAGGACCTAGGTAAATGAGTTTACTCTGAAGTCCTTCTCCTCAGATAGCCTCATATATGTTTACACTGGCTCCTATTCAAATGTGCCTTCCTTTTTAGTTCTTTGTGTCCTGGTTTAATTTTTGAAAATTATTCATTATAGAATGCTATCTCATAGATTTTTTAAAATTTATGTAATTGACTATAATATACTCTTTTAGAAATATAAAATTCTTTAAGGCAAGACACTTCTGAGTTTACTTATTGTTCTCATGCCAGGATTTTAAACAATGCCTTGAGTGAAACAGTCAAACAGAGCAATAATTTCCCATTCTGTAGGCTGCCTCTTTAATTGAACGATAGTGTTCTTTGCTGTGGAGAATGTTTTGTTTTCTGAGGTCCCATTTGTCAGTTTTTGCACTTAATATTTGTGCTATAGGAGTCCTGTTCAGAAAGTCCTTTTCCTGTGTCTCCAGGATCCAGTGTGTTCCCTACATTGTCTTCTATCACACTCAGGGTATCAGGTGTTAGGATGAGGTCACTCATCCATTCCGAGTTGAGGTTTGTTCATTTTGGTAGGTAGGAAGCTGGTTTCACCCTTCTAATGCAGCTACCGAGTTTGACCCACAGTATTTGTTGACCATGCTGCCTTTTCTCCAGTGTTTGATTGCGTCTCCTATGTCAAAAACCAGGTGGCTGCACATGTGTGGGTTTTAATCCGGGTCCTCAGCGCTGGTGTACTGACTGTGCCTGTTTTAATGCCAGTCCATGCTGTTTTCATTGCTGTTTCCTTCTTCATTTCTCTCTTGATCCAGTTTTCACTCTGTATGTAGTGTGTTGTTTAGGTTCCGTAGGTTTGTGTACTTTTCCCCACTTTTATTGTTCTTGATATCTAGCTTTATTCCCTTGTAGTCAGAAAGAATACAGAATATTTCAATTCTTTTAAATTCAGGGAGACGCGTAGTTTCCTGAATATGGTCAGTTTTGGAGAAAATTCTATGGTCTGCTGATAAGAAAGTCTGTTCTTCAGTGATTGGATGGAATTTCCTGCAGATGTCAGTTAGGTCCATTTGACTTATGCTGTGAGTTAACTTCAGGGTTTCTCTATGTATTTTTTGTCTGGCAGAAATGATTATTGGTGACACTGGGGGCTGGGGTTAAGTCAGCCACTATCATTATGCTTGGATCAATGTGTAGTTTTTGCTCTAATAAAGTTTCTTTTATGAAATTAGGTGCCCTGTGTGTGATGCATATATGTCTAGGATTTGAATATCTTTTGATGCTTTTTTCCTTTAATGAGAATTTAGTGTCCTCCCCTTCTTTGCTGACTCTTTTTAGTCTGACACCTATTTTGTTGGATATTAGAATAGTTACACCTGCTTGTTTCTTAGTTCTTTTGGCTTGAAATATCTTTTTCTATCCTTTTACCCTCAGGTGGTGCTGTGTTTCTTGGATGCAGCAAAAAAGATGAATCTTGTTTTCTAATCCAATCAGTTAGTCTGTGGGATTTTATTTTTGGTAACTGGGAGTTGAGACCGATAATATTGAGAGTTATTACTGACCAGTGCTCAGTGCTTTCTCTTATGCTTGTGTTGTAGCCCTGTTTTCTCAGGCCTGTCTTGATTGACTCTTCTGGAACAACTTGTTTGTTCTTTGTGACTGCCTGGGAGACTTCATCCTTCTTTTCATTCTTTCTCTTTACACCACAGAATTTCAGGGAATATTTTCTGAAGAGCTGGTTTTGTGAGCATAAATTCCTTACATCTGTTTTTATTATGGAGAGTTTTTCTTTATTCTTCAATTACAACTAGTAGTTTTGTTGGGTACAGCAGTCTGGGCTGGAATCTGTGTTCTCTCCTCACTGTATGACATTGGTCCAAGTCCTTCTGGCTTTCATAGTCTCCATTGAAAAGTCAGCTGTTTTTCTGATGTCTGCCTTTCTATGTGACTTCCTCATTCTCGTCCATAGCTTGTTCAATATCTTTTCTTTGTTCTGTACATTTAGCATTTTGAATAATATATGACATGGGGAGTTTCTTTTCTGGTCCTGTCTACTTGGTGCTCTGTATGCCTCTTGTACTTGAAAGGTGTCTCTTTCCCTAAATTTGGGAAATTTTCTTCAATATTCTCCATTTATTCAACTTGGGTTTCTTAACTGTCTATGCTTATGATTTGTAGGCTTCATCATTTTACAGTATCCAAGACTGGACCTTCCTACCCACCTCCCTGAGACATCCATGCTGAGTCCATGTCTGTCTTGAATTTGCAAAGTCTTGTTCACATTATCATAACTCTGTGGATTCACATGTGCAATTAATCTGTGGTTTCCAGTCAACACAATTTCCTTGTATCTATCCACCACCTCTGGTTCTTCCAATCTTTCTACACCCTCTTCCATAATGATCCCTGAGCTTTGGGAGGAGAAGTTGGCATTAGGTATCCCATTTAGGGTTGAGCAGTCCATGGTTTCTTATTTTTTGCATGCTGACTATTTGTAGGTCTCTGTTAATCATTGTCTAGTATAAGAATAACCTTCTCAGGTCAGAGTTGAGGAATATACTGATCCATGGGTACAACAATAAGTCATTGTGAGTCAATTTAATATTATGTCTATTTAGTGTAGTAAGTTCTGCCCTATGGCCTGTGATTAGTCTAGACACAGATCCTTGCCCTGATAACAGTGTCAGCTATGGACTACCTATTGTGAAGTGGGCCTTAATTCCAATTAGAAGGGTTTTATCTACTTCCATAATATTTGTGCCACTATTGCACCATTGACAATATTTTAATAAGCTAGTGTTCACAACTGGGTAAGGTTGATGATTTATGTAAGTAACATGCATAGCAGCTTCTATTACTCTGAAAGCTAACCAGCATAACTGTAGTTTAAAAATCAATACCATCAAAAAATCAGAAAGAACACAAATAAATGACTTAACACTCCAACTCAACACACTTGAAAAGCAACAGCAAACAAAACCCAAACCCTGCAGACAAGAAGAAATAACAAAAATCAGGGCAGAAATCAATGAAATTGAATCAAAGAAAACAATACAAAGAATCAACAATACCAAGAGCTGGTTCTTTGAAAAGATAAACAAAATTGACCGACCGCTAGCCCAATTAACCAAAAGAAAGAAAGAACACCTCCAAATTAACAAAATCAGAGATGAAAGGGGAAACATCACAACAGACACCAGAAAGATACAGAACATTATAAGGGAATACTTTAAAAACCTATATGCTACCAAATTCGAAAACCTAAAAGAAATGGATGCATATCTAAAGGCATGGGAACCACCAAAACTAAACCAAGAAGAGATTAAAAGCATAAACAGACCCATATCACAAAAAGAAATTGAAACAGTAATACAAAAACTCCCGACCAAAAAAAGCCCAGGACCAGATGGATTCACAGCAGAATTCTATCAGACATTTAAAGAAGATCT
>NW_008334003.1:3867317-3917000 GCF_000622305.1 Nannospalax galili
TGTAATGATATGCTTCTTCTAAGTATGTTGTTATTAAATAAATCATTTTTAAAAATTAAAAAAAATCAATACCAGTTTTATTTCTGTTTGTTCTGTAACTCCTAGTGTGGCTTGGTAGATGAGCTTCATAATCGTGATTCCTTCTTCCCAGGTGTACTATTCTGAGAAGCATAACTTGCAGGGTAGGGACTGCTATAGCTTTCACTGGTACCTCAAAAAGAAGACACTATGCAAAGTCATTCTATAAAATTTCTTCCCTAAGCATTTGCCAAAGAATATGATTTCCTTTTAATTTAAACACTGTCAGCTCCAGTAATCATAATCCAAGCTGTTTTCTCAGCCCTGTTTGTACCCAACTTCCCATGAGGGCAGACCACTTACCTTAGACTTAGTTCCAACTTTTGTTAAGTATTTTACAATTGTCAACCAGGATGACTCAAATGGAAACCTTCTTTTACACAATGACTTGGTGATATTTAAATAAATCCTATATGTTAAGTGGAAAAAAGTTGTCAGCAAGTTTATTCATACTGTGAAATACTTTACAGCATCAGTTTGTACTATTGCTCTCTCTGACCTCATCTTACATTGGGTTTGGTGCTGTGCTGATTTAAGTGGAAGTAGCTAATGCAGAATGCTTCATTTAGGTCAGAGCTTGAATATTCTTGATTTAGGAAGATTTCCAAGCAAACTGGCTGAACTTTACTCATTTTTATTGATCAATCAAATTGATTCCCATAAAATAAGTCTTAGTAATATTTTTGGAGTAATTCTGATGGATAAAGAAAATATACAGATATTTCAGACATGACACTAGTTAGGCTGAAAATCACTGTTAGCAGTATAGCTTTTGCTGCACTGATTATGTGATTTTAATTTCCTTGTCTGTAAAACAGCAATAATAATGATATCTAAATCTTTATATTTTACTTTTTCATCAGACAGTGAAACTGATAAAGAATATATTATAAAATTATTGTCAATAATACATGTTAATGTACACCGAGTGCTTAAGTACTTGGATTATTCTATTAGTCTAACTTTGTTTTCAAAAATTATCATTAGCAGTGTGATTGCTATTCGTTGACTGTAGTATGAAATATTTAAGGTACTTGTTTAACGAGCAGAAAATGCATTTAGTTTAAATCCCCATCGTTATTTGAACTACATTCTATTTTTGTCAATCACATAAGTAAAATTTCTAAAATGGACATTTTCCTAATGTGCATTATCCTGGATTAAGCACCCTTCCCTCTTAGTAGACACACAATGTTCTGCTTCTAATTCTAAGAATTTGAATTAGACTTACAAATTGTACTAAATGTCATTGAACATAGTGGCACCAAATGTTAGCTGGAATGTTGGTACAACTGCTTTGCCTTTTCTCTGGAATATTTATGGGAAAATATGTATTTAACCCATACGTTGTTGTGTCTTATCCAGCACACTTTGTCCTCCTTCTGGTAACAGCTCTTGTTTTGGTTCTTTATTGTCTAACACTTTTACCATGATGTATTGTTCTGATATTATCTGCCAAAGACTCACCCCATTTAGTTTCATCAGATTTCAGGAAATCCATCCTTGGATTTAGAAACTTCCCAGACTGACAGGTCTTTCCATCCCCATGGAGCATCCAGAAAGAAGCCGGTATGAAAGAATTCACAGCGAGATACCTGGCGCTCTTGCTGCTCCTTTCCATTAGGAGACCTAGTTCTTTGGCTCGTAATTCTTTCTGCCAGGTAGATCATATTTTGCTAATATCTCTTTCAATAATATTTTTTTCAGTTTAGTTAAAGTTTGTTTCTGTTGCTCGTTCTTTGTAATTAAAATCCTTAATGGTGCCTGAAGATAGACTGTAGCTTTGTACAAAAGTTGTGGTTCATTGAATTAAGTCTTACAAAAGTGACTCAGCTGCTCAGACCTGAGTTTCTATTGAGTGTGGAAGTCATTGGTAATCTTAGTTTTGAAATTTCTTTCTAGCTGTAAAACCACAGAAAAATGTTTCTGAGATAAAATAGAATATTAAAACACAAGAGCCTGGGAGCAAGCTGAAAGTATTTACAAACATGAGGCCCTGCCAGGCCCACGTCAGTGATTAAAGTGCTTTCACGAGGACCCCTGCCAGCCCCACATCAGTGATTAAAGTGCTTTCACGAGGACCCCTGCCAGCTCCACATCAGTGATTAAAATACTTTCTTGTGCTATCTTGTTAGATCAACACAGCACAGCACGAAGGAAATGTGTTTGAGGAGAAGGCTTGAAACCTAGAGAGTCCGTTGCATCAGATTAAATGAACAAGACAGCTAACTTTTCCCTCTCAAGGGGAAATGGAGCACCTGGAAACATTATCGACAGTAGCAAATTAAACTGTGCTGAGATTCTTTTTGCCCTTTTTTCTAGCCTCCTTCCCGAGATTAAAAAAGAATAGTAAGAGAACTTTTCATGAGATGTCAGTTCAGAGAATGTCAAATGGAGACCATGCCTAGCTGCCCACAGTGTTGGGCCCAAACCCTGATCTCACTAATTTGTTGTTTAGTAAGTAGTATAAAATGCAATGTATTACTTATCTAGAACTTGACATTTATTAATATCTAGGATAAGAGAAGAAATTATTACTTTTTAGAAAATGTGTTAATATTTATTTTCAAATGAGAATTATTTATAGATTTAGTTTCTAATCTCTTGTCTTGAAGTTTGACAAATTGGTCCTTGGATAAGGATGAGTTGAGGAAGTACAACCAATGCATACAGGCTTTTTAAAAGATGCATTTGCAATGCATTTTAAACTTTTTCTTTAATACACTGTCTCCCTATAGCCCCAGGTGATCTGGAACTCACTGTGAGGACCAGGCTGGCCTTCATCTCACAGACATCCACCTGCTTCTGCTTCCAGAGTACTGGGCATAAAGGCACATGCCATCATTTCTGGTCATTTTGAACATTTTTGGTAAGGGGGAAGCCCTCTTATGATTAGGGTTGGTATCTATTTTTTCACCAAAGTAATTATTGATTTTATATCTAATATCACCAATAACTTAATGTCTTGAAAATATGAGAGAAAATGTATACACAAATATATAGCTATCATGCTAGAAAATCTGCATAATGCTCTATCTATATCAGTGTATTAGTCTGGGTTCTCTAAAAAAACAGAATTGGGGCCTGGAGAGGTGGTTCAGTGATTAAGAACACTGAATGTTCTTGCAGAAGACCTAGGTTTGTATCCCAGCACCCACATGGCAGCTAACAACTGCCTGTAACTCCAGTTCCAGGGGATCCAATGGATGCCCTCTTCTGACCTCTGTAGACATTGCAGGACATGGGTGAACTTACACACATGCAGGCAATACACAGATACACACTGTGCTGGATAGTTTTGGTGTCAACTTGGCACACCTGGCTTGAGGGAGCCTTGATTGGGGAATTGCTTTCATTGGACTGGCCTGTGGCCATGTCCATGGGGCACCTTCTTGATTGTTGAGTGATGTGAGAGGGCCCAGCCCATTGTGGCTGGTGCCACCCCTGGGCAGGAGGGCTTATGTTGTATAAGAAAGCAGGCTGAGCAGGGGCCAGGGGAGCAAGCCAGTAAGCAGCATTCTTCTATGGCCTGTGCTCCAGCTCCTGCCACCAGGCTACTGCCCTGAGTTCCTACATTGGGCTCCCTGATAAACTGTGACCCAGAAGATGTAAGATAAAATAAACCCTTTCCTCCCCAAGTTGGTAGTGGTCAGAGTGTTTTGTCACAGCAATGGAGACACAAACTAGGATGCAAATTGGTACCAGGATCATGGGGTATTGCTGTGACCGACCTGACCTTGGTATTTTCAGGAAGATTGTGGAAGTGTTTGGAACTTTGGGCTGGAAAAACTGTTGAGTGCTTAGAGTTTGTTGCTGTGGAGTTTGGAAGAGTTATGCTGAGAGAGTTGTGAACAATGGAGGCCTGGCTTGTGAAGATTCAAAGGGAAGCAGAGACTATCAGGGCTATTTGTGTCATATTTTGAATTGAGAAACTGTGGGTTCTGGTCAGCTGGGGCTGAAGAATCAACTGTGATTAAGAAGAGGACAGCACCGGAAGGAAAACCTTTGCTTTACTGGGACAATTGATGCTGGTTAGCTGGGGCTGAAAAATCAGCTGTAAGTAACAAGAGACCAGCATCACTGTGGTGGAGTCTTCTGGGAGGTATTTCCTCAGGGTCAGCACACAGAGGGGACCCACACCTCTATTTCAAGCTGGAAGCAGGACTTGGTAATGTGTAAGAGTCTCCTGCATGGTTCTGGTGTTGGAAGCATGAAGGGGCCATGGAGAGCAGCTGAAGCTTGGCACTCTGAGAGGCCAGGAAAGGACACAGGTGAAAGTGCAGCTTCAGTTGCAGTGAAGACCCCAGGATTGAAGGGATCATGGAGAGACTCTGAGGCTTTTCACTCCAAGAGGCAAGAGGCCATTGGTGAAGGTGTAGCCTCAGTTTCAGTGGCAACCCCAGGTTTTGGAGATGCCAGGACTATGGGACGACCACCAAGGACAGCAATAGGTACGGAATGGAGCTGGCCTGGGTCTGTGAGACGAGCTGTGTATGCTGTGGATGGCAGAGTCAGAGAAATGGAGCTACCAGAACCCTTTGAAGCCCAGAAGATCGTGAGTGAATCCCAGATGCCCACTGTCGAGCTACTTTGCTGGACTTTGGTTTTGTCCGATTCTTCCCTTTAAAATAAGACAGTACTTGTTTTGGAATTTTTGGGGGGTCTTTTTTGAGACAGGGTCTCCTGTAGCCCCAGCTGTCCTAGAACTCGCTATGTAGAGCAGGTTGGCCTTGAACACACGCTTGCCTCTGACTCCCGAGTGCTGGGAGTAAAGGCCTGCGCCACCACGCCTGGCTTGTTTTGGATTTTACAGAAGCCCACCCATAGTTAAGAGACTTTTTAAAAGAGACTATGGACTTTTAAGTATTTGGATATTTTAAAGGACTTTGGGGCTTTTAAGGTGTACTGTCTTATGTTGTGATATTGATGTTAACATATCTTGGGGAAAAGAATTGGAAAGGTTATGGTTTAATAGTGATGTGTTTGTGTGTCAAGTTGACAAGGGGCCAGGGGAACAAGCCAGTAAGCATCATTCCTCCATGGCAGAACTGATGAAATGAATCGATAGATAGATGATGATAGATAGATAGATAGATAGATGATAGATTGGGATATATCTCACAGGATAGAGTGTTAGTAGTAAAACAATGGCTCTACCACACTGAAGAGGTTGAGAATCTGGTAGTTGCTGAGTCCACAAGGCTGGATGTCTCAGCAGTCCCAATCTGGTACTGAAAGCCTGATGGATTCCTGGAGATCTGCTAGTCTTCAGTATACATTAGAATCTAAAAAGTTGATTCCAGCAGCAAGATGCACTCACCAGTGAGAGAAGGCAAACAGGAAAAAGTAAGAACCCCCTTCTGCATTGGCCTTTTATATGGGTTGCCATCAGAAGGTAACACCCACATTTAGGGTGAATCTTCCAGCTTCAAATGATCCAGCCAAGATGGTCTCTTTCATTTCAGTTAATCCCAGATCCAGTTAGGTTGATACCCAGGATTAGCCATCACATACACCAACATAAATAGAGAAAACTAAGTTAACATATAGAGCATGTGCTTTTGGAAATGGAAAATTAAAATTTTAAAATAGAAGAGATTACTAAAAGTAGCCAGAGTTAATAAACAGTCTGTAATATCAAGGAATCTGGTTGAATTCATTTCATATAGTATCATAACAACAAAGTCACAGTTTGTGGAACTTCTGCTATCTCAAATAATACCAAGGGTCTAGGATATATCCAATCACCCAAGTTGTCTTTGGTGTCCAATTGTGTTGCTCATAGTTGGAAATGACAGTATTATCTTCTCTCATTTTCATTTTGCTGCAGTTTTGCTAACTACCAGTTGAAACAGTATTCATCGCATGTAGCAGTTACTCTCGATCAGGGATACCTTATGCTTTAGTTATGCTTTATAACAAAAATTACAAGGGGGCTTTGTTGTAAAGTAATCTCATTGATAGCTCAACTCCAAAACAAAATCATAGAAAGTAAACATTTAAAACTCAATATTTTCAAATTATATTTGTTCTTATATAAAATACCATTTTTCAATTAAAATTTACATTTTGAGAAATTATTTTTAGATTGGTGAACATAGTTATTAGAGTAATTATTTCAGGAATTCTTATATACTCCTCTGTTTTGCCCTATTTTATCCCAACACATTCGACCTGACTCAAACCAATCCTGAGTTGAATTTGGGAAAGAAAATTAAGTTTAAAAATGTAGTTCTGATCCGGGCGTGGTGGCATATGTCTTTAATCCCAGCACTCGGGAAGCAGAGGCAGGCAGATCTCTGTGAGTTCAAGGCCAGCCTGGTCAACATAGTGAGTTCTGGGACAGCTGGGGCTACAGGGAGACCCTGTCTCAAAAAGACCAATATATATATATATAGCTCTGGAAGCTACCAGACTAGATATTTTAATAGCTAACTCACTAAGAATTACAGAAAATTTTGGTGCCTATATAAGGATAATTGTTCTGTTTTTATAAGACTGCCTTGACTGGGTTAATTTTAAGGGAGAATAGTTAAAGGGATGTTTGTGTTTTTCTTCCCCTCCCCCAACCCTGTCCAGCTCCTGATACACTTTATTAACACAGACCTTTGATCTTTGGATTATAAAATAGGAAAGCTGTCAATAAAACTTTCATATTCTCAAAACATTCTTTACCTATATCATTTGTGCTTTGAATTCTCTCTCTCTCTCTCTCTCTCTCTCTCTCTCTCTCTCTCTCTCTCTGAACACTCATTTTCTATTCTACACCTTCTTATAAGGAACATAAAACTTTCATATTCTCAAAACATTCTTTACCTATATCATTTGTGCTTTGAATTCTCTCTCTCTCTCTCTCTCTCTCTCTCTCTCTCTCTCTGTGTGTGTGTGTGTATGAAATATGTGCAGTTACCCATGGAGGCCAGAGAGGGAGCTGGTTCCCACAGTGCCAGAGTTTCACACACTTGTGAGTCACCTGATATGAGTGCTGAGAACCAAACAGGCCTTTTGCTAGAGTAGAAAGTTCCTTTAACTGCTGAGCCTTCTCTCCCATCCTTTGATACCATTTCTTATGAACAAGTCATTTCTCATAAACAACGAATATTAGAACTATGGAAAGTTCAAAAGAAACAGTCAGAGATTCCTTGTCAGAATTTTTTCTTATTCTTCATCTCATTTAAAACAACACTGCATATCTGAACCAAAAGAACTCATATCTTTTTAAGAAATAAAATAACCACACAAACATAAAACTCCTCAAACCAGCATTGACTAAGAAAAATAATGCCAGTAATTTTTATTTATTTTTCAAACATAAAGTTTTAGAAAATCTGGGTTAAATAATAAAGCCACATATACATCAACCAAATCAACCAAAAACAACTTAAAAAAAAAACCTTGCAAATTGTTAAACTCTACTAGACCATCAACTAAAGAATTAGACTACATGAACAAAAAAAATTTTCCAGTGGTGACACTCTTGACAGAATATGGATGCAACAAGTTTAAGGCTAGTAATTTTTAATTTCACAGAAATTTATAAACTCAAAATTTGCACAATATAATAATAAAAATGATGCTAATTATGAAGGTATTTGATGCTCCCACTTCAAATAATCCCCAAGAAAATAAGAAATATTTAATCTAACATGACTTTAAACATTATGTAAAGAGGTGAAAAACATTGCTCACCAGAAAAGAATATTCTGATCAATGTATAGTTAACAATCTGCCTTAGTTTGTGAGCATTTAATTTTTGGATTGTGATTTCAGCTCTCACTTTGCTGTGGCAGAAGTACTACCACAGGAGGTCAAAAGCAGTCATTTCAGGAAGACAAGTCCTTGAAGATCCAAGACACTTTCTATTTACCAGGTGTTCCTGGAAAAGTCCTTTCATGTCTGGAGCTCATTCTTCTTATCTGTTCAGTAAAGAGCTACACCACAAGTTATCCTGAATTCTGAAATTATGCAATTACACCGCACATTTAGCATCACATTTTTCTGATGTTATGAAATTCTCTGTAGACTAGATTTCCTAAGATTAAGAAGTCTTCAAATTTTAGCAGCTAGGACAAAGCTAATGCATCAAAAATGAGAGAGTACATTTTGTCATTAGGTAAAAATAAATAACAAGAATCTAGACCTTTAGAGACTGCCTGAGAGTAGCTCTGCCAGGCTTCTGGGGTGCTCCTAAGTGACCAGTGCCACTGTGTCCTCATGGAGAGCTCCTGAGTGTCCTGACTGGAGTCATCTGGTCCCTCCAATACAAAACCCAAAAGAGAGATCCTGAAGCCTAAACCAACCAGCTTTTCATATCCAATTTAAAAGCAACCATGTTATATCAAATACACAAACAGAATCAAACTTCAATTGAACAAAGGAAGGCTTGAGCTTCATATTAGAATTATAAGCAACAAAAGAAATCCACATGCCAAAACCAAAAGGAAAATATAATGCTATGAAAATAATGTTTCCACCAAACAGCATCAGTCCTACAGAAGAGTTCTACAAGGAGAACTGCCTAGACACAGTAGAACATAAAAGAACAATCATAAACATGATCAAAGAATTCAAGGAATTTAAAGAACAGAAAAAAGAGTCAAAGAACTAAGATAAGCTAGGGCTAAACTTCTGACTGAACTCAAAAAGACATAAAAATACTGAGGAAGACTCAGGTTGAAATGAAGAAGGGAGTGAAAAACTCAGTAAGTCAATTTGAAATGACAGAAATCCTCACCAATAGAATGAATGTAATGGAAAACATAGTATCAAGATGGGATGGTCAAGCTGAAGAACTTGACTGAAAAAATATGAAAAATAAAAAGTGGGAATGGAATACGCAGGAAATATGGGACACCATGAAAAGATCTAATTAATGCATCATAGGCATGAAGAAGGAGAAGAATCTCAGATAAATGGTATTGACCAGATCTTCAATTAGATTATACAAGAAAAATTCCCAAAATTAAAGAAGGACATACCCAAACAAATACAAGAAGCACACAGAGCACCAAATACACAGGTCCAGAAAAGAAACTCCCAATGGCATATCATAGTAAATACATTAAAAGTACAGAACAAAGAGAGAATACTAAAAGCTGCAAGAGAAACTTAAAGAGGAAAACACATCAGAATTAAAACTGATTTTTCAATGCAAACTATGAAAGCCAGAGGAGCCTGAAAAGAAGTATTCACTGTCATAAATGGCCATAGATGCCAACCCAGAATAGGTTACCCAGAAAAACTGTCTATCATGGTTGAAGGGGAAAGAAAAGTGTTCCATGACACAAATAGGCTGAAAGAATTCATGTCCACAAAACCAAACCATCAGAGAATATTCAAAGCAATACATAAAAACAACTGAATAAAGGAACAACTACAAGCAACATAAAGAAACTAAATGAAGGAATAATTGTCGAAACACAAAAAAGGGTGAAGAATGCAAACAGAAATTAAAATGAGGCTGACCAAAACACATCTTTCAATAATAACTTCAAATGTCAATGGCTTGAACTCCCCAGTTAAAAGCCACAGTTGAATGGATTAAGAACAAAATCAAGGCCCAGGAGGCTCCCAGAGAGAGGCTGGCTGGTCCCGCATGCTCAGGGAAGCAGAGGGAAGTGAGGGCCGACACATGCCGTGAGAAGGAACAGGTTTGGTCTGCATATAAAGGATCAGGAAGCAGTGGTGGTTCCCGCGTGTCTGGGGTGCCAAGACAAGGAGATAGAAATGAAGGGAGGACTTCCAAATTCCTTCTACAAAGCCAGCATCACTCTAATACCAAAGCCAGGTAAAGAGACAACCAGAAAGAAAACTATAGACCCATATCTTTAATGAACATAGATGCAAAAATTCTCAACAAGATACTTGCAAACCGCATACAGACACACATCAAAAAGATCATCCACCATGATCAAGTCAGCTTTATCACAGAGATGCAGGGATGGTTCAATATACGTAAGTCAATAAGGATATCATAAATTGTGGGAGACAGGCTTGAGCCTAGGGTGAAAGTCCTAATGACAGCCATACAGCAGGCCTGAGGCAATGGCCTACCACTGGAGCCACAAGGAACACCTTGTGACATTTGCTCCCATTGGCAAATCATGAGACTGATGCCTAGAGCTCACCACTCCCTAATCACCATCCTTGAGATTCCCAATTGCAACACTTAGATATTGCAGCAGCCTGGGTCACGTGAATCCTAGGAATCCAGGCCCTGTACAGGAAACCAGACCCTAAGTAACCTGAAACCTATCATGCTAATAAGGTGTCTGACTCACGATGTTTTGATAGGACACAGCCCTGCCAAAGATCTGAGTTGTAACTTCTTGATTGGACCACTACCCCTATATAAGCTTGTGCCCTTCTGCAATAAACTAGATCTGCATCTCCGAACCTGGTCTCCTGTGTCTGAATGCAGCTTCAATGATACAGTCTTCTCACCAGCCCTGGGGTCCAGGACCAGACAGAAGTAGCAATGATCAGAGACAGTGCCGAGTGAGCTGAAGAGAGACCACAGCTTGCAGCCACAGCAAGGAGTGAAGGGCGGCACCCGTGCGATTGGAAGTGGTGCCCGTGTGATCAGAGTCAGCACCAGGTGAATGGAGAGCAGCCACAGGCAGCACCAATGTGAATGGAGGAGCAGCGCCCAGAGACAGCACTGGGCAAGCAGAAGAGTGGCCACAGCAAATAATATAAATGGGCTCAAAGACAAGAACCACATGGTCATCTCAATAGATGTGGTAAAAGCCTTCAATGATATTCAACATGCATTTATGTTCGAAGTCCTAGAGGAAATTGGACTGGAGGGAACATACCTCAACATAATTAAAGCCATATATAACAAACCCACAGCCAACATTATTCTAAATGGAGAAAAATTTGAAGCATTCCCATTGAAATCAGGAACCAGACAAGGATGTCCATTAATTCCACTTCTCTTTAACCTAGTGTTTGAAACTCTTGCAAGAGCAATAAGACAAGAGCAGAAAATTAAAGGAGTATTAATTGGAAAAAAGGATAATTATTATGCTGTGGGGTATTGCTTACAGTTTCAGATATGTGACATCAAACTGGTGATGATGGTTTTATTATAACAACACAGAATCTATGTTTTGTGGTAGACTAACTGATCTAATTAAAATAAGATTTGAGAAAGTTAAATCTAATAAAGGATTAAAAAACTGGGTGTTACTCAGCTTAATTTAATGCATACAACTACAAAGAAAATTTTAAATCTTTAAAGAAAGAGATTGAGGAAGACATCAGAAGATGGAAGGACCTCAAATGCTCACGGATTGGAAGAATTAATATTGTTAAAGTGACCATCCTACCAAAATCCATTTATAGATTCAATGCAATGCCAATAAAAATCCCCATGACATTTTTTACAGAATTG
Source organism: Nannospalax galili (assembly GCF_000622305.1). NCBI lineage: Eukaryota > Metazoa > Chordata > Mammalia > Rodentia > Spalacidae > Nannospalax > Nannospalax galili. The sequence continues at coordinate 3,878,794 of NW_008334003.1, forward strand.
GAAAAAACCATCCATAGATTCATATGGAAGCACAAAAGACCTTGGATAGCCAAAGCAACCGTGAACACTAAGAGCAATACCGGGGGGATTGTATACCAGATTTTAAGCTTTATTACAGAGCTATAGTCATAAAACAACATAGTACTGGCACAAAAATAGACCCATAGATCAATGGAACAAAATTGAAGACCCAAATATGAGTACATGCAATTTCAGCCACTTGATATTTTAAAAGGGGCCAAGAATATTCACAGGAGGAAGACAGCATGTTCAGCAAATGGTGCTGGAAAAACTGGATCTCCACCTGTAGAAGAATGAAACTAAACCCCTATCTTTCACCTTACACAAAAGTCAATTCCAAATGGCTTAAAGACCTCAATGTAAAGCCTGAAACTCTGAAACTGTTAGGAGAAAATATTGGCAAAAACCTAAAAGTTATAGGTGTAGGAAAGGATTTTCTAAATTGGACATCAATTGCTCAGGAAACAAGGTCAAGAATTAACAAATGGGACCTCATTAAACTAAAAAGCTTCTGTACATCAAAGGAGGCAACCAGGGAAGCAAGCAGAAAACCCACAAAATGGTAGAAAATCTTCACCAGCGAAACATCTGACAGAGGTTTAATATCCAGAATATATAACGAACTCAAAAAACAGAGAATCAAGACAAGAAATAACCCAATAAAAAGATGGGCTAAGGAGATGAACAGAGAGCTCTCAAAGGAAGAAGTAAAGATGGCTATGAAGTATCTTAAAAGATGTTCATCATCACTAATAATTAGGGAAATTCAAATTAAAACCACTTTAAGATTCCACCTTACCCCAGTCAGACTGGCTAAGATCAAGAGAACAAATGAACCAAATGTTCGAGAGGATGTGGGGAAAGGGGAACACTCATCCACTGCTAGTGAGGCTGAAAACTTGTTCTACCGCTATGGAAAGCAGTGTGGAGAACTCTTATAAAACTACAAATGAACCTACATTTGACCCAGTTATACCACTCCTTGGCTTATACCCAAAGAACTCATGCTATTGCAGAGACACTTGTATATCCATGTTTGTTGCTGTTCTTTTCACAATAGCTAAGAAATGGAAGCAACCTAAGTGTCCCTCAATTGATGAGTGGATAATGAAAATGTGGTTCATTTATATGATGGAGTTTTACTCAGCAGTAAAGAAAGATGAAATCATGAAATTTGCAGGTAAATGGATGGAACTAGAAACTGTTATACTAAGTGAAGTAACACAGACTCAGAAAAAAAAAATCAACATATGTTCTCCCTCATATGTGGATCCTAGAACCAAACCCTGATAAGTGAGTATGTATCCAGACATAACTACAGGAACCAGGATAATGGAAAGGAAACAGGGAGATAAAGGAAAAGAAAGAACCTGAAAGAGAAGAACAGCAGGAAACAGGCCTTAATAAGGGAGATATGGATAAAAATTGGGTTAGTTTAAAGGATAGGGGAAGGAAGGATATACAAGGAACCTAGGGGATAAAGGGAACAAAGGAGCTCAAGAGAGGTAGGGCCATAGGAGAAGGGTATTAGTAAGGGAGAAAGGGGGGAAATGGGGGCACCTTAATTGGGGAAACCATGCTGGAATGGTTAGACAATTTGAGATATAAATAATGCCTAGCTAGTTTTAAAAGCCAGAGGGGACCATATTAGTCCAACAAACTACTGACAAATTATACATAGCAGATCAAGAAATATATGTCTAGGTAAGGTTTATCTGAGAACAATTGGTCTTTGCCCAAGATATACCTACATGACACATGGTAATTAAAAATATCAGACTGGTGGAACTAACCTTCTTCGGTGTTTAACAGACATACTTTGAGGCCTATACTAATTTGCTCAGAGGGGCATAAAGGACAGTTTTTGCTCCTTTCCCCACTAGGTCGACTAGTTCCAGGGGACTATGAGCGTCTCCCAAAATGTCCTGTAATTGTTGTGGGTCATCTGTCCTCTTGATCAAGTATCTGAGACCCCACAAGATGGACATGAACCAGTGTCCAGTCTACAAAGAAGACAGTCAACACAGAGGAAACATTTCCTCCATGCTTCCAAGTGAAGCCAGACATGGTCGAACAGGACCTTTGACTTATCTTCACATAGGCGGAACTGGTAAAAGAAAGGAGCCAGGGGCTCCTCCCAAGCCCATGTGACCCCTGAGTAACAGATCCTCAAATGGCCTTAAGAGTAAAAATAAATTGGTTTATCTGGGCCAACTGTGTGGCCTTAAACACCCAAAATGAAAGTATCACCAAAGATTAAAGGGGCCAATATAATTTTGGTTTTCTTTTTTGGTCTTTTTGAGACAGGGTCTCCCTGTAGCCTCAGCTGTCTTGGAACTCACTATGTAGACCAGGCTGGCCTTGATCTCACAAAGGTCTGCCTGCCTCTGCCTCCGGAGTGCTGGGATTAAAGGCCTGTGCTATCATGACCAGCCAATATAGTTTTTAAAGAGTCCATATGTATAGCTAAAGGCTACATAACAAGCAACAATGAAAAATAAACAGCAGACCCCAATCTTATCTAAAGGAATATTGACAACTGATTGCTGCTAGATGAGGAACAGTTGACCTTCCTAAAGCACAGACATCTAGATAGGCTATGTTCATCAGATGGACAAGTAGTGGGGAATGGCTGGGGTGCTGATAGCACAGCAGATGGTAGCAGGTATAACAGAGAATAAGGGCACTAGTGGGGGGAGGAAGGCTATGGGATGGTGCCATCTGGGAAGTGGGTGTATAGTTGAATAAGATGGTTTTGGATGTTCTGTGTGATATACACACAAAAAAATCAACAAATTTTTAAAAATGTATTATATTTGAGGAAGAAGCATAAAAGTTTACGACATGTTAATTAGTACAGGTGATGAACATTACCATTGAAATCTACCCGATGACTATAAACATACACAGGTGCCAAGGATCCGAATGTAAATAATTATGAGTAGTAATAATCAGATACATACAGATTTTAGACACATGTGCCAACATCTCAGCGTTAGTAGCAAAATCAATGAGTCTTTCTGTAAGAAACAGTATATTTTAAAATGAAATGGAGATCCTTTTTGAGGGTTAAAACCTCATTCAATTTTACGTCTTTCAGGGCCTATACTGAGTTCAATACTGTTTAACTGTATTGATTCTACAGCAAACCTAGAAATTTTATAGTCACTTTTGAAGGAGCTGTGTCTTTGCTCTGGAAACTGTTATTGGTCATGTTAAAGCTGTAATGATATGATTCTTCTAAAACAATTAAAAATTAAATTTAAAAAATGTAGGAAACAGCATATCTTGAAACGGAGATCTTTATAGTGTAAAAACTCATTCAATTTTATATCTTACAGGGTTTATACTGAGTTCAATACTGTATAACTGTATTAATTCAACTGTGAACCTAAAAATTTACAGCCACTTTTGAAAGAGATGTATCCTTGCCCTGGAATGTGTTACTGAATATGTTAAAGCTGTAATGATATGCTTCTTCTAATCATGTGGTTTTTAAATTAAAACATTTTAAAAATAATTCTTCAAAGTATGAAAATTTGCTCCTTAATAATGAGTAGATGTGAAAAACATTACCATTAAAATCTACGTGATGACTTTGTATCCATGCTTAGATGCCAAGGAGCTCAGAAACTAACCAACTGTAACTAGTAATAATCAGATATATAGAGATTAGAAACGTATATGCAAACATCTTAGTGTCAATTGCATTAAAAATGAATTTTTCTGTATGAAACTGTGTATTTTAATAATGAAATGGAGATCTTTTTTAAAGGTTAAAACCTCATTTAATTTTATGTCTTAAAAGGTTTATACTGAGTACAATATTGTGTAACTGTATTAATTCAACTGTAAACCTAAAAATTTACAGGCAGTTTTGAAACAGATGCATCTTAGCTCTGGAAATTGTTATTTAATATGTTAATGCTGTTGTCATGAAATGCTTCTTCTAATTATGTGGTTATTAAATAAATGATTAAAAATTAAAAAAAAGAAACAAAATCCATGGTTTGGTTTTCTGCAAAAAGCCCATCTCAAATTCAAGGACAGGCACTACATTAAAGTGAAAGAATGGAAAATAATATTCCAAGCAAATGAAACTAAGAAACAAGCAGGGGTTTCCAAACCCATGGCCAACATCATTCTAAATGGAGAAAAACTGGAAGCATTTCATTAACATCAGGAACCAGGTAACTGTTCATTATCTCTACTACTTTTTAATATAGTACTTGAAACTTTTGCTAGAATAATAAGATAAGGAAATTAAAGGAGTATTAATTGAAGATTAAGAAGTCAAATAATCCCTATTTGCAGATGATATGATATTATACATAAGAGATCCCAAAAAATCCACCAGAAAATTCCTGGAAATTAATACTTTCAGCAGAGTGACAGGTTACAAAATCAATCTACAAAAATCAGCAGTGTTTCTATGTACCAGTAACAAGCAATTGAAGAAAAAGTACATGGAAACCCTCCCACTCACAATAGGCTAAAAAATATCTAGTAATAAATTTCACCAAAGACATTAAAGATGTCTACAATGAAAATTTTAAATTGTTAAAGACAGAGATTGAGGAAGACACCAGGAGATGGAAGGACCTCCCATGCTCATGGATTAGAGGAACTAATATTGCAAAAACAACCACCCTACCAAAAGCTCTATATAGATTCAATGCAATACCAATCAAAATCCCCAAGAAATTCTTCACAGAAGTAGAAAATAATCCTAAAATTCATATGGAATTGCAGAGGACTCATGATAGCCAAAGTAATCCTGCGCACAAAGAGCAATGCTGGGGGATTACCATGCCATATCTCAAACTATATTACAGAGCTATAGTCATAAAAACAGCATGGTGCTGGCACAAAGCAGACCATAGATCAATGGAACACAATTGAAGACCCATACATGAGTGCAATCTCAGGCACTAGGTATTTGACAAAGCTTCCCAGAACAGACAATAGAGGAAAGACAACATCTTCAAGAAATGTTGCTTGCAAAACTGGATCTCCACCTGTAGAGGAACAAAATTATACTCTGCACAAAAGCCAACTCCAATTGGATCAAAGACCTGAATGCGAAACTTGAAATTCTGAAAGTGCTTGAAGAAAACATAAGCAGTAACCTACAAGATATGCGTGTGGGAAAGGACGTTCTAAATCAGACAGTTACTCAGAAATTAGGGTCAACACTCAATAAATGGGACCTCATTAAATTGAAAATCTTTTGTACAGCAAAGGAAATGACCAAAGAAGTGAAGAGGAAACCCACAGAACACAAAAAGCAAAAAAAAAAAAAAAAAAAAATCAAGGAAATAAATGACGAATGAGAAGACAGAGTGGATTTGAACAGAGACGACTCAAAGGACATGAAAGATGGCCATGAAATACCTCAAAAAGTGCTCATCATTTGTAACTACGGAAATGCGAATTAAAATTTATGATTTCATCTCACCCCAGTCAGACAATCTAAGCTCAAGAGAACAAATGACACCAAAGGCTAGAGAGGTTGTGGAGAAAGGAACACTTACCCACTGCTGTTGGGATTGGAAAATCACGTAACCACTATGGAAATCAGTGTGGAGAATTCTGTAAAAAACGGAATATGAATCTACTGTATGATCAAGTTACACCACTCCTTGGCATATACCCAAAGGATTCATACTATTTTAGAGATTCTTATACATCCATGCTTCTTGCTGTTCTTTTCACAATAGCTAAGAGACGGAAGTAACCCAAGTGCCCCTCAACTGACAAGTGGCTAATGAAAATGTGGTACGTTGACACAATGGAGTTCTACTCAGCAGTAAAGAAGGACAAAATCATGAAATTTGCAGGTAAATGGATGGAACTGGAAACAGCTTTAATAAGTAAAATAACACAGACTCAGAAAAACAAATATGTTTTCTCTTTCATTTGTGGATCCTATGACCAAATCCTTATATGTCAATATATACATTTTAATGTAGCTGCAGGAATCAGGACAATGCAACAGAGTTGGGGAGGTAAAGGAAGAAGTAGCCTGAGGGAAAAGAACAGTAGGGGCAGGTGTTACCAAGGGGAAAATAGCTAAAATGGGGGTATTTAAATGGGGGTAAGAGGGAGGGTAACACAGGGACCTATGGGGGTAAAGGGAAGAAGCTCAAGTGAAGGGGGACCATAGGAGACAGGTATTATCAAGGGAGAAATAGAGAAATGGGGGCACTTTAACTGGGGAGGGAGCAGGGAGGGTGAGACAGGGAGAGAGACAGGAGAGATACTTAGCTGGTCTGAAAATCCAGAGGGAAATATATTAATTCAAGGCCTACTGAAAATTTACACATACAGTATCTCTACATAAGTCCATGTGTATAGCAGAATGCTATATATCAAGAAATGGTGCCAGACAGGAGAAACTCCCCTTCGAGTTGTTGGCCAGGGTAGTCTAAGAGACTCCTCAAATTATACAGACTATTGCCACATCCCTTTACTGCCTCCCAGACCTTGAAGGAAAGACCCTATTGCTGGAGATAGGACACACTTCGGACACAGGATTTGAGGCAATGGAGCTGGAACTGACCTGGAAGCCTCCTCCCTGAAGGCTAGCTCTCATAGTTTTGGACAACACCATGTAAGTTGCCAAGGGATAACATCAATCAATGGTCCAACCCCAGCTTTAAGGCCTAATGACAACAATGACCATCACAGCATACTATATTGGGGCAGTATTGGAACTTTTATCTTGAGGGTAATCAACAGCTATCTAATTGGATTTAAAGCTCACTCAATGGGAGGAAGTGCATATGTAGTACTGTAAACATACCCAAATATATAGGACTGGAGGAGTTATAGATCTTTGAGAAAACCCTAAGGCTGCCACATTCCTAGACAAATATAATTTCTTTCTATGTGCTAAATAAGAATCCTTACAATTACAGAAAAGTACGTCAGTCACCACTCATCAAAGAAGCTTTGTTTGCAACAGATGGAGACTACTACAGATTTCCAGAACTGGGCACACGCAGATTGTCTGTGACTTGCCCAACCTTATGTGACACATCTTCCATGGAACCTCTAAACCTAAGGCTCATGGAAGAGAGCAGAACATGGGATAGAGAGATACTGATGTATCTCTCAACTCTCATCAACAGAAGGCCTGAACACAAAAGGACACAAATGATCAAAGCGCAGAGAATAAGATTCTGCAGAGTGTGGGGTCTTTGAACAGGACTCCTGTATTAAACTTCACCCACTCAGGGCTCAGGGATCATTGTGAAAGAGGCTTAAAAAGACTGTAAGAGCCAGGGAAGGAGGTACATGACTATATGGAAATAGAGTCTTTAGGACCTGTGACCTTGCTCATATGAACCCACAGCAATAGTGTCAGCATGAACAAGATCCATGCAAACTCAAGAAGACAAAAACTCAGAACAGAACTGTGGAAGTAGGAAGCAAGCTCGAATCCTAGCTGAAGAGCTATTGGCAGATGATTATGCTGGGTGAGGAAGAGCTGATCTTCATAAAGGGAGGGGCTCTACATAGGCTGACTAGACCTCAATGGATGAACTTTCACCCAGGGACATCTGGGGACACAATTTTGATCTGATAGACCTCAACACAAATGACAGAATACATGAAATCCAGTGGTGGTGAACATGGGAGGGGACTAAAGGGGGTCTAAAGATGACTAAGATCTTCTATATGAAATATACAAAAATTTAATGAAAATTTTGCAAAAAATAAGAATCTAGATATTTTTTGGTCTCTGTACTAATGTATGTTCAGTTTTTATTTTCTATACTGAACACTTAAGATTTGCTAAGCGAAATATCATTTAAAATGTTGAAAATGTTCATGCTCCAGTTAGCCAACAGAAGAAATCAGTTTTCTATATAAAAGAGTAGCTTTTCTTTGACTATTTTGTCTGACAAATTGAACTTCATTAATCCCATTCATTAATTGTGAACAGTATGAGTTATAAATACTGGAGTTCAAAGTTCAGGTGCTTACTCAGTGGTTTTCCAACGTGTCATATATGAAAATATGAGGAAAAATATCAAATTTATTAAATTTATGTACAGGACAACAAAGCCAGCTTAGAAAAGCATGGTGCTTAGCATGAGTCTTGAGGAAAGAATGTGGCAATTGTCATCTCACCTATAAACACTGCAGTGTGACTCCTCAAAAGTTAGGGACAAGCAGTGCCCTTTCTCCCTCCCCTCCCTTCCCTTCGTACAGACAATCCAGAATGTAGCATGTGATTGGCTAATAAAATAGAGGTGAAATTTCTGAGGAGCTTTGGGGAAGTATTTATCTTTTCATAGAGAGAAGAAGAGAAAGGTCAGAGAAGAGTTGCTGAATGAAAGAGGGGAAGGAAGAGGAAGAGTGTTCCCTCAGGGTGTGTTTAACTTACACTAATTCTCTGAAATTGTGACATCCAGTTTATGACACAAGTAGTCAAAAATAAAGAATCAAGGGCTAGAGAGATGGCTCAGTGGTTAGAGCATTTGCTGCTGGTCCAGAGGTCCTGGGTTCAGCTCTCAGCATTCCCATGGCAACTCACAATTGTTCATAGGTCCAGTTACCAAGGATCTAGCACTCTCTTTTGGCCTCTGTGGGCACCAGGCACACACATAGTGCATATGCATACATGCAGGAAAACACTCATGCACATAAAATAAAAAGTTAAAATCTTTAAAATCATAAAAATAAAGGATAAAAATCATAATCTACCGGGATGACAGCAAGAAGATGATCTGCCTTGATGGACCAGCAGGTCAAGTCCTTCTGCATTAGTGGGGAAGACTTGCCTTACTTACTGTCTAAGCTTTTCCATTGACGCTGGTTGTTCATGTCTTGAAAGTGTCTGACCTGCTCACCGTTTGCCTCTTATTTCATTGCCTAGTTCTCTTTCAGTTTCCCACCTTACTCCTCTGAAGGTGTCTGGAGATGGGGTAACCTAGTGAGTTTCACTTCAAAGTTTTGCTCGCTATGATAGCCTGGTGTAGTATCTGTCCACATAAACACTCACTTAAGGCATTTAATTGAGTACAGTGAAATAATCACCTAAAGTTCCAAGATTGCATTTGTAGCAATAGCATCACCATCTTTAGCATGCTATTGCACAGAAAAATAGAGGGAGTAGGTGACAGTCTTCTGGTGGTCAGTAGTCAGTGCTTGAAGTGACTCGCGTGTTCCCGAGCACCCGCCTTGATTCACAGCACGCTCTCATGAGTGGGTCGCTTTAAACTGTTGCTTCCACATTGCACCGTTTTGCCCTGGTGTGTGTTGATATCGTCTGTTTCCATATTATCATTTGTTCATTTATTTTGATTCTCTTATATTTTCTAACCCTTTAACGGAGTTCAGTCAAGTGCTCTTGTTGGGTAAGATGCGTAAATACATCTAAAAGTTGACAAGAAAGAGCTTTATTTGTCTAACAAGATCTTTACTTTTTCTTAGATTGGTTTACATTTACTTGCACATTTTACTTGATGGTTTTGGTAGAATACTGAATTCTGCAATTTTCATGTTATATCATAAAAATATCAAAGAACAGCTGGGTGTGGTGGCCCACGCCTTTAATCCATGAGTTCAAGGCCAGCCTGGTCTCCATAGTGAGTTCCAGGACAGCTGGGGCTACAGGGAGACCCTGTCTCAAAAAGACCAATAAAACAAAACAAAACAAACTGAACAGCTCTGTGTGTTGCCGGATGTTTAATTTGTTCTGTAAGGTTTCTATATTGAGCGTCTAATTGTACCACTCATAATGCAGTAGGACACACAGTAGTGAAACAAAGAATTTCTTGCCCTCATGGAGCACATAGTCTAGTATCAAAAGCCTAGTCCAGCACAGTTTGCATTTCTCACTAGTGACCAATGCATGACTTCATTTGAGAAATAGTCATCTAGCCCCTAGGGCCCAAATAATTCATTTAAAACTGACAATGAAATAGACATCATACCAAAAATCCGACTTTAAATTGGTATAAAATAGGGGCTAGTATAGCAGACACAACATGAAAATGAAAGACTTGGAATTTAACAAAAACTCCAAATAATAAAATTTCTGAGGGGAAGATGCCTAGCTACACACTTCCAAGTGTTGGAGAATATACTAAGCAGAGGGCTTTATCATTGTCTCATTTGTACGTAGCACAGTTGATCATCCCATCTCAATAGCCCTTTGTAGCTATTGCTTACACCACATCTTAACCTTGCCTTCCTTTGGTACGTCCCACTGAGGTATCGTAGCATCCTGTCAAAGTTTTAGAAATTAAAACTATATTGTACATTCCATCTTCTATTGCTGCCCATAGCTGGGTTTATGGTCCTCTAACTTACATCTCAGATTTGTTCTCTCTACCGAGTAGTCCCAGTCTACACTTCCCAATGATTCTTTTTCTATGTGGTCTCTGAAGAAGCAGTTATATGACCACAATATTTTATCTAACCTAATCTTCATTGTATGCCTTTTTTTCTGAAATTACCATTTCACATTCATTCAAGCTCATATACAAAATATTATGAAGGACTGTTCTAGTTCATTCTCCATTGCTATTACAAAACACTCTGACCAATACCGGCTTGGGAAGGAAAGGGTTTATTTTATCTTACATCATCTGGGTCACAGTTCATTAGGGAATCCAAGGTAAGAACTCAGGACAGGAATCTGGAGGCATGAGCTGGATCACAGGCCATGGAGGAACACTGCTTATCTTGCTCCCGTGGCCGGTGCTCAGTCTGCTTTCTTCTATAATACATGGCCATCTGCCCAGGGTTGGCACCACCCACAGTGGACTAGTCCCTCCCACCTCACTCAAAAATCAAGAAAATACCCTACAGACATGGACACAGGCCAGTCCAATGAAAGAAATTCCCAGCTGAGGCTCCTTCTACTCAGGTATGTCAAGTTGGCAACTAAACTGTCCAGCACAAGCACCTTCTGTGCTCTGTCACTAATGATGCTCAGTGTCATCCATTTCTCTTCGTGTTACTCTTCATTACTTTAAATAAATCCCTGTCATCACTTACATAGATTATTTGATTAGTCTTTTAATTGGTTACATTATCTAGTTTCTAGTCTTAAGTCTCTCTAACCTAATTTCAACTTGGAAGACTGAATGACCTTACTGAAAATCAAAGTTGATTTTCTCTCTTCAAGGCTTAAACATTTTCCTTTAAGATACAGCTCAGCTTCTTCACACAATTTAAAATTTCACTCTTTTATTTTGCATCTCCCTTACTGTGCACAATATGCTTTGCTTAGCAGTCACTTATATATTCCATATTGCCTTCTCCACAACACATTATATGTAGTTTTCTGGCATGTGTGTTTTCTTTCCAATCGGATGGCACCTGTAGGTACTTAAGCTCTCAGTGTACTCAAGGAATCCCTCCCAGAAGTCTTGCCACTGTTACCCTCAGGAAGTTGGCTCCCCAAGACCTTGTGCTTATCCACCATGAAGTTATCTACTTGTAGTGCTCTATGTCGTTGCTTCGGCATGTCTTTATCCCTCACGGAGTAATATAATCCAAGTGAGCAGGGGGTAAGTCTCAAATACTATTTTAGCTCCAACACAATATTTATTAGTAGGCAAGAGATATTTTATAATATTTGTCTAAGGAAGGAATGAAAATTAGATACAATTAAATATTAACTCAAATACAGGGTGAGTCAAACAGTCCTATCAACATTATTTTTTTGAATTTTTGTAATGTTCAAAGATATTTGGTGTAGGGAGATACATGAAAGTATTTGTTGGATTGAATTATTAAAATTTAGAATTATAAACTCATCAGTCACATTTGCTGATTTCTTTTGGTTTCCCTACGCAGTCTCCCCCCTTAATAAAACCATGGCTTTTCCAAGAGGAGCAGAGAATATGGAATAATCTCTCATGTCTATTTTCATACTCAGTAGATAGCTATGCTCAGTGCTGTCTCCTTGAGGGAGTTTTCCTGGTATACACAATGCTAGTGTGGCCTGTTCCTGTGTCTTCACTCATATGAAGGACGGCTCTCAGGCATCCCACAGAGGAGAGAAAGCAAACGTAAGATACAGGCACAGGCAGTGGCAGTGCGGTCAGGGCATGCGTGGAGAACTGAAGGAGTAAAGTTAGATCTGCTGTAATATCTCCTCTCAGGGGTAAGTTTTGGGTCTAATTCATAAGTACATCCATCTTTCAATGACACTGCTCTTGCTGAAGCTAAGACATTGCACATGGCCCAGGCCAATGGTTTGCAAAGTAGTTCCCATGACAAGAGAAGGTATCTATGAATTTTTAGTTTTCTCAAGAATTGCAAACACATTTGCATACTTTGGGCCATACAACCACTTTTCTGCATACTGCAAACTAAATTTCTAAGGCCCAACAGAGATATTCATGGGCACTTACAGTAGCACAGGCCACTGAGTTAGCACAGTATTAGTTATAAGTTTTGATCCCCATCAGTCTATAGAAGAACATTGTATCTCTGCCCATCTGGATAGAAAATACAACAACGACAACAACGACAACAAAGGGAGGCTCTGTAGGCCCTTCAGTCTTTTTGTGTAGCTGCACATATTTCTTCCTGTCTCATCTGCTACTGCACAGTAGCTGCATTGGCGTCAGACCTGCTCTCTCTGTGTTATCCTTATAGATTCTAGAATGAATGGCACGTAGTTCATGCCCAGACAGAGTCTCCCTTTAGCTCCAGACGGCCTAGAACTTGCTATGTAAACCAGGCTAGCCTCCAATTCACTCTGGCTCCAGGGTGCCCAGCCAAAAAATTTACTTTTGAATGGATGGTTAATGATTTTTCTGCTTATAGTTCTAACTTGCTTTACAGGATTTTAAACTATGTTATGACACTTGGGCACACACTCTTCTGGTAAATATATAGGAAGGTATCATTATTACTGCAGGAGATTTCTAAATTAATTACTAGCTTTTATGAACATTTAAATGTCCCATTTACCTCTTCATACTATATTCTAAAATCTCAAACACAGAAATATAGCTCTGTATCCCCCAAGCAAGTACATCCTTAATAGGATGGACTCCACAGACCTGATTGAGCTGTTTTCTTCAGATGGCTCGGATTTTGGTGCTGATCCATAGCTGGTGGTAATTGTCTGATATAGATCTGCCTTTAGAAGGGCTCTGCACCCATTACGTGATCTTCTCTAATATTCATGATTGGATAGCATTAGTCCTTGGATGGATCCCTGAATGCTATAGTCATAAACTGGCAATGCATTTTGCACTCGGTTCTTCATTATGCTTTGATATTGGAAGAAGGGTTTCTTTTAGGTCGGAATGAATTATAGCTAAGTACAAATGCTCAATTACCCAGGACCTGACTCTAAGTTTTCAGGTTATACAGGCCATTGCCTCTTACCCTGTCCTGGATATCTACCTTTTCGCTATTTCCCTACTCATTAGAGTGACTGGAAGGGAAAAAAGCACTTTGAGAAGGCAGTGAGGGCGAAACACAGATTGATCATTTTGTACCTTTATTAGGCTTCATAAAAGATCTTGTAGGAAATGTGATTAGTGAAAACTAGGAGAATTTGGTGTGCGCCATGCTCTCTACCTGTGGGATGCACTCACTTTTTCTCTATCACTGGTTATCTGAGCACATTGAGTGTATTCCCACAGAGAAAGTTGCCCAAAGAAGAAAGATATATCTTATACATTTTTCCTCATAAAAATAATGTAAAATGTATGACAGAGATGTGCACAACTAAGGTCATGGCATTAAGCTAAATGTTCTGCTTTGTGGTAGGACACCCGTGAATCTGTATGTGTTTTGGAATATTGGGCAAGAGCATGTTGGCTAAGGCCTCCCATTCTTGGGATGGTAGTCTCAATGGCTACTTAGTTTTTGTGTCCTCTTGTAATTAGCACACATGTCGTATGTTGTAAATTTTGATTTTGTACACATGATGATTATTCTTAAATAATAGTTAAACATAAATTTTGTGTCATTGTAGTCTTTGGAAGGAGGGGGATTCTTATGCATTTTTTATATTCTGATTTAAATGATCATCAAGGGACATTAATATACAACAAAAACAGAAATTGATAAACACTATTGGAAGGCATATTTTATGTTAGATAATAGAGGTAATTAAGATGTGCAAGAGACATTTTTATCACCAATTTGATTTCATATATATGATGAAAAATAATATTGTCATTTAATTAACACTGTAACATGACACATCTCTTTACCACTCGGCTGCATCTGTTATCAGTATTTACACTTACAGCTGCCTTTGGCGTCGACTTTCCTAATTTGGAGAGGGATACTTACCAACTCTATTTGTTAGATCACATACAACTTGTAGCTCTTGCTAAAGAGAGTTCTCATTTTTCTGAGTGTAATAAAAATACATTAAAGTATATAATTTGTGAGTGGAGAGATGACTCAGTGCTTAAGAGTACTGACTGCTCTAGCAGAGGATCCAGGTTCAGTTCCCAGAACCCACATGTCAAATTACAACCATCCATAACTCCAGATCTAAGGGATCTGAAGCCCTCTTCTGACTTCTTCAGACATTGCATGATATGAATGCACTTACGTACATGCAGGCAATGCACTCATACACAAAATAAAAACAATAAATAAAATATTAAAAAGAATAGAATTTATAAGCAAGGGTATTATACTATTAAAGAAAAAGAAAGAACCAAAACACAGATCAGAACTTACTGGATGCAGTAAGGAGCACGTTCTAGGGGAGGAAGGAGGGAGTGTGATGAAGACCAACAATAGGATTATTGTAGTGATCTGTGAGAGAGCTTCAGTTTACGTGGAATGATGTGACATTCTGAAGTAAATGAAACAACTAAACCAATTTTAGAGATGTATAAATGTTGGTGTAATTATATGGAGATTGGATAATAGAGAGATACAGATGTAGGTACTAGTCTGTTTTGGGCTGAAAACAGTGGTTAGAAGACCAGGACTTGATATTCTGTAGTATCCCGAAACCACACATTACACTTGGCCTGGTCAAACCACAGTTGTCTTGGAGAACTCAGCTGTCAAGTTGTCAAATAGGCAATCAGAAGAGCTAATCAGAAAATAAATGAGGAGAGAAAGAAATGGCTCCGTGAGTAAGGTGCATGGTGCAACAGCATGAGGACCTGAGCCTGGATCCCCAGCACACATGTAAAACACACGGCATGGCAGCACACATATGTAACCCTGGCACTGGAGGTAGGGAGACACAGAGAAGAGAGAATCTTGGGGGGTTGTGGGAAAACGACAAGGTCTGGTTTCAGAGAGAGATCATGTCTGGAAACATAAGAAACACAAGGTAAAGAGTGGCTGAGGGAGAAGCTCATGTTGACACTTGGCTTCCACACGTGGGTGAGAGCGCACACACATGTGAGGGCATGTGCGTGTGCATGCACACACACACATACACACGTACACACAAACATGCACAATGAGAAAATAAATGACACTAACTGAATTCATGAGATTACAGATGGTAATTGAAATTAGCACCCACATAAGAGATTACTTCCCTTTTAGAATTAAACAAATAGGTATTTGTATTCATTTTGTGCCTACATTTAGTACACCACATCTCTGAGCTACACTAAAAAAAATTCTTGCTATTAGTGACTAACCTTCTCCTTTGAAGTTTTATATTTAGCTAAATGGTAATTATCTCCTAAAATATAGCAATTTTTTCTAGCCTGATGATTTTGATGTTTTATCTTAGTACTTATTATCAGCGCATTCAGCAGACATGATTGCCATTTCCAGGAATTAAGTTTTCATAAATTCAAAACACCTTTGCTCTGTTCTGATGCGACCCCTCTGCTTGTTTAGTATCTGTGATGCCCTCTTGCCTACCCATGGACATCAAGACAGCTGCACTCTCTTCTTGTATCTAAATCACCGTTATTTTTCTTCACTGAATCAGCATATATATCATTTTGTGCTGGATCCATTTGTCTAAGCGTAAATAAGTTTTTGAAACACCTATTCTTTATCTGGCTTCAGATTAAAGTTGTCAAAAAGAGAAATATGCTTTAGATTTGGAGTGTTGAAGTATCAGACATGAGTCCCTGAAAGTCAGGAATGAACGTGGTAAAGACACAGGTGCATAGATACCAGTCGCTCCCAGATTTTCTTTGCCTCCCCTCATGGTATGAAATGCATGTGGAGGCTGTGTTCTGTTTCAGCTCACTCTTCTTGGTTCTTCCTGACTAGCAGCTGGATCACTAAGCCTGGCCCCCAGACCAGATGCAGAAGACATCTTTTTCTTTTTTCCAGATCTTTTGCTTTACGAGTCATAAAGTTGTCTTCTACATAATTTAGAAATGCTTTGATACTGTTTTTTTGCAGGGTTTATTATTCACAGCCTTCAAAACTATAGGGGAGCTGGAAAACCCCTTTGATGAGACAGATTACTGCAGGGGTGCACACAGTGCTGACATATAGTCCTTCACTGGCACTCATCCTTTCATACATACGGTCCTCTGCAGATTGCCATCGTTATTTTCCCTTTATTTCCATCCCTTGCCTTATTAGCCAAAGTTCTCTGCCATTCAACTCTGCATGGCCAAATTGCGTTCTTCCGTGCTGTAATAATTTCGATGCATAATACACTCTGCTGCTCTCTTGATTGTCATTTCCACAACGGGATCAACCCTCTAGATCTGAGTTTGCCTTCTCCTTCTGGTGAACTTTTAATTTTATCACCTTTGTGGCATATGCTGGGCAACGTGATGGTCACTTCATTCTGTGAGGAACATTTGTCTTTCAGTTCCGGAAAACTTATGATTGTGTGTTATTTTTGTGTGAGTTTTGTTTGTGTACATGTGTTCATGTGTGTGTTTTGGCATGTAAGTGGAGGCCAGAGTTGGGTGCTAAATGTCTTCCTCAATCACCATCCACCTTATTTTTTGAGATACCGTTTGCCTTAATCCACTGAACCTAGAGCTCACCAGTTCAGTTACAATGGCTAGCCAGCAGGCCCCAAAGATCTTGCTGTCTCTGCCTCATTAGTGCTGGAACAGACGACAGGTGTTCGCCAGGCTTTGCATCAGCTGGGGCTCTAAGCTCGGGTTCTCAGCAAGGACTTTACCTCTCAGTTCTCTATTACTTAAATCTGAAAAACAAGTCATGCATCTAGTCCAACATCTGTGACTTATTATACCTAAAGCAAAACCATTTAGGCTATCTTAATGATACTAGAGTTTTTGAGTGTCAGAGAAAAGCAATTTAAAAGAGGGAACTTTAATCATTCAAATAAAGTGATGATCAGAAGAGTATTTCTTAAATATGAATGATGTGGCATATATTTACTAAATTATGGTTATGAAAATGGAGGTAGAAATGATAAACAGTCTTTGCAATGGAAGTATAAGACAGCACTGATGGTTGGAGGGACAACTGTAACCATTTTATGTTGGATTAGGTTCCAGTGGACCTTTCTATGCTAGCCATGGCTGGATGTCTTTCAGATTCTCTTACTGCGATGTCAGGATCTCCTCAGCTCCTACACTATACTTGATAATTTTATGTGTCCCTTTACTATCTGCTTCATATATCCCCGACCCTGACCACATTTGCCATCAGTGTCTCTTGTTAGCGTGTACTCATCTCTCGAAGCTTATGCTTTGCCTTTGTTTCCTGACTCTTACTTAGAAAAAAAAAAAAAAAAAAGATCGATTTTTCCTCTGGAAGCTTTACACAATGAGCGACATTACTGTGAGTGCATACAGTTTATTTATGTTCAGGCTCTTTCTCCCCACTATACAGAGTCTCAGACAGGGAGTGGGAATGAACAGAAGTTGTGTCAGTGTGTCCTGACCACAGCATGGGCAGCATTTTCAGGTGGCTAAGATAATGACTACATGGAAAAAGCTGAAAAACTAAAGAAATGTATGCAGTACGGTTCTGGGTTGGATAAAGCATAGTAACTGTGATTGGAAAAATCAGCATCGACTTTTCATCAAATTCACAGGTGAGTAAAAATGGTATTGGTGTATTGAAATTAGTTGAAGCATCTCATTGTAAAGAAAATAGGGAAATATGCTGATTCATAGGTGTGACTGGCACTCTGAAAAGAACATAAAGATGCAACCTGATAAACTACAAAGTTTCAGTTCATTGGACACTAACTCTGGTTAGAACAAACATGTGGTTCCCTGTCATTGTCAGCTCCCTCCATACCGCATCCAAAGTCTATCTTCCCAGCACAAGAAAGATGAAGGGATCAGTGAAAAGCCTCATACACACTTGATTACTTAATTACATTTGAAAAAGCTTTGGAAACAGAGATGGGCAGAAGAACTAGAATGCTGGAATCTTCTGTTCCTGGAAGCTCTCTCAGAGTTTGCATGACTCATAAGGGCAGTGGCATTTTGCTTTCTCTTAGATAAATTACCATTATAAGCAAGTCCAGTTTCAGTCTTGTAGAGCCTTGAATATTTGTGGCGCTCATCAGCTAGAGTGGATGGTGTGCAAAGCAGGCTGATGTTCGTTGAGAGGTAAAATCTATGAGAGAGGACATGTGATATTTGTCTTTCTTGGTCTGGGGTACCTTACTCATGGTATTTGTTTCCAGTTCCATCCATTTACCTGTGAATTTCATAATTCTATTTTTTAAGAACTGAATAATCCATTCATCAGTTGATGGGTTTCTAGGTTCTTTTGAGTCCCTGACTATTGTGAAAAGTGCAGCTGTAACAGCCTGAGCACCTCCATTTTGTGTAAATTTAACTGTCAATCATCTAGTCATAGGACTACCCCTAGGAAAGTGAGTTATGCTAAAGAGATGGGTGGAATACCTAGTGTGTTAATGAGATAGCGAGTTTTTCCCGTGTGGAATCCTGCCTATGGGGCAGAATTTCCTAGCTACTGCCATGGAATCTGTGAGCTTGTCTGCTTCCCTGAGATTTTCAGGGAAGCATAATTTCTCCTTTTCTTATGGCTCTCCTTTCTTACTGAACATGCTTCCTTTAAGGCTTTGGGCTGCCCCTAGCATCTTTGTCTAAAGCTTCCTTCTCCCAGCCAGTCAGCCACGTGTCTGACCTCCCATGCAGGCTCTAAACCTGCATGGCTTCATGGCTTTCTTTCTTCCTACCATTCACCTCCTCAAGGCAGTGACAAGATTACCAGCTCGCCTGCCCTGAGGATTACTTTTTCTTCAAAATTCTAATAAAATTGTAAAAGCTGAATTGGGCTGATTGGGAACTTTTTGAGTCTGGGTAGTCTTTCCTGGTGGTCCCGAACTCCATAACACAGGAATGCTCCATCTCAGGTCTTACATTTATTTTTATGCAAAAGAATGTGACCCATGTTTGCTGTTTTCTCTATGCATAATGAAAGAGAAATCATTTCCATTCTAGAAGTTACAAAAATTCAATACTTGGGTTTTCTTTGTGGAAAGCTATTAAAGCTCTTTTAAACTGAAAACTGGCCATTGGCAAGTTTATGTTATCTCTTGTCCCTTCTATGTGGTGAGCAATGGGGACAAAAGACACGTTGCCCACACTGTGGTTCAACCCTAGAATGATAACATATTTTTCTTTTTCAAGAGGATAAAGGTAGTCTTATAAATAGAGGGAGAAATGTGCTAGCAAAAGAAAAACAGAATATTTCTCTGAGGACTAGGAGGAAAAAGGCAAATTTCTGAAAACGGAGTTTTGTAAGAAGCAGATGGAGACCGAAGGGGACATCTGCGTGGTGACATCTAAAATACGGAGCAGACAGAAATCACTGATGGGAAGAGACTGGAACACCATATATACATCCTTCTCTTTTCCAAATCACCATCAAATGCACAAAAGAATACAAAAACAGACGGAAAATGCATCATTTTTGATGGAAAATATGGGAGGATGCTGCCCATCGCAGAAAGCATCACAGAAAGGATGCTATTGCATGGAGGTGATGGGAAATCCATCACAGTCTCTAGAGAAAATAGAGAGGGGTGTGAGAGTTAAAGACCATGACAGGAAGAACCACTTCCCTAACACTTAAGACTGGTGAAGACATATGATGAGACGTGTGGAGAGAAGCATGTTTGGAATGCTTTCCTTCTTTAGAGAGTTGGCACCAGGTTGAGGTTATGCAGGATAAACAAGAGAGCCTGTCAACTCAAGCAGAATGATTGCAATGGGCATGAGAGATGGCATGCCCAGGAAGAAGGCTGGCCACTCCAAGTGGGAAATGACACAGCAAAGCAAAGCAATGTCAGGCATTAGCTGTGACACAGACCACTCACCAGTCACAGAGAACAATGTAGCCACAATGGCTCTGAACAAGGGAGCAGGTCAACAAACAAGGGATACATAAGCTTGCCAACAGCCAGTTTTCAGTTTAAGAGCTGTAATACGTTCCACAAAGAAAACCCAAGTACCATATTTTTGTAACTTCTAGAATGGAAATGATTTCTCTTCCATTATGTACAGAGAAAGCAGCAAACACTGATCACATTCTTCCTCATAAAAACAAATGTAAGACCTGAGATGGAGCTTGTTGCAATTTTCTTAATAGCTAGGGACAAGAAAGAACCTAGATGTCCATCAACTGATGAATGGATAATGAAGATGTGGCAGATATACACAATGAAATATTATTCAGTTCTTAAAAACAGAATTATGAAATTCACAGGAAAATGGATGGAACCGGAAACAAATGTCATGAATGAGATACCCCACACCAAGAAGACTAACATACCATGTTCTCTTACATAGCTGGATCCTAGCTTTGAAATCTTAGATATGCATGTTTCAATTTGAAAAGCCAGAGAGGCAAGGAAACTGATAGATGGCCATATGTACAGGGGAGGCTTCCTGGAAGGGGTGTAGACTGCAGTGATGTGAAGGAAGAAAGAGAATAATAACATACACAGGGTTAAAGGAGGGGAATGGGAGAGCAGGGCAGAGGAGTGAGGATGGGGAGGGATGGCTAACACTGAAGAATTTTAGAAAAAGGCCTGTGGAAACCTGCCAGGACTGATGAACGTGGAGCAAGTCTGCCTTTTGCACTGACTAAGGGAAGCGTATAGAAGCTACTTAAAATATGTGCATATACGTTATCAAAAGAGATTAAAAAGAGTTGGCTTGTAACAAAGGTACATTGCCCATTCTAGATACCACAGGCTAGCAAAGAAATTGGGGATTTTCATAGACCCTCAAACAACACTGGACATTGTCCTTGCTCTTGGTTACTGTGGTGCTTTGAATGAGACTGCGCCCCCCCCTTAGGCTTCAAGTATTGGACAGTTGTTCCTTAGTTTGTGATGCTCTGTGAGGAGGGTCATGGAACCTTTTGGAGATGTGGCCATGTAGGAAGAAGCATGTCACTGGGGATGGACTTTGAGTGTTCTTAAGACTTGTTGGGTTTCCAGTTACTCTCTGTTTCCTGTGCCTGCTTGAGGATGTGCTCTGTCCACCTCTGCCAGCCATGCCTCCCCATCATGGTGGACTTTAATCCCTCTGGAAGCATAAGCTCAAATAAACCCTCCTTTCTATAAATTCCCTGGCTTATAGTGTTTTATCATAGCAACAGAAAAGTAACTAAATAAGAAATTGGTACCAGAGAGTGAGCTGTTGTGAAGAACTGGATGATGTGGGTTTGGAAGAAACATGGGTGACTGGAAATTTGGACTAGAAAAGCATTTGAATGCTGTTAAGTAGAGATTAATGGACTCTTCTAGTAAGAGCCTGGAAGAAGATAGTGCTGAGATCAAAGAAGTTCCAGAGGGAAATAAGGTCTTAAGCAGCAACTGGGATATTTTAGGGAAGAGTCTGGCAGGAGTCTGACCACAGCCTAAGAGCTTGACTGAAGTTAGGTTGAAAAGTCACGGAGTAATATCTTTGGCAGAGGAATTTTCAAAACATCCTAATGTACAAATGGTAGTGTGGCTGTTAATCCTGAATTATGTAGATCTATGGTGAAAAGAGCAAGTGGGGTAGAAAGATGAGCATAATACACAGTTTGGAGGAGAAAATAGCACCGGGAAGCTTAACAGTGTTGGAACCAAGGCATGTGCTGAAGGAGAGGCGCTCTTTGATAAGGAGATTGAACAGTTAACAAGAGGCCTAGAGACTTATACTTAAACACTGGAAGGAACACCTTCAGAGCAAGACCACACTCAGCCAAGCCTCCAACTGTGGAAAGAAGGAGCCTAGTGTATGTTTCTTCTAGAGAACTGCAACCCACAAAAGCTGCTGGTACTATGGATGAAGCAGGTCAGGTTCGATCCCAAAGTGGCATCCAAACTTGGCAGTGTTGCTCATGTGATGCTGCCTTTAGAGACATGAATGGTGCGGTAGTGAAGGGGTCGTTGATTCTCCCTCTCTGATTTCACAGAGCCACCAAGGTCAGACAGCATGTAGTAGGGGCTTCCCTGCATAAAGTCGGCCTGGAAAGGCCAGTGCATGAAGGTGTTAAAGTGAAACCTGTTGACAGAGGCACTCCTAGAGCCATGAGACATCGATCAAAGAGAACTGCATACAAGAAGTGTTACCAGCAAGAGAGACATATATGTTCACATGCAGTAAAGTCAGATGGGCTGAGCCATATAAGACCTTTGAAAGTAGAGCCTTGGGTGTTGGACGTGGAACTACTGGATTTGGTGTTTGACCTGCTGGTTTTTGGTCTTGTTTTTGTCTGGTATTTTCACATGGTGCCCACATTCTTCCCTTTAGGAATGGTAATGTGTATTTGGTTCCACTGTATATTGAAATATGTACTTTGTCTTTTGATTTTACAGGGCTTTCAGTTGAAAGATTGCTTTGGATCTCAAAAGAGACTTTGAACTGTGGATTTTTGAATAGCGTTCAGACTGTTAAGGACTATGGGGATGTTTGAAGATGGACTGATGCATTTTATATGAGCCTATGGAGACCAGGAAGTGGACTGTGTGGTTTGAATGAAAATGTTTCCCACAGGTTCCAAGTATTTGAATACTCGATCCTCACTTGGTATTACTGTTTTGGGAGGTCTTAGGAGGGCAGCCATGATAGAGGAAATGCATCACTGGGGGCAGGCTTTGAGAGATCTTAAGTGTTGCTGCATTTCCTGTGACTGCTGGAAGATAGGAGAGCTTCACTTTCTGCTTCAGCTGCCTCTGCCAGTTCTGCTGTCCTGCCTTGTTGGACTCTGATGCCTCTGCAACCAGAACCACAAATAAACTCTTCCTTCTTCAGGTTCCCTTGGTCATGGTGTTACATCACAGCAACAGAATAGAAGACACTACATACATGAACTATAGAACAAATAAGTAGAAATCCAGCTGGTGCTGACTTCAAAGCTTTGTATCTTATAACTCTCATAGTGCTGGAAAGTGTTTTTCAAGCTACTAAGGAGAAAATTTATCATCAGTCTTATTCACTTGTGAATCCTGTGAGCTACAACAACTGGAGTGGCAAGGTATGCCAACCAGTGCAACAGTGGCCTGAAAAATATGGGAATAACCACTTTCTAATTGGATTTAGGGTATGCTTCACAGGATGGAGCCTATACCTGATGTTGATATCAGGTCTCACAGGCCATAGGAAAGACCCCAATACAAGTATTTTGCTAAATGAATACAATACTAAACTGATTCCTAATGATGTATAATACCCATAGGTTAATGTATGTCTCAGCTCTCAGCAGAGAAGTGTCCTTATAAAGCTGACGATGAACTTAGAAAGGCACAACTAGCCAATGTGCAGAGAATAAGAGATGACAGGATCATTATCCCTGAATAGAACAACATATCAGACTTCTGCCTCCAAAGGCTCAGGGATCATTGCAGAAGTGGGGGCAGAGAAGTTTTAAGAGCCAGAGGAGGTAGATGTTATTGCATAGGAGTGTGCGTTAACAAATAGATTGTGAATAGACACCATCTTCCCAAGTGTGGTTGCTCCCACTTGCCTGGGATCATCACAGCTAAGCTGGTTGATTGTCATGCTCTGAAAGGAAGGAGGGGCAGGGAGAGTCATGGGACCAACCAGTTGATCCCAACCAACCAGTTGATCCTAGTTTCACGAGGGGCAGGGGCTAAGGATATATAAGCTGAGGAAGCCTTGGAGAGTCTCTCTTGCCATTTTGTGCAGCTGTGGAAAAGCTGCCATCCATGCCTGGATGAAGACTTTCCAGTGTGGCTTTAGGGAGGAGCTCCCACACTCCCACACTTAGTGATGAACATCTATACTCACCCACGGCTCTGTAAGTAAGCCCCATAAAACTCACTGCTTTCCCAGACTGCAATTTGCAAAACCAGTGGCTGTTGAGGAGGGGTTCTGTCTTGCTTAAGAGTGTAACTCTTGGTGGGTTGACCAGATTTGAGGAGATGAACCCACACTGAAGAGCATTTGGGGACACACATGCCTCTACAGACCATATACATATATATGACATATACATAGAGATTAGATACTAGATATTAGAATATGGGACATTTTGCAAGGGGTAATGAGGGAGTAAAGACAGGGGAAGAAATCTAAATATGATCAAAATATATGAAATTTGCAAAAATTCAATTAAGAGAAGAAAAAAAATTATCTCTTGTGCAAAATTACTAACCTTCACAGATACCTTAACTACTCTCATGTTTTAACGACTCTCATGTTTAACTTCACTTTCTAAAGATCAATGCTATGATTTCTTCCTATATTGAGAGAATAAGTAACAACACAGGCTAATTGGGAGAATAATTCTAGTAATGTTTTAACAATTTCTCAATTCAATTTATTCATCTTTCTTTAAATAACTGGGAACAGTAAGAAGCAAAGATATCAATTTATTTTACTTATATTAGAATGAAAGCTAAAGCTCTTTTTTCACATAGCATCTATAAAATACAGAGGATTTTTTTCTTCAAGCAAATTCCCAGGGCTGGAGAGGGCTCAGCAGTCAGCAGCACTGGCTGCTCTTGTATGGGACCCAGGTTCAGTTCCCAGCACCTACATGGTGGCTGACAACCATCTGTAGCTTCCATTTCAGGGGATCTTCTGGCCTTGTGGACATTGCATGGCATGGGTGCACTTACACACATGCTGGCAGAACACTCAGAAACATAAAATAAAAAATAATAAATAAAGTATCTTCAATGAATTCCCTAAAGAAGATCGGCATGATGGGGGAGGAACAACAGAAGGAAATGAGTGGTGAGTATGATCAAAGTATGTCATATACCTGTATGAAACTGTCATCATGAAATCCATGATCATGTATAATTAATGTATACTAATAAAATTTTTAACAGATTTCCTCCTGCTCCAAATCAAGAACATGGTTGTTAGAAAGAATATGCTACTGGACAAAAATATGTTTTAGAAAGTTTCAGGTTGCGCTCTTAATATAATTCAAAATCATAAAGTCTGAAATTAAAGAAGACCCAGACCAAACAATGAAAGTAAGAATCACAAGCTGCTGAGGAAGGAATGTGAACAGCATTAGAATGCAATACTAACAGAAGTGAAGACGGAAATAGAAGCAATAGGGAGAGACCAGAGGTACGTGTGAGACTTTTTCAGATTTCACAGAACCTGTAAGGAAAGAATAAAGGCTCGGCTGCAGAAGGGAAGCAGGGGAAGGGGGGAGTAAAAGATCTAAAGTATGAGTAGTAATTTGCAAAAAGTCGAAAGAGCACTGAACAACACAGAAAGATTTTCTTAAAGAAAAATTCTAGAGATTAAAAATGAGCAAAACAGAAACATAAAAACCATCTGATCCTGGAGTTTGTTAGCAGCTCATTATATGCTAAGTGATACCATGTGGAAAATTGCTTTCCCAAGGTGCTTATGCCTTGAATGATTTTATTTAAAATTTTATATTTCCAGTTTTTAAAGTAGTATAATAGTCACCTATTCAGAAAAAAATGAGTCATTGAGAGATAGTCATTTTTGTAGATTTTGTTCAATAACCACTTCAAAACATCAGTAAGAAATAACACATAAAGGGAAGGTTCTGTGAACAAAACTTAAAAACCTATATAGTATGATTTATATACTGGAACATAAGAAGGCACTTGCCATCAAGCACTGTTTTTAAAGTGCTTATAGGTACATTATTTCTGCCTTCTGAAAAACTAAAGAAAAATATAGGTGAGGGGCTGGAGAGATGGCTCAGCGGTTAAGAACACCTGTTGTTCTTGCAGAAGACCCGGTTCGAATCCCAGCACCCACATGGCAGCTAACAACTGTCTGTAACTCCAGTTCCAGGGGGTCCAATGGCCTCTTCTGTCCTCTATGGGCATTGCACGACACAGGTGCACTTACCTAAATGCAGGCAATACACTCATACACATAACATAAAAATAATAACTAAAATACTAAAAACGTATAGGCGAACAGATTATGCAGAATTGCTGAAATTATTTAATATGCTAAAATGTATTATGAATAATCATCGAAGAAGGGTTTACATAATGTAGAACGATAGTCATAGTACATGACTTAAAATTCTAGGTTATATTCTCCTCCATGTCCAAGAAAGGGAAATACAGTCACAGAAAGCCAGGTAGACAGAGTTCACATAAACTCATTTGTATTTTGGTTATTTCTTTTAACGTTTTTGTTTATTGTTCTGATAATCAAAAATTTATATTGCCAAGTATTTAAAATACTAATGTAAATTTGGTTTAGGGTTAAAATAAGACATGCATGATTACCTTTGAGGGGGAGGGGGCATGTTCCGCTGGTCTATGTCAAAGCCGGGCTCCGTAATCTCTTTGCCTTACTTCTGAGGGCACCGCAGCCGCAGTGGGCAGCTCTCATACTTGATGACAGCTTTTCACTACCAAGACGGGTCTCTACCCTTAACTATCTTCATCGCGTAGATTTCTTCAGAACCGCAGAAACTTTTCAGCCTATTCAAGGTAAGCCAAGATTGCTAGCAGATTTAGTGCTGGATAATCCTTATCCACTGAGGACTGGGGGTAGTATATAAAATTCCCAGCAAGCCTCTCTTCTTAATGGAAAATTTCAGAGATCTATTCATCACGCTTCTCAGAGGCTTTTTAGTGAAATGAAGCCTCAGTTGTCAAAAAAGTCAATGCCGGTATTCTGTGATTTGTTGCCCTTTTAAACTGTTCTCTGTCTCCCTCATGCTCTCACTTGTACTTCCTGTGATAACTTCCCAAATCACGACTCAAGGGTATTCAAGATACAGAAACAGAAATGCATCAAATGAAGAAGGGGCTTGGCTCTCATAGTCTAATCACCTTGCCAAAAGCTCCATCTCCCAACAACATCATCTTGAAGGTTGAAGAAAGAAATTATTTCCAACATCACACTTTTTGTTAAATATATTCTGAGACATTGAGCAATTTGTACTACTTTCTGTTGCTATGACAAAATACCCTGACAAAAAGCAACTTAAGAAAGCATTAATTTTGTCTTATAGTTCCAGAGGGAGAGAGTTCATTGTTGTAAAGAAGACACAAGAACAGGAAGGAAAGTCATGGCCACAGGAGCAGGAAGTTGACTGATCACACTGTGTTTGCACTCAGGAAACAGAATGAGAACAAGAAGTGGGGCCAGGCCCTTAATCCCCAGTGATGCACTTTGTTCATCATGGCTCTAGCTCCTAAAGGTTCCATAACACCCCCAAACATTGTCACCAGCTGGAGACCAACATGTTCAAACATATGAGCCTTATGGTAGACGTTTTATATTCAAACTACACCATAATTTATATCGAAATGAGCCATAAAATAATAGGAAAGATGGCACCACATTGCTTCTTAAATTTAATAATTGCTTACTAGAAAAAGAAAAAGTGTGAAACTATTGGAACACAGATAATCGAAATAAACAAATTTTACAGTAGATATTTTTAAACTTTAAGTTTTCATTCATAGTACCAAAAGCTAGGTGTTTGTAGGCTTGTTACCAATATGAGTTATATCAATAAGGAGAGACTTCAAAGAGTCTTTAGCCCAGTTCAACTGATGTTATTCTTTGGATAGAAAAACTGTTGAAAATGCCATTAATTTTTATATATCATGTATTACAATATGGCTAATATATTTAAATCAACATCAAAATGGAATTTATTTTGGAGCTTGAATAAAGATTATCTAAATACATTTTTTTCCGGAAATACCAAAAACTTCATTATATTTAATTCTGTGAATTGTAGCCTAATAGAAACATTATACAAACAATATAAAGTATGTTGATTAAATTGTTATATTGTAAAAACAACAAGGTACAATTCCAAGGAAATCAAGAATATAAAGACTAGAAAAAATTAAACGGTACCAGCAGCACAGGTGTTTTTAAATACAGTTAGTGGTGCGTTAGAATATACAAAGTATTCAGAATCTTTCTTAATGTAAGCACCTGTGCTGGGAATACTCTTGTCTCCAAACCACACAGGCTACCCAGCGCAGTGGAAGGTGGGAGTCAGCATCCCAGGGGACTCCACATCATTTGGTTCATCAAACTGAATCGCTCAGAAAAGAATAGGACAGAGAAGTAGGAGCTGTTGTTTTAAGTTTTATAGAAGTATTTGATTTTGAAGAACTGTGTAAAATGATATTCTGATATAACTGACTCAATAAGACATTAAAGAAATATTTTTAGTGTTATTTTATTTTGAGACAGGGTCTCACTTACTGCTGATCTCAAACTCTGAGCTCAAGTGATTGTCCTGGAGGTGGGCCGTGAGTATTTATAGCCCTACCTTACTTCCTGTTCACTGTCTGTCCTTGCTATGTGATTGAGTTGTATTATTTCAGCTTCCTGGGCCAGATTTTTGCTGCCGTAGCTCCTGTGCTATTGTGACTCTCCCTCTGGGGCAAGGACCAAAATAAACTCTTTGTTCTATAAATTGCTTTTGGTCATGATATTTCATCACAGCAACAGAAATGTTACCAAGACACCCACCAGGTGATAAGTAACTTCTCGTTTTTATAACATAAGAAAAAATAAATCAGATGTGAAGGCGTCAACAGGTAAAGTCACAGACCTTGGAGAGAGGTTATAGGAATAGTGTATGAGGAAGTTGCTATTCGGAACAACTGAATGTTTGATTGAGAAAAACTACCAAGAATGAGAGTGGTTGTGGTTGGGCTTAAGTTCAGAAGAAAAGGCCCAATAAAAGCATAGGAAGGAGCCAGGGGCACAGACCTCCACCTCCCGTTTTCTTCCCATCTGCCATTATAGTCCTTTCTAGAGAGTCATAGATGGAACCCTGTGATTGAGTGGTTCGGAGGTAGGTATAAAATCAAAGCCCATAACAGTAATTGATAAAAGTAACGTTTGGAGAGACTTGTTTATTTGGGGAGAATGAAAATTAAAGGAAAGAATCTTGAAGAAAGAGCGGGTTCTTTCTAAATTTTAATAAAAACAAGTCAGGCGGAGGTGCTCAGTACCACTTGTAGGAGAAATGGGAAGGGGAGAGAAGTTGACACGGTATAGCATCATGGGTTTACAGATCACGGTAGCAAGGTCGGATTCTTCATGGTAGAAAAAAACTCATGATAAAACAATAGCACAGAAAGCAGAAAAGCCCAAGAAAGAGGTCCTGAGCAGCTGGTAGGGGTGGTTGCAGCAGAAGTGGTAGAAATGCCCACTGACCCGAGAATGTCTTCTCAGTGAGATGAGGGGAGTCTGCTCTTCCGAGCTTTCTGTGAATGTTAATGGTTCTTTATCTGGAAGTGCCATCCTCTGTGTGGCTGAAACTTCTGGATACATGGTCCTGAGAATCTGTGGTTGAAAAGAAAATTAGTGAATGAAACTTGGGGAGTGATGTGATGTCTGAGAACACTGACCGGTCACCCTCACATCCAGTCTCATTCCAAGAAAAGTCTATTGAACTAAAAGACAACATCACAACATCAGCAGCAGCAAATCAGTGTATTAGAATTACCTGAAACAGTTTCTAATCATTTCAGGGCATGGGTCAATATCATGGATAATCACCAATTAGCTACATTGCTTTCTGAATGCCAATTCCTTCAAGGAATGTCTCCCTTCCGTGCTGTGCATTATGATGGGATATTTTGCAGAAGTACTTTGTAAACAGCTTGTACCACTACTGAACAGGGAAATTCTTAACAAACATGTACCACGTAAGTGCATGCTAATCCACTATTTTTTCATTTTGTCAATGTAATACAATATATGTAATGCATTCAGTGCCGGCTGCTGAGGCTGGGGCAGCTGTCCTCTGCTGTCCCAGAAGTCTAATTACAAGCCAGCTCATTTTCTTTATCTATGTTCTGATAGCTTCTCTATTAGAATAGAGACACTGTATAATAGAATGACTTTTGACTGTATGTTTCAATGTTAATAAGAAGTACTTTAACTGCTTCTATAAGTTTTTCTCTTTCAGCTAATATGCCA
This sequence comes from Nannospalax galili, assembly GCF_000622305.1. Lineage (NCBI taxonomy): Eukaryota > Metazoa > Chordata > Mammalia > Rodentia > Spalacidae > Nannospalax > Nannospalax galili. Next base: position 3,909,108 of record NW_008334003.1, read on the forward strand.
GTTGAAATTAGACTTAGGGAAAATGGTTTTGCTGAACCTAACATAGCATATCAGTACTACTTGGCAATAGGGACTAGAAAGGAATTTTTAGTCTGTTTTTCCTTTGATTCTTTTTTTTAAAAAAAACAAATATTTCATGAACACCTAAAGTATTTCAAACTCTTTTCTAAGCAATTATCAAAATTGAAAAATATTATTTTCTTTTATTAATTGGGAAATATAGACTACACAAAATTAAGCAAACTATAGAGTTTATCAGATGATGAGAAATATGAGCATAAAAAGAAAGGTGATTAGTCACCTTTCATGAATGGGCTGCACGGCAGGTAGGGATATATTAAGGATTAGCTAGCTATTCACTAATGTCCAAAATTCTTCCATTGATAATTAACGTTTACCTACTCCTTTACCTTATTCTTAGAATAAAGTTTCCTTTGAAGGTCTCATTAGAAAATTTACTATAACAGGAGATAAGAAAGAGATTTTAATTTTACTTTTTCTGCCCTTCAGGTTTTTTTTCTATTCTTTTCTGTGTGTTATTTACCTACATCCTTGACTTGTAAGAGAAAATGACTACCAATTCATTTTTCCCAACATGACTAATATCCTAGCCCTCCCCACCGTATCCTACAGGAATCTGAAAATTCAAACAGTTCACTATCCAATACTTTGCTACTCAATGTGCTTAAATTCCCAAATTCCCAGTTTTTTCTGTAATACCACAGTTAAACTTGTATAGTTACTGAAAATTCAGTCATCTTTTTTGTACCTTTCTTTGATCTTTCATATCCATGTATTCTTCCCAAGTGATAGCTTTTGCTCTGGAGTCACCATGTAGTCAAAGGTAGTGTTTTGGAACAGCTCAGCTGACTGTCATTTTAAAGTATCCGACATATTTAAGACAGGATGCAAAATTGTGAAAACAAAATAGAGTGAAGGTGGAAACAGCAGACTTGGAATATCTGTAGCAACTGATCTGTGGGCTTTAGTTATGGCGAAGCAGAGAGAGAGTACTAACAAGGTGAGGAGCCCTAAGGGCACAGGAGACAAGTGATGGGACCATCTCTACACTCATGGAGTGTTTTCATCAGTGCTGGACTTACATGGGAAGAGTAGAATATGGGTCAGGGTGTCAGGGGTCTCCAGATAAGTATAACCATTTGGAGGCAGTGTGCTTTGGGGTGTTGGTTGACATGCTAATGGAAGTCAAGAAGACTATAGACCAGATATTCAAGAAAGCCAGCAGTATAAGTCAGTCCAAGTCCAGAGGCCTGAAAACCAGCACAGTCTACATACTAATTAAAGGGCTGGAGATGTGATGATGTTTGACAGTTCAAGCAAGAAGGCAGGAAGCAGAAGTGGACAAAGGCCTCCTCCTGTCTTTTATATAGTTCAAGCTCTTGAAATGTTGGAAGATACGCACCTATGCTGGTAAGTGCAGTCGTCTTCCTGAGCGCACTAATTCAGATGCTAATTCCACTGTAAAACAGAAACACCCAGAAATAATGTTTCATCTGGGCATCCTGTGGCCAGTCAGAGACACATGAAATTAACTATAATAACCATGTCAACCTGCCACTCATGCTGTTTAAAATGTACTTAATCTTCAAATGAGCAAGTCTCCTAGAAAGCTATTCTACAAAAAATGAGAAAGATACTAGTCCCTTCCCCAGAAAAGAGCTAAAGTCTTGAGAGATAATGTACCTGTCTCCTCATGACATAAAGTTGATCACATTTAATATAGTTGATAATATTGAAGACAATGTCCACAGAGAAATGCACTCATAAAAGAATAAGGGAAGTGTATAGGGATCCTTATTTCTGTAGCTAGCCTCATGGTTATATCAGGTAGGACCACCATCAGTCTATATTCCCTTTGTTCTCAGCAATGATCTCAGACTCCTTGCAATTTGCAATTCTTCTTGGACTGAGTTGTAGTTTTCCATTGCTCTTAGTCACAGGCCACAGTATTAACAGACACCCTAAGGGATATCTCATTCGGCAGACTACTCTTCATTGTTCTCTTCCCCCTTAGCTGTTTAGACTGTGGTGACTAGTCTTCATTGTCAACTTGATACCACCTGTAGGCACCTGGGAAGAAGGAACTTCAGTTGTGGAATTTCCTTGATCAGAATGCCCTTTGGCCATGTCTTAATTGATGATTACTGTGGGAGGACCCAGACCACTGCAAGCAGGGTCATCCCTGGGCAACTGGACCAAGGTTGCATAACTGCTGTGTGACACTATTCTTAGAGAGACATGAACAAATATGTACTCACTCCACATAGAGAATATATGATGGACCAAATTAAGGATCTCATCAAAGTCCAAATTGGTGAGTTTTATTGGTAAGTTCAATTTATTGATGTTATGTACAGGGATATTGGTAAGGGGTTACTTACATCACTGAAAGCCCACCCTAGCATAGATGACAACAGCTCATAGAAGTAAGAAACCTAGCATTCACTGCATAAATTGTTTAGGCAGCTGCAGAGGTTGGAGAGTGTGTCCTCCAGGAAGCTCACTTAGGCTGAGCTCTCCCAGGCAGCTAGGCTGGTCTGAATCTCTTCCAGGCAGTTCAACTTGTCAAATGTTCTTACTTTTTTGTGTGCTGGAGGAAGGAGCAGACTAGTGAATCTGTTCAATTTTAGGGAGTTCCTGAAGCTACTGAGTTTTTTACTTCTTTAACTTAAAAAGCTTCCCTGCAGGATGGAATGATTCATGTTTCTTGAGAACATCCTTCCCTCCCTTTTGACATCCTTTGTCATCACAATCTCCTTTGTAGGATGGGATGCTTTACATCCCCTAAGAACATCCTTCCCCTCCAAGATGGAAGTTTTATATTAGAGGACACTGCTATGCAACAATAAGGAAGTTACCGGGGCATCAGTCCCAGAGCCATTAAGCATCATTCCTCTATGATTTCTTCCAGCTTGACACTCTTGCCCGCTTGAGTTCCTGCTCTGACCTTCCCTCAATGATGGATTATGAGCTGGAAGTATAAACCAGATAAATAATTTCCTTTCAAAGTTGACTTTGGTCATAGTGATGATCACAACAACAGAAAAGCAAACTAGGATTCTGACCAATCATCACAATCAACATTATAACTCCTTTCTTTGCCTGTTGACTTAGGCATGAGGAACTCAAAGTGGATGTGTGGTAGTCTTAACTTTCAGGTCAGTGGAATAATTTGGGAGGCTTCATGGTATAAATCTTCCTCCCTCTAAACCAACATAGTGCAGTATCTCAAAAACATTTTATAAGGGATGAGTAGAGGTGTTTTTGAGTCAAAGCCTTCCATTTTTACCAGTGATACCTTGACACACGAATTCTGACTACTGGAGAAACCATGCCTTATATTGCATAATGAGTCAGAGCTTATGTAGGTCTCTAGCAAGTCTTCCCCATGTCAACATGAGATTGTTGCCTACATGGCTGCAAAGCAACCCCATTGTTCTATCACTCTAGCTACTTCAAGCTAATGAGGAGTTTAAGAGCAGTTGTTGTCAGCTGCATGGTTGTAGGTAACAATGTGAGAAATACTATGATGGCAGATGATGGTGGATTTCATCCTCCAAGTCTGAAGGCAAGCAAGTCTATACCCAAAGTGTGTGTTGTCTATTTCTATATTGCTTAAATAGTCCCCTTGGTGGAATAACCTAAATAATCAGCCATCCCCTTTGGTATCAGGGCTGGTAATTTCTATTTACTTGAATATTAAAATCTTCCTCTGAAGGTATCAGCTTTTAGTGAGCATTTATGTTGAATACACATCTTTATTTATGCATTGCCTAATCAGAGTGAATGTGTGTACACACACACACACACACACACACACTAAGGGTTTCCCTATCGTCAATTTTCCAATCTTGTTTCTTCCAAGTCCCATAAAATCCATCACAGTATTGGCAATAGCCCAAATATTGGCATCTGATTTCATATCTGGCCGTCTATCCCTTCAGTTCAAGCAAACATCTAGGCACACTTCTTAAATTATGTCTACAGGGAAGATTTCTTCTCATGCCTGTCCTTCAACAGTGTGCCAGAGAAAGGATTTTGTGCTGTAGCTGTTTATTTTGGGGTGCCTCTTCCTGCAACGAAAACCCATTATGAGGTGGGATGGAGTATCTCTCTCTGAGTTAGCTCATTTTAGGATTTCCCCCATGAGGCAGGAAGTACAAAGTGGCTCAGAGAAGGCAGTACAGCAGGAGTAGAAAACATTGGAAACAAAACAGTTCTTATCACTTTCACAGCTTGCTTGGTTCAACGCCATAGCTACTGTGTCTATTTGATAATGGAGTATTGTTATGCATGCCAAACTGTATGGCATTGTGTGGGTCAAATAAAACCCAATTCATGATTTGCAGATCAATCTGTGTAATAATTTGGTGGCCCGGGGTCAAGGATTCAGTCTCCATTCAGGTCTGTGTAGTAGAAGTTCAAGAGCTATTGTATAAAAGGAGACTAACTCTCCAGATGATGGCAGGGTCTCAGCCCAGAATCTTCAATGCCTGTGGTTCAGTCTCCCACAAGGACCTTTCCTAGGCTCCCTCCAGCATTCTTATTGGCTGCTGATGCTTCAAGCAAGATTGTATCTGATTAATTGGATCATTGTATGGCCCAAATGACAGAACAACTTTTTCAGCAGCCTGGGGCAGTTGCAAAGCCTTTTCTCATTCTGAGAGCTCTTCACCATCAGCGGTTATAGTAATACACCCACCTGAGGACTATGTTTACTCTGAAATCAAAAGTGCACTGTGATTCTTTCATGGGGTGTAGAAAGAATCATACACAGAAACATGTCCTCAGCATTTAAAAGGATATATCTCCTATTCAAGTTTCAGCCAGGCTTGACCCTAAATAAGTTCTTTTATCAGATAAGATTGGGCATATGAACTTATGGGGGCGCGGGGATCTCGGGGTGCCAGCTGCTGGGAGTGGCGCCAGTCTCCCGCGGGCCACTGGGGTGTGGCGGGTCACGAACCGCGTTGCTGTGGGTCTCCGCGACTACTGGGTTCTGGCGACTCTACTGATCACTGCGCTCCCAGGCGGTTCCGTCCCAATCTGCTGTGCACTCCCTCTGGGTTCGAGATCTGTCAGCTGACGGGTCACAAGGGGAGGTGCAGGACTGGCGAAAGCAGGGTCTCCATGAGTCGTGGTTTACAAAGAGACAGCTCTCTCCGGGCAGACTGGATCGTAGGCAGTAAGACACAGAACTCAGCTCAGTCAGATTCAGTGGCACTGCTCCTTTATTCAATGACTCAGCTCGGCTCCAGGTCTTAGTGATTCAGCTCCGATTAATTAGGGGAAACCAGGATATTTATACTGTGGGGGCAGTGGCAAAAGCCTTAGTGGATAGGTGCTTTTAGGATGCCCTATTTACATGTGGTGGTGGGCTCCTGCCAGGCTGTCAGACAGTGCCTGAAAATCACACAGGGAAACCTGGCAGTTTCAGAGCCAGAGGCCATGTATCTGTGGCGGCTACTTCAAAGATGAGTCAGGAAGAGAGTGGGAAGGTGCCCTGCCGATAAAAGGAGTCTCTGCATATGAACGCCGAGCCCCGTGGGCTATCCGGACATGGAGAGACTGCTACCTTACACAGCAGGGGTCCCCAACATGAACTTTTAAGCCAGAAGGACCTGGAAAGATGTATTCCAAGTTCTGAAAGACCACAATTGTCAACCAAGACTTTTATACCCAGAAAAACTATGTTGAAATTGAAGGAGAAATAACTTCCCATGATTACAGCAGATTAAAGGAATTTATGGTTACTAAGCCAGCTCTTTAGAGGATGGGAGACTCTAACTGAAGAAAAGGATAAATACACCCAAAAGGAAACTGAAAATAAATAATTCCAAAGCAGTCAATCAAAAGAAGTCTAGGAAAACACCACCCAAACCACAGAATTATAGGAACTAATGTACATCTTTCAATAACTACTTTTAATTTTAACAGTCTCAATTCCCCAATAAAAAGACACAGACTAGAAGATTGGATTAGAAAACAGGACCCATCTTTATGTTGCCTTTAAGAAGTGTACCTCTCTATCAATGATGACACTATCCTAAGGTAAAAAGATAGAAAAAGTTATTCCATGAAAATAAAACTAAGAAGCAGGCATAGCTATTCTAATATCTGATAAAATAGACCTCAAACCAAAACTAGTCAGAAGATATATTGAAGGTCATTTTATACTCATTAAAGGGAAAACCAGGAAGAGGTTATCATAGTTCAAAACATATACACAGCAAACACAGATGTACCCAGTCTCTTAAGAGAAATACTATTAGCTCTCAAACCATAGATAAACCCAAACACAGTGGCTTTGTGTGACTTCAGTATCCCCTTTCATCAACATTCAGGTCACTTGGACAAAAACAAAGAAACATTGGAATCAAGTGATACAAATCAAATGGACCTAACAGATACCCACAGAACAATTCTACCCAAACTCTGAAGAACATACATTCTTCTCAGTAGCACATCAACATTTTCTCCAAAATATGCCACATATTATAACATAAAGCAGGCTTTAAAAAATATAGAGAAATTGAAATAGCATTCTGTATTATATCTGACCACAGAAGAATAAAGTTGGATATCAACAGCAACAGAAATGGAGAAAAGTACACAAACTCTTGCACACTAGACAACACAATACTGAATGATAATGTGGTTAAGGAAGGAATTATGAATACAATTTAAGAATTTCTAAAATGGAATGAAATGAAATCTCAGCATACTCAAATCTGTGACACAATGAAGGTTATCCTGAGAGTAAAGTTTATAGTGCTAAGTGCTTACATCAGAAAATTTGAGAGCTCTCAAATCAATAATGATGCAATTTAAGGCTTTGGAAAAACAAGAACAAACAAAATCCAGAAACAGTAGATGGGAAGAGGTTACTAAAAGGGTATGTCAACATACCCCACATCCCCAGAGTCCTAGAATCTCAGTAGAAGAAAAGGAACCCCTGAAGTTTTGGATTTTTTTCAATCCTTTGATGCACAGGTAAGTCCAGAGAAGCAGCTACTCCTTGTGCACCAAACAATGAGCATGATGACATCAGTACAATGGGCCTGAGTGACAACTTCTGGGGTAGGAAGGGAAAGCGTGTCTGTATATGAAAGAAGAGGAGGTTAACACTTGGGGTTAAAATTTAAGTGGGGAAAAGGATTTGAATAGAGCATAGGAGAGGGGTAGGTTAACCAAATCTAGGATATGTGAAGGTTTATGGACATCCCCTACTTTGTAAGCTAATGAAATATACAATATTTATTAATATATGACTAATATATAATTAATGTAGTCAAGCTTATAAATTAAGTACAAATATATAATCGTATATATCAGTTTGAACATAAGTACCCTGCATGGGTGGGTGGACAATGCTGAATACATGAAAATCTCAGTGCAAAGGAAAGGATATGTATCTGTGCATTTATAGGTCAGAGAAGCCCAGAGAACAACACAGGCTCTTTCCAGTGTCCCCCCACCCCCATAACTAGATGTGTAATTCTACTGCTAAAGACACCATTCATTGTGGGTGACAGGGCAGGGGAAATCAACCTTGAACAGATCAAGAAAATCTTCCTGCTGGCCAGTTTTCATATTGCCAGAAGGTTCTATGTAGGATGCTAAGTGGATAATAGACATCAATGATCTTACCCAGTGCTGGATCCTGCATGGTACAATACCAATCTGATAGGCAAGAGATGCTCACTGGTGCAGTACTGGCCTGGATTATTGTGGTAACTCATCTGATTGGATGTAAGGGCTGCTCCACAGGGTGGATTTCATGCCTGGTTATATAAATCGGCTCAAAAGCCCATGACTGGGAAGATCATAGGTCCTAAGAGATCATAGGTCCTAAGTCGGGGGGGGGGGGGG